>NC_142171.1:0-317319 GCF_029865625.1 Vigna umbellata
GCTATATCCCTGAATTATAGGGATTTGATTAAATAAGTTCTGCTATTGGATTTCCTAAATTAGCTTTGCACAATGACTGATGTATTCTTTGCACAAATGTATGAAATCAATTTATTCTACCCTAGTCTCTGAGAATTAATAACTAAATGCAAGAATATTTACATAGATGACTGTAAAGCTGATAGGTTTCTACTCAAGAAACCTCAACAGACAGCCACACACGCACTCCAGATCACACACCAAACACAAAGAATAGCCTTTCTTGTATTAACAGGGACAAGAAACAATGTACAGAGAACCAATGAGAGCTTAACCTCCCCCAAAGATTAACAATTCCTGTTAGACACAACACTAACCAAAAGTCCTCTAAAAGACTATACAATTGCTATTTATACATTCTTATTCCCGCCTCTCCTAACTGCTAAGGCGGTTAGGCAATTAATGTTTTTTTCTTCTCTCATACACTCTTAACCTCCTAACAAAAGCACTACAGTCCAAAAAGCATATACATCGCACACGTAAGATATTAGAAAATGGCCAGTACAGATGTCCCACATACCGACAGGTCACAAGTGATAGCAGATATATTTTCACCCTGTGGTTTGGGCAAGTTTTCAAGGTGGTGAACAATCTGCTGAAAAAGTCCTTTTAGGCTAGCATCAATATCAAGAGCCACCATTCCGGGGGTGCCAAGTAAAAACCGGATCCTTCCAGCACAAGACGAAAGATATGATAATGAGTAACCTCGAATTGCTGCACTCAAAATGAAACAACATTTAACAACCAAAATATCCATTAAAAAATAAGTTAAAGAGAAAAGAAATGCTAGTGAAGCATCAACTTGTTAACAGGCCAATGAATGCATCTACTTGCATAGGAATACAGGAATGCCATATTAATAGACTTCATAATAATATTGGGGTATAGAAGAAAATTAGCGATTAATATACCTCAAATAGGGCTACTCCTGTATAGGACAAAAAGATACACGTACTTGTTTCTTTTATAAAGAATCAGAGATAGTACATATTCCCTAATGCAGGATAAGTTAGAACACATAAAGCTAATCTAACCTGCAATGTATTTGCGTACCAAACAACATAAATGATCCATTCCATCTAACAGAAATCCAATTGTTGGGTCATTTGGATCCTGAAAACATGATCATGAAATTTCAAGTCAACCACCTTATCAATAGATTCAAACTATATGGTAAAAGAAAACTAGAGATAAGTTTTTGTCACCCAATGACAGCCCTTTAATAAACTCGCAAATTAAGGCATTTTTCAAACTATTTACCAACACGTCTATTACAAATAGATGACATTTTTCACATGCTGCAGTCCCTATATCAAATTTTACTCTTTCCCCTTACTGTCCTTTTCAATCCCCACAAGGACGGATAGTCAAAAAGCATGGAGAATTTTCTATGCAACTATGTACAGATGTAGATTATGTAAAGTTTGATGTTGATTGGAGATTTACCAATAGGTAAGTGTCTGGGTGGTAATATGGTAACATGCAAGAGTGAGAAGAAAAATATGATTGTATGGACTAGAGCAAAGGTAGAATATTGTGCAATGACGCAAAGGATTTCTGAACTTTTATAGGTAAAAATTATACTTGATGATATCAAGATTAAGTGTGAAGCCCTTTTGCAACAATAAGTCCACCATCAATATTGCACACAATCCAACTCAACATGACAGGACAAAAAATAGTGATAAACTAGCATTTCATCAAAGAAAAATTACATACTATTCTCATAGTTACTACGTAAGTCCCTTTGGCTTTAGTTGGAAAATGTACTGACCAAAAGACTTCCTACATGGCACTTACAAGATCTTACATGTAAGTTGGAAATAATTCTTAGAAAGTTTGTTTTAAGTCTCACTCCACCTCACAAAATCGACTTATAAGATAAGGTTTGTACTCACTTATGTACTATAATTTGGTCACACATCTTTAGTCAATATAGGATCTCAAATACACTCCCTCATGTCGAGAATTGGACATCTCTAATGTGGGACAAGATATTTGTAGATAGTTTGGTAGTGACCAGATAATGGGTGTCACAATATACCCAACAAACCTTGTTAGGATACACTCCAGTACCATCTTAGAAAAGTGAACTTAAAGAGGAACTTAACCTCACAAAATTAGCTAGTAAGATGATGTTTAGACCCACTTACATACTATAATTTGGTCACATCTCTAACCAATGCAAATGTCAAATACATCCTCTCATGTCATGAATTGGACATCTCTAGCATGAGACAAGATATTTGTAGATAGTTAGGTAGTGGCCCGTAGTGAGTAGCACAATATGCCCAACAAACCTTGTTAGGATAAACTCTAGTACCATCTTAAGAAGTGAACTTTAAGTCTAACCACAAAATCAACTTATAAGGTGAGATATATATCCACTTATGTTAGAGCTGTCAAAATGGGTCACAACCCGCGAAATCTCCAAAAATAATAAATATCCATACCTTGACTTGAGAATGAGTACTAAAATTCTATATTTTCCTTATTCGTATAGATTTAGTTATCTGAGTTCTTGCAATTAGGTTAATTTTATTGATCCCATATTTTCTATAATATGTCTAGATTTGTAGTCTAAACTTCCTAGGAACGACATTTATTCTTAAGGCAATACATATTGTACCCTAACATTGCAAAATTCGAAAAATTCATATTTCACTTACCTCACAATTCAAGTTTCAAGTGTTGGGTCAATGGTATTAGTCTTGATTTTGGTTCATCCACATATGTCCAACACAAAAATTTACCTAGATTTCCACATATGTCCAACAAAAAAAATTCACCTAGATTTCCATCATCTGATCGTTGATGAGAGGGGTGTATCAATATTTTAGGTCTCACATCTGCAACAATTATGGCAAAAATAGTCCGAGTAAAGTTGGGGCAATACACACCCCTTATTAGACCTATTAATTTTCCCCACCCCTCAAGGCTTTGGCCCTAGCCCACATGGGTTGGGGCCTAAAAAGCCCCCTATTGAAAACGCCCACAAGGACAAAATACCGACAAAAATCATGTGGGCGAAGGCCAACCCATGGGCCATCTTTCCAACATGAAAAATATCAATTTGTTTAAAATATACTTTTAGACCTTCGGCTCAGGCTGCCCTGTTAGAACCTTTTGCCTAAGTCGACCCTCAGCCTGAACCCGCCTGTCTCGACCTTTGGCCTAGATCGGCCAATCTAATCTTTGGTTCAAGCCAACTCATCTGAACTTTCGGCCTAGACTGACTAATCCTGAACTTTAGTCCGGGACAGTCCCTCTAGACCTATGGCCTGGGTAGGCCTATATCGACCTTTACCTCGAGGTAGGCTATCTTGACATTCAACTCAAGTCAGGCTCTCTTAACCTTCGGCCCAAGTTGTCCCCTCTTGACCTTCAAGCTAGATCGACCTATCACAACCTTCAACTTGGACAGAGCAATCTTGACCTTCCGCTTGGCCAATCAATTTGACTTTCGACCTACCCATCTCGATCTTCATCCCAGGTAGGCATGTCTCAAACTTTGGACTAGGTCAGCCTGCCTTAACCTTCAACTCAGGGTAGGCCATCTCAACCTTTGGTTCAGGCTAACCTATCTCAACCTTTAGTCTGAACCGACCCGTCTCAACATTAAGCTCAAACCTGCCTTTCTTGACCTTCGACTCGAAATGGCCAATATCATTCTTCGGTCCAAGCTAGCTTGTCTCAACCTTCAATCCGAACCGGCCAATCCCGATCTTTGATCCGTGCTAGCCAATCTCGACCTTTGACCCGGACCGACAAATCTCTTTCTTCGATCCGAGCCAACCCATCTCGACCTTCGGCTTGGATTGGCCAACCTTAACCTTCGACCAGCATCGGTCTATTTCGACCTTTTGCCCAATTTGGCCCATCTCGGTCTTCATCCCTAAGTGACTCATTTTGACCTTGCTGACCCATCTCGGCCCTTGCTGACCCGTCGTGACCTTCAGCCCGGGATGGCCTGTCTCAACCTCCTCCCTTAGTCAACTTGTCTCAACCTTCAGACAAAACTTTTGCCTAGGCCGAGTGGATTCATCCTTTGGTTCGAGCCGACTCTGCTTGAATTTTGGTCAGGGTAAACTAAGGTTGAGCTTCAAGCCTAGACGGCTCACCCCAACCTTTGACCCAAGCTGAAGGTGTTATTTTAAAGAATTAATTAAAGTCTTGTAGTGGGACCAAGCCCACCCTAACCCGAGGCTAGGGCTTTTTTATGGCCTCCTCATTTGTTGATCCTATAAAAGGGGGCTTATTCAAGGATGGGTTAGGGCTGGGCCATGGGTTAAATTAACACATCTAGCCCTTATGCTAGCTTTTGAGATTACGTTAGATATGAGTCCAATTCTAATAGTTTTAGACAGCCCGTGTTTTGTAATTTGTTTAGAAAAGAGCATTAGTTTGATTAAAAGAAAGGAAATAAAAGCATAAGAAATAAAAGCTTACTATGTCCACTGGTACCACTCGAGTAGTTTTAGATCTTGATGATGCAACTCCTACATGTTGGAAATACCATATCACTTCACATTGAGCTAAAGCCAAGGCAGAAAACACCATCTGCATCAAAAATAAAATCCTCTCAAACAGATTGTTTTAAGGTTAAGATACATGAAATACTAAAACAAAACTACATAGCTATTTACAAATCTAAAGACAAGTTCAGTAATATGATTAAATTCCCTGGACATGAGTTTAATGTAAATTTAACATACCAGTCCACCAAAGACTAATCTAGAAATGTATATGAAAAAGCCTGTTAATTTAACATACTAATAACCTAACACTAACTTCTAAGTGTCTACATATGTATACCAACCAGCTAGAAATTACACATAAAAATAACTTGTAGACCATTTTTGAAAATACTATCCACTGGGTTGATAAGTAATTAAATTGTTTCACAATAACCACTCCTTTTAACCGGTTGAGTAACTAAAAGAATTTTTCTACAGCTCCTTTTTGTAATTCTTCTAACGATCTCTTAATGATATGAATCCATAAAATAGATGTAATAATATGCATTTGCGTAAAATCGAATCAAAAAAAATTACAAGCAAAACAATACCAAAAGTTTCAGCAACAAGTGTCAAAGAACCACCATTTTTTTCATGGGTCAAAATGCCAAAAGAAATACACCTGAATGTTGGGAGCCAACAGACTGGGCTGATCAGTAAAAAACAGCACCATTCTCCCAATCTCTTGTTTCAATAAAATTCTCCTTTCACGATGAATAGCATCACAAGATAATATTGCTTGCTCATGCACTTCACTGAAAATGTCAAACAGTTTTGCGATTTGCACTGTCAGTTGTAATAGTGAGGATGCATCAACCTTAGAAAATGACAAGAAAACACCCAGAAAAGAATAACAAATATCCATATAGAAAAGTAGAAGAGTTGCAAGAGTGATTTTCACATAACAAATAACAACACAGAAAGTTTTCCATAAAATATAGACGAATAGTTTATTCTCTATTTGTCTCCTTGAATCTAGAATGCCATCATTTAGTTCAGTTCTTTTAAGTGATCCACTTCTTGCCAAATTAGAAAAATAAAAGTACTTCCAAATCTATAGAGGCTACAAAAATCATTGAATCCCGTAAAATGAAACACCCAAGTGTGAAATCTTAAACTTCCCTAATCCTAACAACAAAATAAGCAATCCAAGAACCTAAAAATGAAAATTTTCATCAAATTCTTAATGAGAGCAATTATCAAAATGGTAAAGGATTTAGTGATACCACAAAATTTGCTCCCTGCTATTATATTAAATTTCAAGTGCATCAAATAATCAAGGCATGTCCAATAACTGGACAATAATTAATAAGTACCAAGTGTTTCGAAGGCATAACTATTTTCAGACTTATTCTAAGACAACATAGAATTCAGTCACCTAATCACTGAAAAAAGTAACCTGGAATAATGATGGAGTCATGGACAACTCAAAATTTGACTACCTTGATATCTCATTCCCTCTGACACAATAAATTTAAAAAGGAATTTTGTGGGTACCTTATCATTTTTTCAACCTGTTTTGCAACATTATACTCCAAATCTGCCTCTTTTTGCTTTGTGCGCCCAGATTTTGCCATCTTCTTAGACTCCAATATTCGAGGAAGAACGTACAACTGGTAATCCTCATGCAGAAGTATGTACTGTGTATTGATTTTCATATTGTCAACTACTGTAGCTAAGGACACTATTCCAAAGTCAATGAGAAAAAATTACCTCATCTCTGAATAATGTGAGGACTAAATTCTCCTTCAATACAACCTGAAATACCAAAGCCAACAAAACTAAGGAAGCAAACTTAGAATAACTAAAACCCGCACTACTTCAGTATAAAACCTTATTGTAATTATGACAAAATTTGGATGATTATTAGTAAATGAAGAGTGTCCTTTTTATCTGAAATAAAACCATATCTCAACCCTTTGCATGGCTTACCAAGTAGTTGACTTAACACCAAATAACAGCACATTGATATTATCTAATGAAGCACAGATGAGATACTCTATACCCTTCTTATCAAAAATCCTTCCCCAATTGCCTGACCACAGAAGAGAACACAATGTTTTTCATGTGTCTTTTAAGGAAGGCTGTGTCAAGAGTTGCATAACCTCAGCCTTAACCAACCAAGCTATCTAAGGACTGGGAATTAGAAGTAACCCCAGGATCTTCAAATACAATAAATGTTGCATGTGCAATGCAATTACAAGTCAAAAGGAAAAGGTTACCAGACTGTGACAATGACTGGGACTTGCTCACTACCTTACAATCTGCTTTTCCTGATTTTCACCTTGAGGTCAAGGTGAAAGTTTTGGCTTGCAGTATTGTTAGAAGACCTAAAATTAAGCATGTCTATTTTAAATAGAGAACTAATGGACCGGAAGAAAACTAAGGCCAGTAGTAAAGAGAGGAGGGTTTGTTATAGTTAATTGAGAGAGTTCCTAAATGTCCCGAGAGGGTGAGAGAATTACGTCATTTAAGGCTGAGAATTGTTAGACAGTTAGGAGAGTCCAGAGTCTCTCTAAAGGATACACATTCTTATAACCCTTCAGACTACTCTTACTTTGAGTCAGAACTGGGACTTTATTCTTCATTCAATAAGAGATTCCAAGCTACCTCCACATTATTTTATTCAGACTTCAGTATCAATATGTTACCTACCTGAGTACGTAAACTATCCAAATACAACCTTTCACACTCTTTCACACGTAATAGAACAATAAACACACGTAATAGAACAATAAACGAATAACAATGGATGAATGAATCTCTTTTATTGATGGTAATATCTGAATAAACAAGGGTAAACAATAATTGGGAGCATAACCTCCTTCAATTTGAGAGCATAACCTCCCTCACAAGACAATAATGTCTGTCACAAAACTCAATAATCAAAAGTTTGTCTTTAACCCTAGACTCTAACTTTATTTATACTAATTATTTCCCGCCCATCTCTTATTAAATATTTCTCTAGAATATATTTAATATAAATATCCCTATATTTAATATTTAATATAAATATCCCTATATTTAATATTTAATATAAATATCCCTATATTTAATATTTAATATAAATATCCCTATATTTAATATTTAATATAAATATCCCTATATTTAATATAAATATCTCTCCGTATATTATCCTAGCATATATCCTTAATTATAAATATCTTATATTGAATATTTGCCTAAATATATATTTATTTACTCTAATTAACTTATACTATATTTATTTACTCTAATTAACTTATACTAAATATTCTCTCTGCTCATATACTTTCCAACCCTTATTATTACCCCTACCTTAGATCGTAACATTACACCCCGCTGCAAAACAACCTTGTCCTCAAGGTTGGAAACGGGGAGCTTGATCTCATGGCTCCTCATCAATTCATGTCTGGAGGTTCGGGTGGTGGTAAAAACTTCTCTAATGTCTTCCATTCTTCGTCCAGCATTCTGGTTACCACTTCTCCTGAATCATAAGCCCTGAGGGAATGGTTTTCAATGTCTTTCAGTACTTCACGTCGCTCTCTTCCTTCTGCTAGTGTACCAAACACTGCAAGCCCCCTGTTCTTTTTGTCGGCCCATCTCTTCACAGACTCCATTGTTCTCTCCAGGGATTGATTCTTCCATCTGCCCTTCCTTCCAAAGCCTTCATTCTTCCTTCCAATACTAGACCGTTTGGTTCAGGTAGTTTCACGTTCGGTTCTGACTGTCTCCTCCCATTCGGCTCGGTAAGTCCTCTCTCTGTAGGTTCCGTCTGTTCTTTCACGTTCGGATCCAGGAGTCTGTTCTTTCACGTTCGGATCCAGGAGTCTGCTATCGTTCGGCTTTGGCAGTTCGCTCACATTAGGATCCGTTAGTCCACTATCGATCGGTTCCAGCAGTCCCTTCCCATTTGGAGCTTGGACTTCATGGCGTATTCCACTCAACTCTGCCTTCAACCTCCTTAGGGACAACTCCATGTTCTTTAGTATGTGCCCCATGCTCTCCAGTTTCCCTTCAATTGCATGCATTCTTCCCTCCATGACGTCTTTCACTCGTCTCTATTAGGATCCGGCAGTTTCCTCCCTTGACGATCCGGCAGTTTCCTCCCTTGACGATCCGGCAGGTCGGACCAATTGTTACGTACCTGAGTATGTAAACTATCCAAATACAACCTTTCACACTCTCTCACACGTAATAGAACAATAAACACACGTAATAGAAAAATAAACGAATAACAATGGATGAATGAATCTCTTTTATTGATGGTAATATCTGAATAAACAAGGGTAAACAATAATTGGGAGCATAACCTCCTTCAATTACTTTGAGAGCATAACCTCCCTCACAAGACAATAATGTCTGTCACAAAACTCAATAATCAAAAGTCTGTCTTTAACCCTAGACTCTAACTTTATTTATACTAATTATTTCCCGCCCATCTCTTATTAAATATTTCTCTAGAATATATTTAATATAAATATCCCTATATTTAATATTTAATATAAATATTCCTATATTTAATATTTAATATAAATATCCCTATATTTAATATTTAATATAAATATCCCTATATTTAATATAAATATCTCTCCGTATATTATCCTAGCATATATCCTTAATTATAAATATCTTATATTGAATATTTTCCTAAATATATATTTATTTACTCTAATTAACTTATACTATATTTATTTACTCTAATAAACTTATACTAAATATTCTCTCTGCTCATATACTTTCCAACCCTTATTATTACCCCTACCTTAGATCGTAACAGAATACCACATGGATAAAGAGAACATAAAGGCAAAAGAAATAGGACCACAGATGGTTCAGATGGGTCCATTTTGTAAAATCATAATCTGCTTCTAATATTAACGTACATGCTAACACTGCAATAAGGCTTTCTTGTTTAGAAGGTAATCAGTTCAAATCTCAATAATTATATAAACATGGTGGTATTTTTGCCCCAGTAAAAGCAAACAATTCAGTACACTGTATGTTGCAAAAACAAATAGAAACTTTGCAAAGTAGGTATGAAGCATGAGTATACCAAAGCAATATCAATGCTAGTGACACGACGCAGTTCATCAGGGCAGACTAGATACCCAAATAGTACCCATTCTCGATATGCAGTTACATTTGCTAGATCTTGTGCTCTCTGCAGAGTTGAATGAAAAGAGAGCATTAGTATAATTAAATTTATCAATTTAAGAAGTCGATATCAATATGGTTCACTAACAAAAAATTACAATACCAGTGGATGAGCAGAATTTGTGAGTATGTCTGGATACCGAGGATGATATGGACTTAAAAATCCCTCATTTCTAAGTTTTCTTGTGTCTGTTGATAGAAATATAATAGGACCCACAGCTTCCAACACCTGTAAATAAGATATCAAAATTTTATAATTTGGACCCAAGTCAACCTCACAAAATGCAGCTCCTAAAAAGTACAAAGGCTGAAGAAAATAAATTGAACTTAATCATGCAAAGACAGAATCACAGAAAATAAATAGTTAGAAGACCAGAAAACATAATCGTCTTCTTTACCATATGCAGTTGACAATTATTTGTATAATATTGATATTAGGAAAGGATGAAATTAACCTCTCCAATACGAGGGCTCACAAAATTTAGGTCTTCCTGTAAGCCTTTTGGCGGTGGATCATAAGAGTCAATGAACTGAAGCAAACTGTAAAGTAGAGAAAGAAACATATTACAACTAAAATACTGAACATTTATTTGCTATAAAAAAATGGGTGAAATGGGAAAGGAAAAAATAAATTAAAGAACTTCATCTGAAAACTGGTGCAATATTCATTTCATTATTCTTTATCGATTCCACCCCCAAGGGATACTTTTGCCAATTTAGCCCCTCAATTAATATCAGTTCATGATTTATTTTTTGGACAATGGCATGAGTATATATAAGAGTTCATTTTGAATTGGTCTTCAAAATGCCAAATGCAGGCTGATGGATGCAAAATTGCTTCAGAGGAATTAGTTTGATTTCCCTTTCTCCTTCATTGTTGGGAATTGGCTGCCTGCACATCGTTTTCACCTTGAGGACAAGGTGACTTTTTGAGGGGGATATTGATAGGTTCAATAAACGTCAAGGTAGTTAGAACAGCTGTAACTATATCTGAACTACAAATAGTTATATGAGAATTACTGAAGGGACCTTTTGGAGAGAAGTAAATAAAATGGATAGTTGGAGAGCGAGGTTCTCTTGAACAACCTCTGATTGTAAGTGCGTATTGCTGAATTCTTTCTATCCCTTAAGTCCATCACTACTACACTGGTATTGGACTGGATTTAGAGTTGGCAATAAAATTCAAGATTATTTCTTTCCTTCTTATTCGAGAATCAGTTCTATAAAAATACAAGGAGAAACAACAAATTGGTATACCCTATGTGCTTTGATAACAAATTCAATTAGCACATGCCATAGCGAAAAATTCTTCTCATGAAGTTTTTATGAGATTTGATGAGAGAATGTGGCAGAAGCAACCATCGGATTCTTACAAGATGAACTATTAAACAAGAAAAAGTTGTGATTGGACTAGAGTTGCAAAAGATGGGTTTGCTTGATTTATGGTGGAAACCACAAAAAATTAATTTTGGATTAGAGAGCTCAGATTACCATGTTCAGAGAAATGAAAACTTTTATATTATTGAGTTGAGAAAATATACATTGCCCCCAAACCTTTGAAAACTTTTATATTATTGAAATTGAGAAAATATCGATCGCCCCCAAACCTTTCGATTACAAAAGATTTATTTATACTACAAAATAGTTACAAGATGGTTATGATTGACTAACAAAACAATTATGTTAACTAAACAAGTTTGTTATAATTATTTAACTAAAGCAAATATACTACCGAGTGTTCATTTGCCTATAGTTAATACTAACAATTATTCAATAAAGAAATTGTACACTCACACATGCTAATAACAGAAGAATGGCAACAGGAGAAGACGGGTACAAGTTAGACAATACCCATCCCCATCCTCATACCAGAAGTAAAAACTTATATACATTCCATCCCTGATAACAACAAGTATGAAACTTATGTCTCATCCTCATCCTTGTTCGGTAATAGTATAGTTGTACTCACACCCATACCCGCTGCAATATTTATTAGGCTTAGTAAATTCCAAATCTCTTATAAATTTGGGTACTTTCAATTTAGTCCCTATTAAAAAAATTTTATCTATTGAGTACTCAAAATGTTTATCGAATCACTGACATTTGATTTTTCCATTAATTGGGTGACGTAGTTGTTATCTTGCTTACTTGTATCTATGTGTTACAAATGTGAGATTTTGTGATTAATATAAACCGATATTGGAGTTAATGCAAAACGACAAATAACTTTTATTACTTTAAATGAAAACAAGTTGGATAACGAGATCATGCTCCTCAATGGCTTCCATGTCATCACCTACAACGTCAAAAGACCGTCGTCATCACCAACATTGATGTAGGTGACAATGACAGCCCCTTACTATCCAACACATTTTCAATAAAAGCAATTAAAGTCATTTGTCATTTACATTAAACGTAATATCATTTTATATTAACCACAAAACCTCACATTTTCAACTACCTGGAAACAAGTAAGCAATATGATGGGATAAGTAACAATCACATCACTCACTAAACAAAAAATTAAACAGCAGGGACTCAATTGAAAATACCCAAATTTATAAGAGACCTAAAAATTAATTAAGTCTATCCATTAAATAACTCTTTTACAAAAGAAAAAAATTAAAGGAAAGGAAATATGATATTGTCAAGAACTCAATGTTATAAAAGAACAGACATTCTCTTCTCCTCAATGTCAAATAACAATGAAGAAACTATAATTGCATAAATCTAAAAATAGGGTACCAAATAAACTAAGGGTGTCTAAGTAATTTAAAACAAGACAAGGAAAGATATACCCGGTTTAAAAGTCAAGCATTACCCATACCCATGTCTGGTCAATCCCAGTATTCTCCATCAACATTGGGATGGGTTCAAACAATATCCACATGTACAAGTTTATTTGTCAGCCCTAACCCCAAGCCAAGTGTATATAATTGCATATGCCAAATGGCTATCAGCATTTGTCTTAAACATTTTTTATGCATCTCTATTAATGAAAGAAAAGTGGATAAATTTTCTTAAAAGTTGAATTATACAATATGGTAGGTCCATATGCGCAAGTAAACATCCATCCCTATCTACTACTTTTTTACAAGAAATAGACAATAATTCAAGAAAACTTATAAAAATTTCTTACCGATGATAAAAGTCACAATCTCGCTCATTTCTTGACATTGCATGTAGAAGGTTATAGGTTTGTAGCAACATTTTCCTTGGCATCTGCTATGAGAGAATTGGTTTAGATAATTACTCTCATATATAGTTGACCAAAAAAGTCATTTCAATAACAAAAGCTTTTCATAAGTAAAAAAATCAAGAAATTTGAGGGCAAAACAACTTGCCTTCTCAGAGAAAAGGTTAACCCGCACAAAGGAACAGAAGAGATCCATAAATGCATGTAGTATAAGAGAATTCTGATGGGGCTGCAAAACACTGTGAAGTTATTAGAGATATACACAACTTACTAACTTATTATTTATTAGTTTATTTCTAACATTACAACATATATTAAAACCATTTGAATGAGCAATGATTTTACATGAATAAGCTAAAAAGGGGCAAAGATAAACTTATGATGCCTCATTTCCTATTCTGTATTTGATGCATGGCACGTCAATTTCAAAATCTTTCATAGAAGTTGAAAGACTATTCAAGAAATTTGATGAGACGCAATTCTTTTATCATACCAACTGATAAGCACCCAAGCCCTAGGGATAACCCAACCTAAAAATATAGTAAGGAAGGGATGATGAAACAATTAATACTTCACCAATCATCTAAAACTACTTGATGTGAGACCTAGACATTCAAAACTACCCGATGCCTCAGCAACTCCCTATACGACACTTCACTCAAGGGCACTTAAGGGTGCCACTTATGAGCCAACATAGGTCATCAAAGATTTGAGTCAGGTTGGATTGAAAAGAATTTTTTTTTAATATTGGTCAAAATGAATGGCTAACTTAACTAATGGGTTAATCAAGTTCGAGTTGGTTTAGAGGTAGGTTGACCCGTAACTCATTTCTAGATGAATTTTGAATCCCCTTGCTCAACTTAAACTAAGATAAATAGGTGAGTTGAGTCAACTATGACAAATCATCTTGATTGTACATAGGTAAGTTGAGCCAACCCACATTAATTGGACTGTAATAAATATATAAATAAGTTGAAGAACAAAATGTGCTTAAGTAAATCAACACAACTAAGCCAACTAAACCATAAAGTGAGCTAAATTGAGTTGATCCATTTTTAGCTTAACTCATGGTGAGCTAAGTGTTTGAACTGAGTTGACTCACTTTGACATACTTAACTCAACTTCTTTGTTGGTCAAAACCTTCCATGGGTAGTCCTTTTCAAGACATCAACCAACTTTAATAAAAATTGATAAGCACTTGGGTACCCACCCTTAAAATTTTAAAAAGGGATAGCAAAACACTTAAATATTCCACCTAACTTTCCATACTACTCAATGTAGAAACAACCCCACAACATCCAAATCCCTGTCACTAACACTGGTATTCATCAATGACGAAAGCTTTTGCACTCAAAACTCACATAGAGAGAGTAATAGCCATATATCATATAATGTTATATGTAAAACCCACTTTTGAGATCCTTGCAACAATATTCAGACTCACCAACAAAGTAATTACTGTACTGCTTAGATCCAATATAAGTCGCAAAGCTTGTTCCCGAAACACCATCAAATCAAGAAGTAGCTGCACACACAACAAAAAGAATCATTACTTTATCAGTTCAGGTAACATGAATTGAAAATCTCAAAGATATGGCATAAACAAGCAAGGCTAGTTGACATAAAATGTCCCATTCAAAATAATTGTTGAACAAAATCATAAATCACGAGGATAATGAAACAAATAACATCTCATTAAAGCCAGTGATAGCAGGAGAATGCAGAAGCAGCTCCATTTTTATATAACTTACATTTTTCCGATGATGTGCATACAAAGGCTAATTGCAAGAGCACATAAACGATAGAATGATCAAATAAAACAATAAATGCAAAGCACATAATAAAGATGAAATGGACCTTTTTCTAAACAACTTTTGATGTTCTGTTTATCAATGACAATGTAAATTGTCTTGATGCATAGTGCACCAATGATGCAAATCCTTGTTTGTTTTAAATGAAATCAGAACAGTTAGAATATTAAGACACTCTAAGTTAAAATCAAATATGTTTTTATTCCCGTAATAATAGTGTTTTCTGGTTTTAGTACATAAATTTTGTTAGAGTTTGTGTCCCCATAAACAATCAGGGACTGAAAGTAATATTTTATATATTTGCAAAATAAAACTATAATTACAGGGACTAAAAACAAAAAAGTGAGATATTTGCAAGTACAAGACTATTACTCTAAAAGCCATGAAAAGTAACGGGGTATCAACATCCTATTTTTCTTACTTTCTTTTCCTTATTAATATGCTAGATAAAACTTGGATGCAACAACTTATGTATTGTTTGTGCTAAGTTATTCTCCAATCATAAAGGGATTTCATCTTGACTGTCCGCACAATAATAAATTCCATCAAATGTCAATGTGTATTACTAAGAAAAAATTACAATTAGAGAACAGTACCCCTGGTATTGCATCTAAGATTTGTCCTAATACGTCAATTGTTGTAAATAGTAGATTATTTGGATAAAAATATTCTCTATATCTCCATAGTGATTAAGAAAAAACATCTACAGAATCTTCCTATTCATTTCAGCATATTTTTGTTTCCTTATTTTAAAAGTTTTGATTATTATAAATATAGATGATGAGAATGTAATTGGTGTAATTGGTGTAATTGTTATCAATCAAATAATTTGTTTATTTTCTTACATAGTTCAAGTCTAGTATTGTAGTATTATAAGATAAATTTAATCTTAAGTATCTTTTACCATAATCTACATGTCAAATAGAGTGGACCTCAAACTAAAGTTAGGTCTCACTTAATTCAAATTTGCATTTAACTGCACGGTCCAACTACATGAGTAGGACATCATTTGTGTCATCATTCACCTAATCTCCCAAATCCAATATTAGCGACTTGTGACGTGTGATTCTATATTGTCTTTGCAGATACCCCACTTTCGTTCTTGAAGTTTACAGCTGTGATGTTCAAAATGCTAACATGTTGACAAGGAAAGAAGAGAAAGAAGAAAAGATAGGTGTAGAGGTAGAGATAGCATCACGACCATTACCCCCATTAATGTTTTTGTAACAAAGACTGACAATAGAGACCAAAATCAACACTTTTAAAATTATAGGGACAGAAACCCATAAAAGTTTTATGTAAGGAACAAATGCTAATAAACAAAAGTATCACAATATTACCTGCACCCAGGGTTCCAGGCTCTGTAAATGAAGCTCTGCGTTATCTTGCAATGAGTCCCAAGCAGTCTTATCTATCTGCATCCATTTTCTTCCCAAATGATGAAATTAGCAGAGGCCATCATCAATATTCAAAATATAAAGAATATCAGACATCACTTCTTACACGTTCAAGTTGCAATTTGCTGAAGTGTTCCGGAAATTTCTTAGAGAGCAAGACACAGATTCTAGGATGGTTGGGGAACACGCTAGCTTTCCAAAATCCTTCTGAAAATACATGGTTGATTGGATCTGGATAATCCAAAAGTTGATTTAACCTATACATCTTAGCCATTAAACCTTCGGCAACCTCAGTGAGTTGGACAACCCACTGCATGTTAATACCCTTGTGTGATTGGGATGGAGTTGAGCCCTGAGACTGTCCATCATGATACATATTTCTAGAGCTACTTGACGACAACGGAGAAGTCATTTCCCTTCCAAGGTAATCCGTCCATCTTGATGGCCCATCCCAGTCCCTTGATCTTGCAGCAGTAGGTGATAAAGAAGAATCCTGGTTCGATAACTTTTGCCTCGACTTTGCCATGAACAAATAAGCAGTCTGCATATCAAGTTTTTCACAAATCAAGCTCGTGTATAAATTAACCACCAACTAATCTCTTGGCTTCCCTAACTTTACTATCACAATTCCATTATATTTCAATTTTCGTATTCAAGTAAAACCACTCCAAGTTCAAATTGATTACCACAAAAAGAACTTCTAACAAATATTCTCAACTCTGAATCCTAAAATCTTCAAAAAAAATAACACATGTGTTCTGCTTACTAACGTATATAAAATAAGCAAAGAAAGAATGAGCTAACAATCATCAACACAGTCAATTTCTGCTCACACACGAGTCGCTAGTCAAGTAAATTAGCGAATTGTAAGCATGAATTTGCAGTTTAAGCAAGATATTAAAAGAGAGCTAAAACCTAATTCCACTTTTAGCGGTGATGAGCTAAGTAGCAGAGTAACCAAAAATAAAAAAGCAAATGTAACACCAAATCTGACATTGTGAATAAAACTGCACAACGAAGAACAGAAGAAACACTTCTGTGCACTGAACCAAATTCAAAACAGACAGAGAAAGAAGCTCACAGTCGAAGCAGACAAAGAAAGAGAAGAGCGTTGAAGAATGAGAGAGTGTCAGATCTGAGAGCGTGTGGTTCGTGCAAATTGGAATAGAATTGAATATGAATAATGAAATGCCAGATGAGAATGGTGTGGTGGCAATGCAAGTGCGGGAGCTGGCTGCACTGCACTTTCAGCGTGGATATAGTTTTTACCTTCCTTTCCTTCTTTTCTAATTATAAATAATTATAATTTTATTTAAATACCAAAAAGCAAGATCCGCCGTTTTTCTTTTCTTTTTCAGATTAGTTCTGACTCCTATTTCTTAGCTTTCACTTCTTCACGACGTGCTTGGACGTATGCTCCGCGTCCTTACTCTCTCCGTAGACTTCCCAAATACATAAAAATAAATAAAGATTGAGAGTTAATTTCACTGTAAATTAAAACTAGTTTATCTCAAATCCAAATATGTTAAAAGATTATATAAAGAATTTATAAAAATTAATAAAAAATTAATTTTACCTAAGAGAAACTTCTGAAATTCTTATCCATATCTGAATAGAGAATTCAGACATTAATTTGAAAAGTTAATGGAACTTCCTGTATTTGATTATTTTCTTTATTTTCTTTTTAGAATCCATATTGATTAGATATTTTTTATTTAAAGTCCAGTTAAGAAGTATGTCAAGTTAATTAATTGAGAAATGTCATAAATTTAATGTTTTCTAATATATATTATTTTATACACTCTACTTTTTAATAAGAATCTTTTATTCATACTAGTAAAATTTTTCATTAATCATTCTTTCATCTCTCTTCATTATCTATGACAATTAATTAACACACTTCTCCTTGTAACTATTTTGATTTGGCTGTATATCTTTTTACAATGGTTTTTTCTAATTTGTACATTATTTTTTATCTATTTTATTCTCATCAATATAACCCATTGTATTAATGAAAAAAATACATACAATAAATAATAACTATTCTCAATAATTCTACAAATATAACATTTATTTTATAATAATTATTATAAAATATATTTTAAATTATATATTTTATTTGTTATTATCGTCAGAAATTACAGACACCTGTATTTTAACTAATTGGCCGTAATAATTAGTCCTGGCTGAAATTTTCAGTAGTTGTTTTATGTGCAGTTATATGTAGGATGTCATATTTTTAAATAATTTTTTTGTGTTTTTCTATTTTAAATTGTTGTTTTATAAATTTTGGCATGTAATTTTCAAACAATTTAATTAGTAGAGCATAAATTTCGTTAAAAATTTGATTAGTAGAGCATAATATACAAACTTTATGCATATTGTGGATATAGGAGTAGCCAACGTACATGAAGGTTAAAGAAAATTGTAAACAGTCATACATGAAGTAGGGAATTCAAATTTGGTTTAGTTACCTCTAAATGGTTAAGTGAGAGGTTAGAGAAGAGCATGAAAGGAAATCCAAATATTAATATGAAAAACCTGCACAATAAATTTTGTAAAAAGTATAACATTGGTGTGTCTAGGTCTACAACAAGTAGGGCAAAAGCAATGGCATCTGCCAACATTGATGGTTGTTTCGAACAACAATATGAAAGACTATTTGATTATGCACACGAGTTACTTAAATCAAACCCTGGCTCAACGATTAAAGTTAATGTAGAACCAACTGAGGATAAGGCCATATTCAAGAGAATGTATGTGTGTTTCAAAGCATGTAAGGACAGTTTTGTATGTTGAAGGCCTATTATACATTTGGATGGTTGTTTCTTAAAAGGGAAATATGGAGGTGAACTTTTAACTGTTGTTGGGAGAGATAGCAATGATCATATGTGTCAGTTAGCATATGTTGTTGTTGAAGTAGAGAATAAGGAAACATGGACTTGATTTTTAGAATGGTTAATTGATGATCTTGGAGGTGAGGGATTTTGTTCAAGGTGTACATTTGTATCAGATCAACAGAAAGTAAGTAAATGTGTAACTTTTATTTATTACTTTGATGACGATGGAAATTTAAGACTCATATTTTCTTTCTTTACTATGATAAGGACTTCTACCAGCTTTACAAAATCTTTTGCCTGGGGTGGACCAACGTTTTTGTGTCAAACACATATATGCAAATTTTAGGAAGAAATTTTGTGGCATAACTCTGAGACAATTACTATGGAAGGCAGCATCATCAACACATCCTCAAGCATGGGAGTCAGTGATGCGACAAATTAAGGACGTTAATGAAGATGCATTCAAACACTTGATAGCTATTCCACCCAGGCTAGTATTCAAAACTGTAATTATTGTTTCATGTTTTGTAAATGTTTGTTTCTTTTCCAAATGTTTAACTTCATATTTTTGCAGATTTTGGTCTAGATCCAGATTTACAGGAAGACCTGCTTGTGACACACTTGTGAATAACATTTCAGAAGCATTTAACAATGTCATCTTAGATGCAAGGGGGAAACCAATCATAACATGTTGGAAGAGATTCGTATATACCTGATGAAGAGGTGGGCATCCAATAGAGAGAAGATAAGTAGATTTCAAGGTTCCATTTGCCCCAAAATTCAAAAGAGGCTACAGAAAGAGTTAAAGAAGACAAAATATTGGACACCTAAGTATGACAACTATTGATTTCCTTTACTATTGTTGTTTACATTGTTTCCATTTAACATTCATTGTTTATGATTTTTCAATTGGTCAGGGATGCAAATATTTGAGATTTGTCATATATCCAACATAGGTGGTGTATGTCGTTGATGTAGAGAAAAGAGACTGTAGTTGCAAAAAGTGGAGTGTATCAGGAATTTCTTGCTGTCATGCAGTCACAGCAATGAGGTTTTGAACATGAATCCAAAAGAGTTCATCCTGCACTGGTTCAGAACCTCCACATATGAAGAAACATACATTCCAATCATTTTCCCTCTCAATGGACCTCATCTATGGCAAAGGACTTCAAATCCTGATATTTTGCCTCCACCAAAACGGGTCTTGCCAGGTAGACCAAGAAAGAAAAGAATGCTCAAGAGTTGGGGGCAAAAAAAGGATGATACACAACTTGGACAAAAATGAATCCCTAAGAGATGTTCCATATGTAGACAACTTGGGCATAGAATAACTAATTGCCCACAAGGAAGTCAACAACAACACCACCCACACCCTTCTCAAGCAAGTCAACAACAAAACGAAGAACCTACACCAAACCCAACTCAAGCAAGTCAGATTACTCAAGAACCCCAGACTGATGAAATCACAGCACCACTTTAGATTGTTCTACTTTCAAACATTAAGTACATCTTTGTTCTATTTTGGATATGTACTTTGACTTTAAATATTGTTGCTTTCTGTCATGTATTTTACATTTAACAACATTTACATTTTGGATGATATCTGAACTATTTTGGATGGTATGTGATGTTCTGTGAAGTATTTTCGACCTTGGATTAACATTTTGGGTTCTGTCATATTTTATTGTCATAGCAATATTAATTGGCTTCTCTAATTTGAAACTTGTTTATATTTTTTGTAGTTGCATCAAACTTTATTATATTTAATGTATTCTGAAAGACATATTAATTTTGCTTCTCTGATTTCAAACTTCATTTCATTGGCTTCTTTGAAAATTACACTTGAACTACCAAACATTCTAATATAACCAACTTCTTCATTAAATACAATGTCATTACAAGCACAATCTCATTACAACCAGATTCTCATTCATATTTAGTGTCAAATAAACATTACAATTAAACTAACTTCTTCATCACAAAATGTGACTGATACAACACTTCAACAAAATTAAAACATAACACATACAAAGACGATATTAATCAACCTCATCAAACATAACATCCAGATTAAGACCTTTTCCCTTCTCTGACAAACCAAAAGTGATTTTTCCAAATTAATAATCTTTCTTCTTTGTCACCCAATTGTAGTATCCATTTCATCAACATTATCTTCACTAGCCCATTTGAAGAAATTACATCCTCACACTTCTTCATTTCGACTCCGTTGTACAAAACATCCAACCAAAATCATCTCAGCAAAAACCAAATAAATGTATCCCAAAATAAAAACACAACGAAGGGAAGAAACCTTGTAATTAGGGCATCCCCAAAAAGGCTTGCCTTCGTTCTTAGCAGTTTTTGCGACTCTCAATACGGCAAGCTCTCCGCAATAGCATATTTGGATGCCAAGCATTCCTCTTGATGAAGCACCACGAGAGCTCCCCCGTGAACAAGACGAACAGTGATTCATTGACATTGCGTCGTCGTGACTCAATAATGTTTCGTTCACACCAACAAAATAACCCCAAACCCCAAAAATGAACCACAAACAGAGAACACAACAGCGATAGGGCACCCACCTCACACGAAGGAAACAGCGAAGGGCACCCCACCTCAGCGACCTCCTTCATCTCAGAAGACAACAACAATAGTTCCTCAACTTAGGGCACCCACCTCACACCAACCAAACAATGAAGGCCACCCCACCTCAGCTCACCTTTTTCACCTCAGCTCCTTCACCTAAGCTCGTTCGACATCAATGTCTTAGGGCAAGCACGTTAGCCTTTAATTTATTGTAATGAAATAATAATTTCATACATGCCTTTGGTTTAAAATTATCTTTTGCCACGTCAGATAAGTTATTTGCCACATCATTTAACATTTAACGTCGTTCCTTACAACATAACGAATATGACTGAATTGATACAAATTTCAAAACATAGGCATCAAATGTCTACATTTTTTAAACCAGGTATTAAAGAGAAACTTATCTCCTAACATGGAGACTAAATAAGCATTTAAGCCTATAATAAAAGAACATTGTTAATATATAACAAAATAACGATGTCATGATAAAAAAAATGCAAATAAATTTCAAAGATAGTTAATAACTCATTCACTGATTAATTAAAAAACAAAAACAAAAAATAAACCAAAAAGATGTGGGCTATGGTGAAATATTGGTTACTCTTGAAAATAAAAATATCTACAATCTCAGAAATAGTAATTTTGTTATAATTTTTTCCATATGTGATTTTATTTAATTCACCTTTTATTCTTGTTTATGTAATGTGTTTTTTAATAATTTAAAATAATATCAAGAACAATACAAAAAAATAATAATAAATTACTTTGAAAAATGAAACGGTTTACTAAATTTCGAATTCTCTAAATTTAGATATTTAATTGATTCTGTTAATTATTTTATTTATATAATATTCAAAAGTTTTATTCTTCAATTAGATTTTTGTTATTTATGTGATATAGTTGTTATTTATTATTTTATTTAAAAATGTTAAGAAATATGAGATGTTGTAATTATTATAAAATGATGTTACAGTTAATATAAAATAATTAAATTTTATTATTGTTTAAAAAATGTGTTTGAATAATAAGAAAAGCATCTCTAGATCATAGTAGGTAATAACATAAAAGTTACTAAGAAACATCAACCTTCTTATCAAACATATTTTCAATTAACATTAACTATAATATTATTATTTATCATATAATCACATATTTTTAATATAGAAATAAAGAAGCAATATGACTAAATAAGGTAACATTTATTTCGTATGATTAATACAAAATTAAACTGCATAAATTAATAAAAAATGTTAACTTTAAGTACTCAATAAAATAAATAATAAAAGTACTTAAATTTATGAAGAATATAAAAATTAATTAAATCACTCAAAAATAAAAGTGTTGAAACTTTTTCTTAAGTGATATGAAAAAAAAAATCACTAGTTAAATAAAAAATATAGACTAAATTTTATATGTTAATCTTTTAACTTGTTTTTTATGTTGAATTTGATTCCTTAACTTTTAAAAGTTTAGTCTGGTTCTTTCAAATTTGCTACGTCATAATTTAATTTTTTTTCATAATGGTTATTTTTTTCATAAACAATCTTTGCATAACACCGATAAAAAGACAACAGCCACAATTTTCATCCTTTTTTTCTACAATTAAAATACTTCAACAATAGAAAAAGAAAACCTTAACTTCTTTTCAAGAATAAATTTCAACTGATGAGCCTTATCATGAAGTGTTTTACCACTTGTTTGCAAAAGTTCATTGTCGAACCAATGAACTCTAATTTATCAATTTGGGGAAGAATCCTTCATTTTTTTTAACTCATTTAATTACGATAGTCACATTGTATAATTTTAATATTTTTCGCAGTCACTAAAGAGATAAAAAAATGAACCATTTTAGAAATTTTTTAAGGGATTAAATTGAAATTTTTAAAAAACTAAAGGATCATAATGTACTTAAAAATAAGTTTAATGATTAAAAATAAAATTTAGCAAACAATAGAAAAATAGTGCTTATAAATATACATTACAAAAAAAATTGTATACACAACTTCATATTATTTATTTCAACTTTTTTTACATATGTTATGATATATTAGTTTAAAGATGAATTTAATCAATAATTATATCAATTTAACTAAAATACTGTACTGGTTTAATTAAGATATTATGATTTAATCTTATATGTTTTTATTATGTTCACTCACTCTTTTTGAATTGCACCATGTTTAATAATTCTCACTCAACTAAAAATTTTAATTATTTAACCAATTATTCCAACTTATTTAATTTATCAGGTTTAGTTCACATACATTATATGTTGATAATTTATTTTTTATGTTACCAAGTTGGTAATAATTATGAAAAATTCACAAAATCTTTGAATGTTTGAATGTATTGCAATTCTTATTTTAGTTCAAACATAAATTAAACAATAATTATATTAAATCAAAACATTACATTAGTTTATTAAGAGCTGAAGGTGTACAATAAGTGTGTGGCATAAAGAGATGTCCTTTTATAATTTAAATAAATAAATAAAAACTTATTAACATGCTACCTTAATCAATTGGTAATTTCGTAAAATGTTCTTTTTTATTTTGATTAAATACATTAATGATATAAAGATACAGAAGTTTCTTTACTGGTATTCAATCATGATATTTTTTTTTGGCCTTTGTACTGTGAAGTGATTAATATATAGTGAAAAAAATATTAAAAAGATAGAAATTTTAAATGATAAATACAAAACTTGCAACTATAATATATTTTTTAACATATAATTATACATAAAGGGATATATTGTTTTGTTGTGTATATTTTTTGTGTTACATCTTTTTTTTAGTCATTAGTCTCAATTTTATTTCACAATTTTATATAAATTTTCTAAACAACTCATGCGTATAATATATTAAAAATCATCTTTATTTTTTAATTTATTATTTTTATTATTATTTACTTTTCAAATATAGAAGTGTGAAATGCTCTTTTTCATTAATATGTATTATTACTGTACAAACAGATACTGCTTTTTAACTTTTTTTCTCATTTTTTAATTTTCTTATTGTAGTTCATTATTTAATTAAAATAATTTCATTATTTAATAAGGTATATAATTGAAGAATCCATAAATAACAGCTTAATTCGTCAATTTAACCATATACATAATTCCTGAATTCAAAAATAATTTTATAGCTCTTTATCTTTTCTTTAAAAGAAAAAAATTGTCAGAACAAAAATTATTTATATAATTTTAAAAGTTATAACATGTTAATATAAAATGCATACCCAGATACCCCTTGACCTGTGTTTGGGTTAGTATGTGATAATAAGGTATAAAAGTATACCTGAGGTTGGTGAAAGTAGTAAAATACTTATTTATACACTCATTTTCACTTTTTTTTTACTAAAAAAAATTACTCAACAGCTCATAAGGCTACTATCATCTAGATCTCCAAATATCATCATAATATATTAAATGCGAATATAAAATACTTATTAAACTTTGAATTTTATAATTTAATGAAGTCAAATAATATTTACTAGTCTGACTTCCTACATAATCCAATACGAATAAAATATTATAGGAGTTACAGAAAAAAATAATTTAATGACTAAAACAAATAATTTTTTATTTTAAAAATAGAAAGAATAAAAGAAAGTCTATTGATAGGTTTGATAATTATGTTGCATAGACGTCATAAATGCATCAGGCAATATCAACAATGGCATGATGTTTAGAAAGAGAGTAATAAGCACTCCAGCATCTCATCTAGTGCCATCCACTGTACGAGGTATCTGTACACTATTTAGTGGGTCCACAATTGCACTGCCAGAAATAATTTAACTTAAAAAATTATATTTTATTTAAACTAAAATAAACTCAATCACTTTTTTTTATTTGATTCGGATTTTTACACGGTGAAAAACCAAATCAAAAAGGAGTGTTAGGTACATGCAATATAAAAATATAAATATAAATATAAATATAAATATAAATATAAATATATATATATATATATATATATATATATATATTATGAGTAGATGAGAAACAAATAAAATTATAATAAAGAAAATAGTGTGTTTTATGTTAATTATAATTATAATTTGTATAGAAATGCTTTTTTATTCTTTGAGTAAATTTTCTATGCCCATCTTGAATCAACATAAAAAAAAAGTAAAAAAATTTTATATAGGTTGTATTTATATGGTTTCATAACTGATAACAAAAAAATAAATAATTCAAAAGATATGTGTTGGACTAGTGATAAATTAATAGATTTTATTTGAAAGAGTAAATTTGAAGAGTAAAAGCAAGATAGAAAAGAAAAATAAGAGAATGAAAACAAAGTTATTTGACTTAAAAGAAAATAAGTAGATTGAAATACAAAATTTGTAATAGATATTATTGAAAAAAATTAATTATATATTAATATTTTTATAAAATAAAATTATAAAAATAATCCATATAAACTATCAATTTTTGAAAATATAAATTAAAATTAATTTTTTTGTAAAGTAGAAGGTTTTTATAAATTTTTAATATACATAAAAGTTATATTTTAAAATAAAAATATACAAAATTAATATTTTAAGTTAATAATTTTTATTTATTTATTATTTTAATATTTTTAAATTGTTTATTTATAAAACAAAAATAATAAAAATAAAATTTTTAAACACGCTTAATTAATTGTACCATCTCTATAATCGATTACATGTCCTTCCGTGAATTTTTTTTGGCAAAATAAGAAGGAAAGATCATGCCTTGATTTTTCTTTCTCGTGTTGATTTTTTTTGTTAGTCTTGATATCAATTTTTTCCATTAAGAAATTCCCATCACCGAGAAGAAAAAAGAGATTAAAGGACTGTCACTGTCCATACAGTTTGGTTGGAAGGTTAATTCAAAATATATTTTAATTGAACATAAAAATAAAAATTATGTATGCTGTGATTTCGTTTAAATATTTTTAAAAAATAATTAGCCAAACTAAATCAATTTGTAATGATTTAGGTCAGTTTTCAATTTTTTATATAAACTTTTTTTATTAAAATATGAATTATATTTATACATTAAGATATAAATAATGTATAACTTGTAAGATTTACTTTTTATAAATATGTATAAAATTCAAAATATAAATATTAAAATAATTCTCGTGTTTTTGTTTACTTTTAATAATATAATATTTATGTTGTAACATCTCATAGTGCAATATTATTAAAATAAAGGATTAAATATGTTTTTAGTCCCTAAACTATTGGTCGTTTCTGGTTTTCGTCCCTCTTTCAAAGTAAGGTACAATTTGGTCCTCATTCTTTTCGAAACGTTCGTTTTAGTCCTCGAAAACTAAACACTGTTTAAAAATTTGGTCCTCATTTAGCAACAAATGAGGACTAAAACAAACGTTTCGAAAAGAATGAGGACCAAATTGTACCTTACTTTGAAAGAGGGACGAAAACCAGAAACGACCAATAGTTTAGGGACTAAAAACATATTTAACCCTAAAATAAAATAGTATATGGTAGTGAAACTATTTTAAAAATAATAAACCTACTAAATGTAAGATCTATGTCGGTAGAATCATTTGACTTTTCAATTGTTTTTATCTCATCTCTTGTTGGAGCAATTGTAAGGAACGTCTTCCTAATCTCGTATCGCTAAGATGATCATCGCAAAAGAAAAAACATACACAAAGACACAACACAAAAGCAAGGGTAAGCTAAAGTACTAAAAGATCATACATACATTTTTAAAACAATAATAATTTCACATCCATATATAACTCAAACAACACATAACACAATTCCCATCAACCTTGAAGAACCCAAATTATCTGAATAAATGCATTGATGTTAGACTCATGAGAAACATGCACCTGTGTATGGTGGAGCAACCTTACTCAGAAATAATAATAACCACATCCTCAACCACCACCAATAATGACATACACCAAGGTTAATCCGTCAAACATCTATGGCCCTAAGCAATGACCATGGACTAGGACCTCCTGCTACTCTCCACGACATAATCACTCATCTCTACATGAGATGAGATTATTAAGAGTGTCAAGATTATTCACCAATCCCGAAGCCTCTACTTCAATACATAACACAACATAACCAATTAGGATATTCCTCCTTAGAATTCCTTTCTCACATGATACTTAAAATTCATACCTCACATATTACTTGAACATCATCATCATTTCTCACACATAATCATATTCATATACATATACTTCATACAAACATTGCATACTATCATATGAAACCTCTCATTATACATTAAACAACCAGAAACACCCTTACAAGTCATCAGAAGTCACATAATAACACAATTTTGTTTATAGCCCCTTGATACTCACATTAGGTAAGGAAAACAACTTGGAAACCTTAACATCTTCAAAAGGGTCCAAAACCTTTAAAACGACCTAAAGAACGTCCAAAATTGATACTTTGAACTCCGAATTTGATATTTCCAAAATGTGGAAAAAAAAAAAAACTGGTGTGGTAGCGCTCAGAAGCTACCCCTCAGTGCCAGAGCCACTGGAATGGTGGCGCTCAAGGCCAGAAAACTAGCGCTCAACGCTGGTGCCCTTGGAATGATGGCACTCGGTGCTTGGTTTGGGCGCTCAGGCGCTATCAGCAAAATTTACTCTTTTTAAATGACTTTGTACACTTCACCCACCACTTTGAAAGGTTCCTAGGACCTTCTAAACATCCTGAAACGTCTAAAATTTTCTCCCTAACTCAAATGACCATCTAAAACTCCATTAACTACTCTAAACCATCCAAACTCAATTTTATACCTTCCATACCAGGCTTAGGCCCCTTAACAGGTGGAACAAGTCCTAATAAACTCAAAAACAAATTACAAACCCTGACCTTTAGCCCAAATCTTCTAATTCAACATCTCATTAGTTAAAACCCCTAAATTGTACATAAAACCATGCAACCACCCCCTCACAACGCATCTGCTGCATAATACACTATATTTTACTGGTTTTAATGCTTCAACAAGTCTTGATTGAGCAAAACATCAACCCCAAACATCAGGCTTCTCTCCAAAACCCCTCCTCTAGAAATTCACCACTCAAAATCCTCCTTATTTAGATCAAAACCATGTAATTACCCACTCACTAGTACCCTATTGAACTTCACACTAGATTTTACTAGTTTTATAACTTCAACAAGTCTCAAATGACTTAAAAACTACCCTCAAACCTCTGTTCTCTTCATCAAACTATTTTACAGAAAGACACCTATCTAAACCTCTCTTTTTGTTAAAATAAAGACTTGCAACCTAAACCACACTATCTCATCTCAACATGACAATTCAAATGACAATACTAACAATTCAACAACAACATTTATAATAAAGATCATTTCTAAACATAATCAGCAGGACATAACAACCTCATTCAACCAATAATCACCATTCCAAAATACTCTAAACTCACTAAAATCATTTTAACTAAATTATCAACATGCATCTGATTCATAAATTACAAAATATTATTTCATACACAATAACTAAATTATAAATTAACTTTAGCTTCCCTTACCTTTTTTGGAAACTCCAACTAGCTTTAGAGAATCCTACTCTACTCTCTCAGTTCAAAGAGACCAAACAACACCTACAGACCTTGAAAACATAATCAGGGTATACCATTAAAACCATTGATAATTAAAGAATCTGAGAAAAAGCCCAAATCATACATGCAACAAAAGAAACCTCACATGCATTGAAGAATGTGAAACTAGAGAAAAGAATAGAAAAGTGACTTATTCCTATTTGAGAAACTGATCAGGTAAATTTGAAGATCTCACTACGAAGATTACACAAGCGGTCTTCAATCTTCAAACAGATGAATAGGGTATAAGAACCCTTAGAGGAAAGATAAAGAACTCTAGAAAAATGGTTTCTAAAGAGATAATGTGTTTTAAAATAATAAAACTTGTTTATAACAACTTCTTTTATATTAAAACCTTTAATATTAAAATAATATAGTCACATTATTTTTAACTCACCACCACTTTTAAAATATCATATTCTAGTTCTTCACATATGTTATTACCATGGTTTCTTTTTACCTCATTTATATATATATATATATATATATATATATATATATATATATATATATATAAGTATAATAATAAATAATATATTTAAATAATTAAGAATGATCTTATTCGATTTAAATCTATTTCAAAAAATTTAAAACACAAATAAATTCGAACAATATTATTCTGATGAAAAGAAAAGTTGTTTAAATTGTTGTAAAAAAATTCTATTTTATATGGGTTATCAATTTTGTTTTTAAAAAATTTGAATTTATTTTACCAATTTAAATTTAGCTTTGAACACACTTAATTAAACATAGTTGTGAAAGAGAGAGAAGACATGAAAAAATTGTGTATAATAGAGTACTCGATTAGCATATGAATATTAACCTTGGAATGGTAGATGAGAAATAGAGGTTGACGGCAGTGGCAAAAAGCTAATAAATGATGTTTTGTGTTTGATTATTGTTGTGCGAAGGCATTGGTATCCCCACACACATAAAGGCTAAGGTGTAGTAGTTGGAAGCATAGAAGAATGATATTGTAGGACCATAGGGTACACATTATCTTATAGTGGGAGCAATTATGTGATTAGTGTGATGGGAAATATTTGATACTTTGAAGCCAAGTGCTGTATCTTTTAAGCATTTTTTCCTCCCATTCATTACCATACTTGGCTTCCACATCAAGCCAATATCATTTCATTTCTTTATCAAACTTGTTTTTTTCTCGCTATGTGATGGCCTATTCACGTCAACTCTTTTCATTTCTTTAAACTATCTTTTTACTATTTCTTACAATTTACTAAGAATTTTAAACTTTTTTGTCGGCCTCCTTCATTTAATACATCTTTCTTCTTCATTTTATCATTTTTACAACATTTTAATTATAAATAATGTATTGCATTGATCCTGATTAAGTAATTAGTATAAAACAAAATAAGTGAAAATATAAAAGGCAAGATAAAATTGGTGGATGTTAAATGATAGAAGATCACAACAAACTTTCATCAATCATTATAAATAAGAAGGCTTCAAAAGACTATATTTATGATTATGTTAACAATCACGAATAAAAATATTACCATTTATCAATTAGTTATTCTATTTTTTCACTTTTTAATTTCTAAACTGTAAGTCTTTAGCTAAGGAACTTTCAACTTAAAATATATGTTTGGAAATGCAATCTAGTAACAAAATTTAGTTAGGCTAGAATCATAATTATTATGTCATCGATTTAAATATCATTTATTAAAATGATAGTTAGATCAGTACAACCATATATTAGATTATTAATGGAATTTTGAAAATAGAAACAAATTTGTCGATAAAAAATAATTTATTAATATATTTTAGAATTTTAATTATTGATAGAAACATCAATCAAGATATTCGTAAGACTCGTCATTACATTATTGTCAATAATTTATAATATTTATTATTGATGGAAGAAGAAGAAGAAAGAGATATAACAATGACAAAACTGCAAAGATGATGAAGACAATCACAAAGATGGCGACAACAGTCGTGGAGACAATGACTGCAGCAAAGGAAGGGATGGCGACTAGCGACGAACAAGGATGAAGAGAAGGACAAGGAGGGGAAAGAGGAAGAGTAGGAAAAAAAGAAGGAAAAAAAATTGAAGAATGAGAAAGAAGACCAAATTATGATTTTTATCAATGAAATTTATCAACGAATAATTACTAATGGATTTTTGGTCATCGATAATTACCAACAGATTTTCTTATCCGTTAGTAAAAAAATTGGATGAACATTTTACTGATATATTTTTTGACCTTTGATAAGTCGTTAATAATTTTATTTTACCAATAAATTTTAATTTTTATCAATCGATTTTGACATTTGTTGATGAAATTTTTTCATTAGTAATTCCATTTTCTTAGTGGATATTAAATAAGATTTTAATATATGTCTCTCTATTCCCTTTTATTCGTAGTTTTTTTAAAAATAAAATGTGTTTTTAAATGACAATTTGTCTAAGACATTCGTCAAATGTCTAAGTAGAGAATGTTTTCTTTGTGATTCCTTTTCTCCCTCTCTCGTGCTCAACTTTGTTTCGTGTCTGGTCTCCAACTAACTATGCTACTTCATCTCAATCTAGAATTGTTGTTTTGTCTCCAACATTTATGCTCAAGTCTAAACCACCATTGTGGTGTATTTTTCAATTGGTACCTTTTTTTGTGTCACCATTATCGTCGTTGATACCACTATCATAATCTCTCTAATCTAACTATATTGCTATTCTTATCAATCTCGTTATTGTTTCTCTTACTTGTCTCTATCTTTTCTGCTAGCCCCTACTATTACTTTCGCCTCTAATGTTGTTATAAGACATGGGAAAAATATTTTAAAATTGATTAAATAAATTAAATCGATGAAGGTTTATATTTGAATTATTATGTGGATGGTATGATAAAAAGATGTGGTAGCTTAGTTGGCTAAAGTTTGTTATTAGAGTAGGTTTTAGGCTCAATTCCTATTTAGAATGTTTTTGGCACTGTTTAAGTTTTATAAATACTGTGAATATGTGATTTTAATATTATAAATTTGGTAAGATAAATAATATGAAACAATAGCTAAATTTGACAAAAGGCTTGAAGTGAAAAAAGGTTAACTTGGTCAAACTTTGTGGACTGGTGTTTGTTGAGAGATTTAGAGGTATGTATATGGACACAAACAAGAAAATTAAATAGTTAGAATTCGGGATGTGCTTCAACATTTTTTGAAATTTAGGGTTTAGATGAGAAACTTATTAGCCTTTGTCAGAAAAATAGTTGGTTTAGAGAAAAAAGAAAAGGTTAAGTGTGTTTATAAAGGTGATGAGGAAGATGGCATTACTATTATTTTCTTCAAGCAGAAAAGAGAGAAGATGTTGAAAATTATGTAATGGTCATGCTACTATCTGCATGCAGGGACTTACTCGTCCATCCTTTCCAACTTAAAGTCGTGCCCTTTTAGCTTTTGGTTGTGTTCGACCCTTTACCTTCATTGACCTCTCTAGCTTCTGGCTGTGTTCAATCCTCGACCTTCATTAGCCTTGCAAGTAATCGACCTTCCTTGGCCTTACAGGTGCTGGAGCTTCCTTGGCCTTGCAGGTGCTCGAGCTTCCTAGGCCTTGCAGGTGCTCGAGCTTCCTAGGCCTTGCAAGTACTTAGGCTTTCTTGGCTTTGCAAGTGCTCGACCTTCCTTGGCCTCGCCGGTGCTTAGCCTCTCTTGGCTTCGCAAGTACTCGACCTTCCTTGCCTTAAAGGTGCTCGACCAATCTCTAGCCTTAAAGGTGATCGACCAATCTCTAGCCTTAAAGGTGCTCGACCAATCTCTAGCCTCAAAGGTGCTTGGCCTTTTTGGCCTCACAAGTGCTCGATCAATCTCTATTCCTAAAGGTGCTCGACCTTCCTTGGCCTCACAAGTACTCGACTTTCCTTGGCCTCACAAGTCCTCGATCTCCCTTGGCTTCACAAGTACTCGACTTTCCTTGGCCTCACAAGTCCTCGATCTCCCGTGGCCTTACTTGGCATTCCTTGGCCTCACAGGTACTCAGCATTCCTTGGCCTCGCATGTATTCGACCTTCCTTAGCCTCAAAGGTGCTCATCTAATCTCTGGCCTTAAAGGTGTTTTGCCTTCCTTAGCCTCACAAGTACTCGACCTTCCTTATTCTTGTAAGTTATTAACCTTCCTTAGCTTCATAGGTACTTGGCCTTGTAGGTGTTTGACCTTCCTTGGCCTCCTAAGTACTTGACCTTCCTTGGCCTCCTAAGTACTTGACCTTCCATGGCCTCGCAGGTACTCCACCTTCCTTGGCCTTGCAGGTACTTGACTATCGAGTAACTACTACTAGTATCATGTATCATAAATTGATAGCTAGCTACTATTTTACTGAAGATCTTCACATGCCTTCCAATTATAAGAAGATTGGGGGTTGATGTACTATACCTGGCCACAAGTCGGCTCGATGCTACCTGGCCACAAGCTGACTTATTGATAATCGGTCACATGCCAGCTTGTTCCTACCCAACCATAAATTGGCATGTTCCTGCACGACCACAAGCCGACATGTTTCTTCATGGCTATAACCTGCTTTGTCTTACATTCTTTAGCTTAGCACATTCTAAATCAGACAAATGACTCATGAGGTAAATGGGTCACTAGCCCATCTAGGCCCATATAGATGATGGCTCACAAACCCATAGTTATCCTATAAATAGTATAGTCATCGAGGTAAATAATTTACGTTCACATTTACAACATTGATTATTATATGATGTATCTGACTAACTTGGATGTCAGAGTGACTTTTGTAGGCACACCATCATTCATCCCTATAGGACGAGTACCGAGACGAGGGAGGGAAAATACTTGATGCATTGAAGGTTCAAGAAGTTTGTGGAGCTCATCTTCTTAGGGTATACTCATCTTTGTAAGTACAAAACCTTTTATAAGAAAGAAAATGTTAGATAATATAAGGTGCAAAGAAATAGGTTTTGATTCATCAGTCTATGATAATATAATAGATGTGTCAGCGATTAAATATATGGTGTAGATGAATACAATTCTTCTTATTTGAATATTTATGGTTTTAGTAAATGTGTGTTAAAAGTAAAGCTTGATAAAATTATGAAAGAAGAATTTATTGTAGTATGATTGTGTTTATACTTTGTAGGATGTTAAAATATATTTTTGTTGATAACATTAATAAAGTGCATTCATTCTATGTTGAAGTGAATGTACTGTGGTTTGTTTGAGGTATTAGTGAATGTGGGAGATTTTGAGGTTTACCAAAATAGGTAGAGTGTTTTAAACTAATAGTCTTTTAGAATTTAGAATTGTAAGCCAATAATAATTTTGGGATAAAGTAAAATATAGGCTAATCCTTGAGATGTCGTATTGATGTCGTTCAGAGTTTTTAGTGGTATTTGGAGGATTATATAATTATTTGAGTGCATGAACCTTGAGAGAAAGTGTTAGAATATGTTTAAAATCATAAGATATGTGTTTTGTAGTGTCTTTAAGTTACGTGATTTTGCTGGGCGCAATTTTGGACTATTGGGTGCCGCTATAACAGTAAGACACTGTCACGAAATCATTTTGGGTGCTATAGAATGATGTTGGGCGCTAGTATAATAGGTGTTGGGCGTTCGACACCACAATATATTTCTAGTCTGAGAAGTTTCGAAAAAACTACAATTTATGCTTCATTCATCGTTGAATCATACTCAAATTTTGACAGATTATTCATAACATATGGTTCTTTAGTTTGATCGTTGGGATTTTTTATTGGAGGTCTGTAGTTAGAAAAATGTCATATATGATTGCTCCATTTTAGATTGGTGATGATAATTCTGTATTTAAAAATTGTTGCAATTGTGTGCTAGGTTAGAGGCTTTCAGTGTCTTCTAAATTATATATTCATTGTAATGTTTTTATGATGTGAGTGTAAGTTATGTGGTTGGTTAATAATATATACTATGAAATGAGAGTTGACCCTGAGGGGCATCTAGGAGTAGATCCTAAGGAGGTTTTGGGAGTTGATCCTGTGGGGGCTTTTGGACCTGACCCTGAGGGAGATCTAGGAGCTAACCCGGAGAGGCTTTAGGAACTAACCTATGGATTCCAGTTGTGGTATCTGGGAGAGCAACAGGAAGTGATGGACTTGACGTAGTTTTACCGTAGGTAAATCTCATCGAAGAAGCTCTATGATACATGTTTTATTTATTAAATAAATTTTGAAGTGTAAAACATTTATTTGATGAAATAAATGAAAACTTAATCTTCAATATTATTTTTTATTGGTGCAAAATAAATGTTTTTAAAATTACAAAAAATGTTATATGTATTTTAGTAACATCTTAACGGGTGTTACAACGTGCTTGATTTTTCCTAGGTTATTATTATTTTCAATTCCATTTTTTTATTATTTACAATTAATATTTGTTAATAGTTAGTTATGTAGAATTTAAAGTTAATTTATATTATGTTTATTATATTGAATAATTGGGTGTTACAACGTGCTTGATTTTTCCTAGGTTATTATTATTTTCAATTCCATTTTTTTATTATTTACAATTAATATTTGTTAATAGTTAGTTATGTAGAATTTAAAGTTAATTTATATTATGTTTATTATATTGAATAATGAATAAGTATAAATATTGCTAGTTTAATGTATTAATAGAGTTTAAGGGTGTTTGGCCTCTAATAAATATACTAAGACTTTGGAAAGTTAGTATTTTAAGTGTTATGCTGAAAATTTTGTTATACGTGTTCATTAAGATATCTTTAGTTTTTTTTATTGAGATTTAATACATTATTTTATGTAATACTTGTATGGTAGGTTACCTGAACCAATCGACAGCATACGGTCGTCCTTAAACGATCATCCACTTAATAAAAGCAGCGATCGTTTAGGAACATCCTAGGCTGGCCTCTGCCACCCTTGACGTCGACCATCGCAAGCGATCGTTATCTAACGATCGTCTATTGATCGTAAGCGATCGTTATCTAACGATCGTCTGTTGATTGAACTAAAAGGGCGGTCATCTTAATCCTGAGAGAACGGTTGAATGTATCCGATTATAACGCCGCGAATCACGGAGTTAACTGACCCAGTATTAAGCACGACTTAACAGTTATATTTTCCAGGTCAGATCCTGAACAACCGGATTTTAAGGTAAACGGTTCACCTTAATTACTAAGATAAATATGCAACACTCGCGATTTGATCAAGCAACTGCAGACACAGATCGAGGCGCAGGCGCAAACTATAAGGGAACAGCAAGAGATTCAAGGCAAGCAAGTCGCGGAGCTGGCAGCGTTGAGGGCACAACGTCCTCCGCTGGAAGTGTCGGCATCCAACCGGCAAGATGATAATGAAGGAAGCCACCATGGAGGACCATCCGAACCTGCCGGCGGAGGAAGGAAGGGGCCAACTTCTGTGCGCCTCACTAATTTGCTTCCGTTCACGGAGGCCATCATGCAAGCTCATATGCCGGAAACCCCCCCCCCCCCCCAATGCTAGAACGGTATGATGGCTCCACCGATCCCGATAACCATCTCCGCAACTTTATTGATGCCATGGCATTCTACACGGACAATGACCCCGTCATTTGCAGAGCTTTCTCATTATCCCTGAAAGATGAGGCACTCGAGTGGTACCGTACTCTCCCTCAAAGGTCAGTAGATTGCTTCGCCACCGTTGAGACCCTTTTTCGGAAACAGTACGCTACTAACAAAAGACCGGAGATGACTCCGGCTGAGCTCGTAAATACTAAGCAGGGGAAGGATGAAACCCTAAAGGCTTTCATGCAAAGATACAACGAGACGACCAGGCGCGTGAAAGACGTAAACCATACCTTCATTATCAGCAATCTCCCTTCGTGTTTAACATCGGGGTATTTTGCGGAACAGTTGTACGCTGACCCTCCAAAATCTATGGAGGAGCTCCAATCTACGATTGCGAAATTCATCCGAATTGAGGACCTCAGAAATTCTAGGAAGAAGCAACAACAAGACAACTCAAACCAGGAGGCTAAGAAGGCCCCAAAGCGACCGGCCAATGACTTTAAGGCAGATGGACCACCCGAAAAGAAACAGGGTGGATATCTAAGTACGATCGTTACACATCTCTTAACGCGCCTAGGACAAAGGTGCTCGAAGAGGCTTTGCACGTCGAACTCCTAATCGTTTGACGAAAAGCCACCCCGAAGAATCCGGACAATAGTAAGGCATGTCGCCTGCACATGAACCACGGCCATGATACAGAAGAGTGTCACATGGTGAAAGTTTAGTTGGAAAGACTCATCCGAGCAGGTTACCTCCAAAACTATGTCAAAGAAAGAACAGCCACCAGAGCGACGACTCCCCACCGAAAGGAGTCCTCCCGACGAAGTCCCGAACGATCACCTCCCAGGGACGACCGGCGCCGAAGGCGATCCCGCAGCCAACCCAGGCGTTCAGAGAGAGAGAGGTCGGTCCGAGGCCGAATCGACACCATATCCGGTGGCTTCGCCGGAGGGGGGGCGTCAGCTTCCGCCAGGAAGCGACATTTGAGACACCTAAAGTCGGTTAACATGGTAGATCGGCAACTTCGGTCTATACCCGATATCACATTCACTGACGCAAATTTCCACGCGCCCGACCCTGATCATGATGACCCTATGGTCGTCACGGTCGAAATAGCTCGATACGATGTCAGCAAGGTCCTCGTCGATCAGGGTAGTTCGGTCAACATCTTATACTGGTCCACCTTCAAAAAGATGGACTTATCCGAGGATCTAATAGCCCCTTTTAACGAACAAATTGTAGGCTTCTCGGGGGATAGAGTCGATACACGAGGGTACCTCGACCTACGAACCCGACTCGGAAAATGCCGGGATGCCCCAGAGCTTCGAGTCAGGTTCCTATTGGTCGAGGCCAATACTTCGTACAATGCTTTAATAGGCCGACCTTGCTTGAATGCATTCGGAGCCATTGTGTCCACCCCTCACTTGGCCATGAAATTCCCCGCCGAGCGCGGTACCATCTGTACTGTCAGGGCCGATCAACGAACGGCTCGCCAGTGTTACGTAGCAGGACTTAAAGTCATACCATTCTTGCCAGCTCGGAGGGCAAGAGGAGCCGAAACAGCGGCGATCGACTTAGACCCCAGAACCAATATAGACGAACGTCTCCATCCCCAAGGAGATATCAAACCCTTCCCGCTGGGAGCGAACGCGTCCAAAACCACGAACATCGGTGGGAGCCTTGTTCTACACGATAAACAGGATCTGACACGTATGCTCCGAACCAATGCTGACCTATTCGCGTGGGTGGTCGTCGATATGCCGGGGATCCACCCCAGCGTAATGGCACATAAGTTGTCGATCTTCAGGGAGGCACGCCCGGTCGCGCAAAAGAAACGACGCTTCGGAGAGGACAAACGTGATGCCATTTAGGTTGAGGTCACGAAGCTGAGGAACGCCCAGTTCATCAGGGAGATCACCTACGCCACGTGGTTGTCGAACGTAGTCATGGTCAAAAAGTCTAACGGTCAATGGTGAATGTGTGTGGACTTCACCGACCTCAACAAGGCGTGCCCTAAGGATTCGTATCCTTTGCCTAGCATCGATCGATTGGTAGATGGAGCGTCCAATCATGTCGTACTCAGTTTTCTCGATGCGTACTCGGGGTACAACCAAATCCCCATGTACGAGCCAGATCAGAGCAAAACAAGTTTTATTACCGAACGCGCTAATTACTGTTACGAGGTAATGCCGTTCAGCCTGAAGAATGCAGGCGCCACATATCAACGCCTCATGGATAGAGTTTTCCATCATCAAATCGGACGATGCATGGATGTCTACGTCGACGACATGGTTATCCGGAGCCAATCTATGGAGCAACATCTAAAGGATTTGGCAGAAGTGTTCCTCCAGATCAGGAGGTATGGCATGCGACTAAACCCTTCCAAATGTACCTTCGGAGTGCCGGCTGGAAAGTTCTTAGGGTTCATTGATGAGTCAATATTTTGTTCACTTCACTTATTTTATTGTGCTAGAATTAATCGGGGAATTGTGCTTAATTATCCAGTATTATCCTATTTTTCCTAATTGTGCTAAATTTGATCGAAAATTCTTATTTTAACTAATTTGAATTATCTGAGCTAATTATTTTACAAGGAAAATTTGGAGATACAATTTGGGACATTTGAAGGTTAAATGAGAAATGGCAATTGAGCCCAATGCATCTCAATCATTTCAATTTTCGCACAGTGCTGCGTGAATGTTGTGTCAACTTGTGTGTCTTCGTTCGAGTTCAATTCTTATCCGTTTTCTATGCAATTTTTTTTCATAGTTTCGTATGGATGTCTATTTTCACGTATAGTTTTCATTTTGTTCAAATTCGTTCTGTGCTGTTCCCAGTATTTTTTTTACTCCCCTATGTCAGTCCAATGCTTACTGTTTGAGTGATTTCTAATCTGTTTGCATTGTTTGCTTGCTGTTTAGTAATTGTGGTGGCTGGAATTGATCATTGGACGATGCTAAAACCTCCCAACACTCTTAAACAAGGAATCCAACAGCTTGGGAGGCACTCACGGCCTTAAGCAATACGTTTTGGAGGAAGCACATAATAGAGGGGCCACCACTTTGAAGCTTACGTGAAAATGGAAAGAAGCAATTGTTTGAATGAAAGAGGAGTTGGCACACATGAGGGAGTAGCTGCCACGTTGAAAGCTCACATCCACATGGAAAAGAGAAGCTTTTGGATTTTCAATTTTGAAATGGTGTGTTGCAGAATGGTAGAAGCACAAAGGCACGTTGCAGCTTGTATATCTTCAGTTTGAAAAGAAGACCACGGGGTCCAGTAAGGCTCATGCCACGTCTTCAAAAAGCAATGGGCTGGATTCGTTTGGAGTGTGGTGTCATGAAGAAGCTTGTAGGTGCACAAGGCAATTGGCCCAGCAGCACACGCGTCCAAGAAGCTGAACGTGAAGCAGATCTAGTGTGCACGGTGTCATGACCTGAAAAAAAGAAAAGAATGCACACGTAGGAGGGAAGTGGTCCAGCAGCTTTTAAAAGTCCAGCAGTGTGGGAGATGTGTCTCGGCCTAGGGCTGGATAAAGGATGGTCCAGCCGCCACCCTCACCGAGTCTTGTTTTTGGCTGGAACATTTTTATTTTGAAAGGAAAATGTGAATGATGTGATGATTATTGAAAATGAATGGTTGATTTTGATTCCAGTGGAGAATGCTTTAATTTTGCTTCCAACAGTGATTTGATTCCAACTGTGATTTCGTTTTGCTGTTAATCATAGATGAGATGGTCCAGCGCTGCACGTTACAGATAGCATAGTCACGTCCAGGGGCAACATTGGTGTGCACGGTATTCAACAAGCCACCCCACTCTTGAATTTCAATCTAGCAATGTCACGTCTAGAGGAAGCACATTCTCATTTCTTTACTTTATAAGCAAGCACGGTGCAGTACATTCATTTTGGTTTTGAAGCGAACGTTGTCACGTCTTGGGGAGCACCACGCACGCTGATTTCATTTTTGGAGAGATAGCACACAACTGCACATTTAATTGGTTTGGTTGTCGTTTAATGTTGAAGAAAGGAAGCACACGGTCACATCCAGGGATTTATTCTTTCTTTTAAATTAGGGAGAGGTGTTGATTCATTTTGATGTCCAGCAAAGTGGTGACAAGGTGATTAGATGGGTTGCGTCACGGATGGGAGAATCACACGGAGCTGGAATGAGCCGAGGGGGATTCATTTTTCTTTAGGAAAGTAGCACTGATTCAATTTAGAGAAAGTTGGTGTACGTTGTTGAGTTGGAAGAGAAGGGAAGTAGCAGCACGTAGGTGTCACGGTGCAGGGACAGCCACGGTCTGGATGGGATTTCTTTTTAGCATATTTAGCCTTCATTTTCTTTTAAGGGAAAAGTGCTGATTGATGGGAGCAAAAAGCTGCACATGTCACGGCCCTGCTGGAAGAAAAGAGAATGGTTTTTGTTTTTATGAAATGAGAAGTAGATTAGGTGGGAGAATGATGGGACGTTGGCAACAGTGTAGCAACAATGCATTTCTTTTATTACTTGGAGAATGAAGAGGTGATTAGGCTTGGAGTAGGTGCTGATTTGAGTTGCACGGTGATTGAAAAAAAGAAGTGGTGTCACGGCAATTGCAATTGCAATTTCAATTTCTTATGGTAGATTCACAAGGGTCACGGTTAATGGTAGTAGAAAAGTTTTATTTTCTTTCATTTATTTTGCCTTAGAATATTTTGCATTATGGGTTGAAATGCTTTTTCTTCTTTTCAATGGTGAATGTGTGGGATAGATGACATAATTATGCATTTAATGTTTTAGCTCAAGCGTTGCAATTTTACAGTTTGAATTGTGTTTGAATCTTTATGTTTTGTTAAGTTTATTTCAATGCTTTCAATTATGTTCGGTCGTGTTTAATTTCCAATTTTAATTTAGTTCGGTTCTAATCACAAAAACACTTTCAAACTCCCCCCACTACGTGTTTGACCTAAGCCGCGAACCACATTTGGTCCTTGAGAGACGACCTAGGAGTCACTTCCTAGTAATATACTGCATTAATTCTGCAAACAACTTTTGTGTGAGGTGCGACCCTCTCAACATTCATGTTACCAGCCCTCCGATCATGGCGAGACCGGTCGCTGGATACGACTTGCAGTTATACATCGCAGCATCCCATCACGCTGTCAGTGTTGCTTTGGTGCAGGAGACCCCCTCCCTTAAGCTAATATACATTGTCAGTCGTACATTGCAGGGAGCCGAAGAACGATACTCCCAAATTTAGAAGGTGGCATTGGCCCTGCTCACAGCCTCGCGTCGACTACGACCTTACTTTCAAAGTCATCAAGTGGTTGTTCGTACTAATCACCCGATCGCCAAGATCCTCCGCAAACCTGATTTAGCCGGACGGATGGTCTCGTGGTCGGTGGAACTCTCAGAGTTTGGACTCCGTTACGAGCCTCGGAGCTCCATTAAGGGTCAGCACTTAGCAGATTTTGCAGCCGAGCTCACACCCGTATCCGACAATTCGACACCAAAGTGGCTCCTCAACGTGGACGGCTCCTTGGACAAAAGGGGGGGAGGGGCTGGTATCTTCCTGGAAGGACCAAATGGTCTAGTCGTGGAGCAGGCCATCACATTTAGATTTCCATCCAGCAACAACCAAGCTGAGTATGAAGCTTTGATTGCTGGTTTAACCCTGGCCAAGGAACTCGCGGTCGCTCGTCTAAAGTGTCGAATGGACTCATAATTGGTGGTCGGGCATATGAACGGGACGTACCAGGTTAAAGATAATCAATTGCTGCGTTATTTCCATAAAGCTAGCGCCCTACTCCAGGATTTCACTGAGGTCGACATTATCCATATAGCCCTGGAGCAGAACATGAGAGCAGATCTCCTATCCAAATTAACTCACTCCAAGGAGTGAGCACAACTGTCTTCAATCATCAAAGTGACGCTCGACCACCCGGTCGTGGAGGCTTTCGCCACCGATGTTCCGACACCGACGACAGATTGGAAGCAGGAAGTCAAGGATCTGATGATGAAGTAGGAGCGAGGGGAAAAAATTATCGCGCGTGATTCAAAGCGCATCGCACATAGGTGACGACCTCTATCGACGCGGCCACACTACCTCTCTATTGAAATGCATAACAGTGGAAGAAGCTGACTACGTCTTGCGCGAACTTCACACCGGAATCTGCGGTTCTCATTCGGGCAAGCGTACGCTCAGAGCGCGCGTTCTTCACGCAAGATATTACTGGCCAACGATCGATCAAGATTGCGAGACGTTCGTCAAAAAGTGTATCTCCTGCCAGGCCCACGGTCAAGTTGCCCACATCCCTCCCGAAGAGTTACATTGCATCATCTCTCCGTGGCCGTTCGCTCAATGGGGACTCGACATAGTCAGACCATTACCCTTAGCCAAAGCACAGAACAAATTCCTCCTAGTCGCCGTCGATTACTGCACCAAGTGGATCGAGGCCGAACCCCTATCTATTATCAACGCCCAACGAGTACAGAAGTTCATCTGGCATTTAATCTGTCGATTTGGTCTCCCACAAAAGATCATCACTGACAACGGTCGACAGTTCGTTGAGCACAAGTTAGAGGAATTTCTCAGCAATCTGGGCATTAAACACATAACCAGCTCAGTGGAACATCCGAAAACGAACGGACAAGCGGAGGCCGCGAATAAAGCTATACTCATTGAATTGAGAAAACGACTCGGCGAAGCCAAAGGTTTATGGGTGGAAGAACTACCCGAAGTCTTATGGGCGTACAGATGCACCCCACACGGCTCCACCGGGGACACTCCATTCAACTTGACTTACGGCACTGATGTCATGCTCCCAGTCGAGGTCGGAGAGCCCTCGCTACGACGACACATCACCAATCTAACAATTAATGATGAACAGTTGCGGATGAATCTCGACACCCTGCCCGAGCGTCGAGAAGTCGCCATCGTTCGTGTTGAAGCTCAAAAGAGAATGCTCTCCCGCCGCTATAACACTAAGGTAAAACCCCGAGCGTTCAAAAACGACGATCTGGTGTGGCGAAAACGGGGGGCAGCCACAGTAAATCGAGCACACGGAATGTTAGCGGCCAACTGGGAGGGACCATTCCGCATCGTTGAGGACCTAATGAATGGGGCATACCGTCTCCAGCTCCTAAATGGACAACCTGTTCCCAACACGTGGAATGCTACTCACCTCAAATATTATTTTAGTTGATATTCCTTTATATTCATGATACATTATTCATCTCAATTCCAAACAATGATATATTTTTTATTATTATTTCATTGTCTTTTCTCATCTGTCGAGTCCCAGATTTAGACCCCCTAATTTCATTCGACATGTTACATAGTCGCCCTCAAGCAACACACTCAAAGCAAATGCTCGACCGGATGCAAGTTCCCCTAGAACACATCCGTACCTAGGTGACTTGGGATATAATTTGCACTGGTAGATGTTCTCCCTCGAATACCCAGTTACGTATGGGATACACGCCACACTGGTAGATGTTCTCCCTCGAATACCCAGTTACGTATGGGATACACTCCCTCTTGTAGATGTTCTCCCTCGAACACCTAGTTAAGTATGGGATACACTCCCCTGGTAGATGTTCACCCTCGAACATCCAGCACATTCGAGCTAAACGATCGCTCATAACGATCGCTCATAAACCCTGTCTGCGAATAACTCAAGTCAACAGGCAACAATCTTATCATACAACGCGAGCATAAATTCAACATAGTATAAAAGCTCAATATTCAGAATCATAAAGTTACAGTCAACCCATACGTTCAAACACATAAATATTCTGATCCCTAATCTATTACAATGTTAGGCGATCCGACAACAGCATCTCCGGCCGTTTCCACGGCCGGTTCATCCACGGCGGTCCCCTCATTAGGCTCGTCAGCAACGATCGCCTCCTCATCTGTACCCTCTTCGGCCTCCAGAAAGGCATCTACCGGAATTTCACTTAGAGGCTTCAATTGACCCTCATACACGTCCTTACGTACGTCGAACGCCATCCCCTCGGTCGACACCTCAAGCAGATGTACGACCTGCCTCAGAGCCTTCTGAAAGCCCCGGGTAAGTTCAACCACTATAGCTTCCTTCATTTCCTCCATTATCTCCTTGTCCTCGACCGTCTCCTTCCGCAAATCATTCCTCTCCTTGGTCAACGCCGCCACCATCTTCCTCGCCTGTTCCAGCTCGCTCGACACTTGATCACGCTCCTTTTTCAAAGCCAGGCCGGTCGCCCGGGCATTAGTCAGCAGCACTTCAGCCTCTCTCAGTAATTGCTCCGACCGTTTCTGCTTTTGGTCGCAGATGGCGTGAACCTCAGTAAGTTCCTTCAACTGTGTCCGCGCCTTCTCCAACTCAACCCGCAATACACCTCTATCAGAGGCATATGCAATGTGCCAAGCTAGCATTTGTGTCCGACTCACCATTTCCAACATGGCATCGGCCATTTGTTGCTCGGTCATATTCTCTACCACCCTCTTCTCCAAGTTATCCAGATTAAACTCGACCTTATGACTCAGGGTGAAGGAGGGATCCCATACGCCTTTAGGGAGGGGACGCTCTATCTCATCTGCAGTCTCCTTCCTCTTCTTCGACACAGCGCCACTAGTGTCGACCGCTTTGCCTCTCCTTTTTCGCACCAATGGCTGCTCTTCGACGACCGTTGCTTCATCAGTCGAAACCGATAGCACAACCGGACCAGTTGGTTGGGCTTGCGTAAGTTTGGATGAAGACCCTGGACGGTCATCTTCCACCTTCTCGGTGTCGATGGTTTGAAACCAGTTTCGGACACTTCCTTTTCTCCCCATTATCTCTGCGAAACAAAGGTCACTCCAGAACAGTCAACAACAACAAGGCAACAGATAAAAATAACAAGAAGAGAAACATATCAAATACCCTCGAATCGGCGTCATCGTGCTCAAGGCAATTTATGAGCCGACGGGAAGAAAAGGGGCGTGGCAACGCCGTCAACACATTCAGAGCCTCTAACTCTTCGATCGTCATTTTATCCTCGGCCCACGAGGTGAACCTCAGCAGATCCTGCGTCCAGTATAGTGGGAATTTGGGGTTTCCCTCTCCATCAAAAAAGTGCCTCCGCCCAGAGTCGAGGATCGACACTTTAAAAAATTTATCTTTAAAGCCCCTATATGACTGCAAATAAAGCTCTAAAAGAGCATTACCCGGCTTGGAAATTAGCGACACCCAACCCTTCTTCGCAACCGGTCGACACCTAAAAAAGTACAAAAACAAGGCCACAATCGGCCTAATCGCCAAGGCCCGACATAGCATAGCAAACGCCTGCATGTACCCCCAACCGTTGGGATGCAATTGACTGGGCGCGACATTTAGGGTCCTCAACACATCCATTTGGAAGGTTGTGAAGGGCAATCTCAGGTACAGATCATAAAACGGTGAAGCGTAACAATAAAAGAACTCGTTGGAGCCATTCTCCCTCTCGTGGAACACTCTTTCATCCTCCCGACAAGCCACCAATTTCACACATGATTTATACCCTAGGGTTCTCAAAATACATCTATTTTCTACCTAGTCTGCTAACACTGCCCTACTCCTAAACAGACTACTAAATTTGTTAACTTCACGCGCCGCCCAGTCATAATCGCCACCACAAGTCGAAAACGTTACACGCTCCTCTGAACCTTCACTCCACACGTTTCCATAAAAAAACGCGCTCTCACCACAAGGAACAGTGGTGATTTTAGAACATTCCGCCATCGACGACGGCCCCGGGAAGTCAGCCCCAGCGCTCTGCCCCTTTTCTTCCATCATCGACAGTAAGCACACTAATATGGAGAAAGGGTTAAGATTTACCTGACAGATTGGTATGGCAACAGCGTCGATTATGTAGGAAGGCAGATTCCACCCACACCACCAACAGGAGAACAGTCACCGGCGCAATCTACTTTTCGTTTTTGAACCAAGAATGGCAGACTCCTCTCATTCTCTTTTGTCTTAAAGAAGCCAGGGAGACAGACCGCTCTACGCCGTAGGATCAATTCAATCTAACGACTTTGATTTCATGACTTTTCACTTACCCCAGAGGCGGGAAACCCTAAAACCTGACACCAAAACGGTGCGTAGCGCTTCTCCCATAACGATACAATTATCGTCCTACAGTAAACTCACAAAACCCAACCATGCTCGTCTACTCGGACTCGGGGGGCATTATGTATGGTAGGTTACCTGAACCAATCGACAGCATACGGTCGTCCTTAAACAATCGTCCACTTAATAGGTTACCTGAACCAATCGACAACATACGGTCAGGTTACCTGAACCAATCGACAGCATACGGTCGTCCTTAACCGATCGTCCACTTAATAAAAGGAGAGATCATTTAGGAACATCCTAGGCTGGCCTCCGCCACCCTTGACGTCGACCATCGCAAGCGATCGTTATCTAACGATCGTAAGCGATCGTTATCTAACGATCGTAAGCGATCGTTATCTAACGATCGTCTGTTGATCGAACTAAAAGGGCGGTCATCTTAATTCTGAGAGAACGGTTGAATGTATCCGATTATAACGCCGCGAATCACGGAGTTAACTGATCCAGTATTAAGCACGACTTAACAGTTATATTTTCCAGGTCAGATCCTCAACCAACCGGATTTTAAGGTAAACGGTTCACCTTAATTACTAAGATAAATATGCAAAGAGAAGATGAAGAAAAGGAGGTTTTTTCCCCTGGAGAAATAAATTTGGAAAGAAAATAATATCTTCTTCTTCTTTTGAACTAAGAATAGTTAGATTGATCCTTTTTTCTGACTTGAGCGTCGGAGTGCCATCGCAGGTACCCAGCCCATCTTCTCTCGAAGAGCTTTCTATAAGAAGGAGGCGCAACGGCCATAGTGTCACGGGAAGGAGCGGAGGTGATTCATCGCGCACGTATCTCGGCCTACACAATTCTACTGAAACAATACTCTTCCAAACTTTGAAAATGTATGTCATTTTTAAACTTTATATTAAAACTATTAGAGGTTGTATCAACAACAAAAATATTGAATTTCGAATAGTTTGGTTCAACCGTTTAGGAGGAGTAATAATTTTTTATTCATTAGTTAATATATAATTTATAATCTACATTCATATATTTTATTTAATTTTGGTTTATTGTATTTGTGTTGATCTTACAATACACATTTGATTATGGAGCTTTTGTGTCACCACTTTTCCTTCGTGTCATCTGTCAAAATTTTGTAAAATATTACAAATGATTATTACAATTTATGTACTATTAAATTATACTAAAAATGAATATTTTTGAATGAGATATGGTTAAACCTTCGATAAAGGAAGAAGAAAAAGAAGAAGAGATTGATATGCATAAAAAAAACATAATTTCATTGACATATGTACAAAACATAAATATGGATCACAATTCAACACATATAAATGATGTCTATTAGAGAATGGTAGAAGAATTTCTACAATTCGCACAATGTAATATCGATAGTATAGACAAAGAAGTAAGAATGAGGTGTCCTTATATGAATTGTTTGAATGAGAGGACATTACATGTTTATGAAACCAAAGAACCTCTTTTGTTTCATGGATTTACGAGAAATATACAACATGGACATGGCATGGTGAATCATTACACTTGTCAATTGTGTGACAAACTGAGTTTGTTGAATTGACAATGGATGACCTGATTCGAGATGTTAGAGAAAAATATTTTGCTAAACCAGTGTATGAAAATATGTGTATCAATAAAGAGACTTTATTATATCCTAATTTAACTAACTTCACATGATTATCAGAAATGTTAAAGTTTATGAATTTGAAGACAAAGAATGGATAGATTGATAAGGATTGCTTCAGTTGCTGAAGGAAAGGCTTTCAAAAGGGAATATGTTGCCTAATTAAAAGTATGTGCCAAAGAAGATACCTATTTGGTATGGAATATAAAAGGATTCATTCATCTCCTAGTGATTATATTTTATATGGAAAAAAGTTTGTAGAGTTAAAAAAAATGTCCCAAGTGTGTTCGTTATAAGGTTAACAAGATAATAATGAGGAGATCATAAAGGAAGGTTGATACAAGAAGGTCTAACACCATAGGACCCATCACAAGAGGAATGGCCAAAAAGCTCCAAGATGAATATTCTCCTCAAGGTCAAGTACTATTTGCTATCTTTGGATGGAAAATTGGAGAACAAGAAGATATGCCAAATCTGCCAAAACATGGAGAAGGGTAAAAAGGACATTTCTATACAAAAGGGGTGTACTTATCCTTCTATGGGGTTGCATGAGTAATTGTTTTTCTTCACATAAAACTTGATTTTCACGTGTTTTAGACGCTATACATGTAGCACATGGGTTCAGATCTGCCACGTGAAAGTTGAGTGCTTAGAGCCTTGAGATTAATCTATAAAATCTCATAGGAAAAGCTTGTAAATCACTTTTGGATTGTATTAAAGAATTTCTGCTGAAATGCATAGCAAATTCCTTCTCCAAGAGTCACTTCTTAGCTTGATTTCCATTGCAACTTCCTTCCACTCTAGGAAGCCTTCTGAGTTGTGAATCACCTCTCCAAGCTAGCCTCCATATCCATTCACCTTAAACTCCAAACATCCGCTGCTTCACATCCAAAACTCTTCATCAATCTGCTCACAAAACTCCAAGTCTGCAGCTGCCCATGCTACTGTTCCATTGGTTTCCGCAAGCTGTTCAAGCCTCCCTGCACCTCCAATCTCACGGATCTGCTTCTCCACATCTCCTAGGATGTATCAAAGGTCCTTCTCCGAAGGCGGATTGGTATCTTCCAATAATTTCAAAGGTTAAGTGTATGTTTGTGAATCTGAATGATACTAAAAATCTTAGATGCCATACAAATGATAAAAATGTGATAAACTACTTTATCATCTATTTTATTCTTTTTAATGGAAGAACATTGATAAATAATTTTTTGGATTTGAAAATGAATCAAGGGATTTAAACTTGGACTAGCTACTGATGGAATGGATCTATGAAAATATAAGTAGCAATAATAGTTCAGGATATGTTTTTCTAATCATTTATAACTTACCACCATATTTGTGTGCAAAGCAAAAATACATGACATTATGATATTTGTTCCAAGACAACCAAAAAATGATATAGAAAAACTTGTGAGGTTATAATGTGAGGGATAATAGAGCTAGTTTGTTAAGATAACACATCATATGAACACTTGAAACATGGAAAGAAGAAAATGTATCTTTAGTACTATAGATTTCTAAATCAATCTCACTTGTACCGCAAATTAAAAAAAAAAAGTGGTTAGTGAATACCAAGAACGTTTGTTCCATTCCATTAACTAGATATTTATGAAAATATAAAAAATGTTAATGTGAATTTTGGAAGAACAAAGAAGAGGACAATTATGACTTAGATATGGAAGAAGAGGTAAATAAAAATATATTTTTGTATTGGCATAAGTTAGAAGTGAAACACCATATAAATGTAATGCATATAGAAAATAATGTGTGTAATGACTTAATTAGAACACTTCTTAATATTAAAGACAAAATGGTCGGTCAGATTTAATCAAGAGAAATATTTTAGAGGAATTAACACCATGATAGGTTATGCAAAATGTTATACTTTAGGTAGAATGATTTGACGTATAATTTTAAAAAAATTCTTTTAATGTATATATAAATTATAATTAAGCTTAACTACTAATTTTGTCCCATTTTTAAAATGAGCAACATTGCTCCATTTAAAAAAAAGACAAAACTGAGTTAAAACTATATTGAATACAAGACATATTTTCATATGGTATTGACACTGACATGTAACATCGTCACTGTCATGTGACATGATAATGACCTGATGTCATGTGACATGATAATGACCTGACACGTGACAAAAAAACTTAAAAAAAAAAACAAAAAATAAATTAAAAATGTTACAAAATGACACGTAACTTGTACGAATCCATTAAAATCAATCAAACAAAAAAAGACCTAACTGAATATTTTTAAAAACTAAAAATTTTAATTACATCAAATAAGAATTACACGCCAAATTGAATTTTCCAAATTAAAGGACAAAATATAATTATGCCAGTAATAGGAATTTTAAAATACATAAAGCTTTTCATATTTACAATAATCTTTATTTATCTATTTATTTTTATCTCTATCCATCGTATTCATTACTTTTTATCCTATATCTTGTTTTATGTTTAGCTTCTCTAAGAACGGGAGGCTTAAATAATTTTACTCATTGTATATGTAGGTTACAATATACCCGTTAGTAGCATTATGTATGAATGTTAACCAATACTTATTGGGATTGCAAAATAGAATGATTTCAATGAAAATTGATAATAACCAAATATCCAATTGATTTCCAATGCATTTTAATATAAATTCTAATAATAATAAAATCTACTTATTTTGAATTCTTTAGGACACTGCTTAACAAAACCATTACACTAACTTATTTTTAATAATTCAAAGGATTACTAACTAGTAGTTACTAAACACAACCAAAGGGTAGTAGTTAATCAATCATAAGCAAGGAACACAATATTCTAATATATTATTCACTATCTTGGCTATTTAATAGCTTCGCTAAAATAAGAAGGGCAGTTAACAGAAGTTGTTGAATGTTGAAACAAAAGGCTTTTGTCATATATAGATTGACACTCTTTAAAAATTAAGAAAATATCAATTTAAAAAAATAATTAAAAAAATTTAAAAGTAAGTCAGTGCGATGGAGTAGTTTTTTAGTTTGGTTAAGAGAAAGTTGGTCAAATAGAGGATTGAATAATGAGTTAGGTTTGGAAAAGTAAAGCATGTGCCAACGCGAAAGAAAAACGGTTAGAAGAATCCAATTATTTCCAAAATATAGTATATTGTTATCTAAAGCAATTAATTCCACAAAGTTGTTATTATACTTTAATTGTATAGGGAAACTCATCAAAGCTAATTTTGAATGCAATAAAGTCAACTGAATTTAAGTCCCTTACACTAAAGTCAATTGTGTTTAAGTTAAGGACCGAATCATTTTCTACTTTGTTTACGAAGTATAAGAAGGAGGAGAGAAAAATATAGAAGAAATAATTTGAATTTTCTATATCGTAAAATTAACGCATGTATAACTTACAATAAAAATTTTAAAGTATTATTATAAGTTTTGTAAATTAACTTATTCACATATTACTTTTAAGTTTTTTTTTTTTTCATTTTAATGTTTCGGTGCAACATCAAGTCTTTTAGTTAAACTTATATTGATCACTCACAAATATAAGATATGTTCGTCAAAAGTTGATTGTTGGTACCGGTTAAAGGTCTTTTGATGTCAATATTGGTTGAGATTGTATGGATAACAAATGCGTAGTTAATGCATAACCTACCTCATTACTTGAAACCAATATTTATATACTTTATTATGGGTTATTGATTGTGATTGGTCTAACTACGATCCAAACATGATTAGTCATGATTTAACATTTAAGTGGGATGGTTTCAAAGTTAATTTGTTTCAATTTGACTCACTGATCTTCACACTGTTTAGACCGTTTAGTCTGAGGGTTAATCGTCACACTTATCCTTTGCACTTCTAGACAAAAATTAGTAATTTCAAAACTCTATTCCGGATCAATATTTATATCAACATTAAACCAAAGGAAAAGGATTTCACTAATCAACTTTCTAAATCAAGTTGTCATGAATCATGCAAATGGAAAATGTCTATTTTAAACACATGAGTTAATATTTTGAATTTACCAAAAAATCAAGTATAAAAGTGATCACTCAAGTTAAAATGTATATTCTTTCACCAATGTTCTCTTAAGTGTTCAGACTTGTGTTTTCACTCAAAGACTCATGTAAGTAAACACTACCATAACTTAACAAAATTCTAATATTCACATACTTTTGGAAAACATGCATTCAGAAATCATGAGAACTTTTCAAAGATTGTAATATATGACCAAGTCAAAGGTAGGAAACATTTAGGATATAAAGGTTTAAAAAGATTGGATAGAAAGAATTAAGGAACAAAGATTTTGAAAAATAAATATATTATTTTCTCTGTACTCTTCCTAAGAAGGTAAGTGTCCTTCTTTTTCTACATTTTGTTTTTCACTTTTACTTTTTCTTATTATTTTTTTTCTCTCATCCTCTTTTTTTTTTCATGAAACTCTTTTCTTCCTTTTTCCATTTTTATTATTTTGTGGGTGACACACACTTTATTCATCACTCACTCCTAACACAATCCATTAGCCTCTTCTTTCATCTTAAGGTAAAAAGGAAACATGGTCTTTTTTTGTAAGGTTTTGTAGTGGCTTAAGACAATAAAAAAAGGTTAAGGCTCAAAGGAGCTACCAATGGATTAATATCATAGTGAACTTATTTGGCCAAGTACTAAAAACAAGAAATGTCTCAATCATATCAAATCATGCATAAGTTGCAAAACAAAATAATCAAGCTAAATATTAAAGTATAAACAAAACATGAACAAATCACTTAAAAGAAAACTTTGAATGACACATGGTGGTCCATCCATCATAATTAGGCTTAAAAATCACAAGGCTAAAAACTCTTTCACAAGATACTCAACCAAGTAATTCTCAAATTAACTCAATTAATAATTTATAATTATGAATTAATTAGGCTAGCTTCTTATCATTTTAACAATTTGTTCAACATGACTACTATTTCAAGATTATGATAGTTTTAGATAATAAATCAAATTCTAAAATCCAATGTTAGTATGTTTTATTGAAAACAATAAAATATTTTGGGTGAATTTTTTGAGACATTGTGTGAAAACTTCACCAAGTAGGCATCCAACTAGGGTGTAGTCACATTGGACAAACTTACAAATATTGTCTTCCATAGTTTCTTAGTTAAAACTTTCTCAATTTTCTAAAAAAGAAATCATAATTTTTTTATGGAAATAAAAAAAATTGAAAAACAAAAACCAAAAAGAGAAAAAAAAATTCTAATTATTATTCGTGTCCCTACACTTATTTCAAAAATTGTCCTTTATAAACTTATTTTAAGGAGAAAGAAAAATTGTGACTTTTGGCTCAATTTGACCATGTGCCAAAATTTATTTTCTTTAATTTTTTTGAAGTGCAAGTCACTTGGTATAATTTTATTAATTTTAAAATTTTTATTTTTAGTAAAAACAAATATTTTTAAAATTTTAATAATTTTTTTATTTATGCTAAAAATAGAAAGTAAACATGCATGCATCTTTAAATTTTCATCAACAATGTTATCAAATGAATTTAAATATAACTTATTTTCTTGTTGTAGCAACCTTTCTTTTTGTTCCAGAACAAAGTCAACAAATATCACCACTAAAACTTTATTTTAATTGTTCACATTAACAAACTTGATGTGTGGAGCATGTGGCTTCCATTCAATTTTAGCATCATCAGGTGCATTAGGATGGTTAACAAGATCATCAGTAGTCTCCATAATAATATCTTGTGAGCAAACATCTACACTTGAAGTAGTTTATTCTACTGCTTCATTGTTAACTGGTTCAACAACACCTTTAGTAAGATTTATATGTCCATCAATAAACATAATAAACATATTAGCGTGAGGGTCATCATATCTATCAATAGATATAATAACATGATGTGATTCTGTTGGTGGTTGATTTAACATTTGAATCTTGATGTCGACCATGTCAACTATCAAATTTTGCAACCTCAGATTCATGTCCTCTATCATTTTCTTCATTCCAGTATTATGTTGAATTATTAGATATAACTTTTGGTTGAGGTTGTTTTCTTAGTTAAGGTGGAGCATATTATTGGTGTTTCCTGGTAACCATAAGGTTTGAGGTATGATAGATTCGAGAGATGATAAGAGACAAAATTGAGATTTTTATTTTAAGTTATTGCTTTTGAACTTTAAGACAATGTAATTTGAGTTGTTTTATTTCCTTCATTATTTTTATTAGATCAGTGTTTTTAAACTATTATGTTTTGAATAAATTATACACGTTCAAATGTTGAGGTTGTTTTCGCGATATAATAAAATTTTGAAATTTACCAATTTTTTAATAACCCGTAACACTTTGAAAATTATGGTGTTACAAGCACCCCGACAATATTCACAGTTGCCACGGACGAATGATCCTTGCTAGCCCCTGAGTTGCCCTCATGTACCATTTGGCAAGGTTCCTCACACAACTTAGTTTGCATGGATTGAGTTGGTACAAACGACACAAAATTCTTGGCACTTTGTTCCTAACACACATGTGTGTTTTCAGCACGAAGGGTCTTCAACTCTTCTTCATATTTTCTGTACATCTCTTTCATTTGTCTTTGCAAGTTTCTCATAATCTTTATCGGATTAGGTTGGCTATCTGCTTCTTCTGCAACCGTGGTGCTCATCATGTTCCTTGTGGTCACCATGGGATTAACAAGTGTTTTCTCAGTCCTACAATAGACATCAAATGTTTCGGGTGTGAAGTCGAGTCTTCTAATCCAACTAATTGGTCTTCAACTCATCGTTCATAAATCCAAGTCATGTTCATCAAATATTGGTCAGTGCATACATGTCAAATGTCCTCTGATGCCAAAGTTAGATCAATTTGTATTGTAAGGATAATAAATGCATAATTAATGTGTAATATAGCTTTTTACCTCAAACCACTATTTATAGACTTTGTAATGAGCTTTTCATTAAGATCAGTCTAATTACAGCCCAAACATGATTAATCACGATTTAACCTTAAAGTAAAATAGTTTTAAAGTTAATCAGACGGTTATACCATATACTAAGAATAACTACTCGACTAATAATTGATCGGTGACTAGAAATTACCACTCAACAGTTATATTATGATTTAACCTTTAAGTGAAATTATCTCCATGATGTTTAGATTGTCTGGTCTAGTGGCTGATCACTGGATTAGTAGTTGATCAAACACTTATATCATAGGCTAAGAATGACTTAGTATTTGTCGGATTGATTTGAGATAATTTGAGAAGTGGTGTACAATTTATTTAGGTGATAATGGTTTGTAGGTAAAGTTTCAAAAGATAGATGGAGCCGAGGAAGCAGTGGATTTATAATTTTTTTTCTAAATTACTAATTTACTCCTATGTTTAATTTTAATTTCTTAAAATAATTTTATTTATTGAATTTTCTTTAACTTTATATAAATATAATTGAAAAACAAATAACCAATATTTTTAAATAATTAATATTATAAAAACTTATTTATTTCCATTTTCTTAACTAAATTTTCATAACAACAATGTTTATATAAAGAAATACTTTTATAGACACTTCTGCCATTATATTAAAAATAATCTATCAATTTTCATGAATTCAATAAAATAAATCACATATATCAAATACCTTCTCCTTAAATACAGCATATTTTCATTAAACTAAATCGCTTCACGTTTTCTTCAAATCACTCCAAATCAATCATAAACCAAATCATAAAAGCCTTTACTGAAAACAGTGACGTAAATAAGTCCAAAATATCAATTACGAGAACAAGAAAGAGACCTGTCAACTTCTACAAAGCAGCAAAACCATAAACACGCACCAAAAAAAGCGAAAACTTGAAAAAGCTCCTTCATAGGAGTGAGTTCAAAACCTGACATTGACATTCTGGTAAGTAAACAACAAAACCGTGAGTCCACGCAGCACGGAATCAATATCTGATATATTGGTGGGTGTACCTACCTACTCCTCCAATAAAATTGAAAACACAATTTTCTAACACATCAAGATTTGTCCAAATGAATATTGTGCGATTTATATTTGTCTCATCAATTATGGTGTTACAATATATTGATAAAATCTTACTACTGGTTTTCTAGTATCAACTATGGCGTCACCAAAAATTAATAGGTAAACGGAGAAAGAAACCTAACAGAACTCTAATCAATTCCGTGTGGAATGTACTCGAACTTCACCAGTTGTACAATTGTTCCAATTGCTTCATCATACATGGGGTTCATCAAGTCATGACTCAAGCAGCATCTGATTTTCCTGTTCTTAAAAGCATTATTCTTACTGCAGCTGGATTCCAGCAGTTGTATGGAAAAGACTTAACTCTCTTTGAAAAATTGTAATTGTTTACTCCATTTTAGGGAGTTATGCCAGGGATAAAGGGCACTGCTGGTTTGGGTTTCTTTATTTTATCCACCAATATAGCTTGAGTAGTTAGAATCACACCAGCAACAGACACTGCGCTTTGAAGAGCGCATCTTGCAACACGACTAGGATCTGCTACTCCAGCATTCAAAAGATCTTCATATATGCCCGTCATTGCATTATATCCGATTCTCCAATCATATGTTCTAGTCTTTTGGACAACAATGTCTCCATCTATTCCTGCATTAGTTGCAATTGATTTTGCAGGTTCAATGAGTGCCTGCAATGCGTAACCACATATATGTTAAAGCCTTTCAGGCAAGTTCATAAGGATGTTGTCTGTTTTTGAGAAGACAGTAAAAAAGAAATCAACATTTTTTATGTATGTGCTTGGTGGGACGAATCAGTTGGTTAGTTATAATATGTGTAAAAACATTACTACAACTACATATGTTTAGCAGTTAAGACCTATAAATATAATCAATAGCCTTTTTATGTTAAACTTGCAAATCAATGTGCTTCGTATAATTTAAGAGATGTTCCTTGAAGTAGCTAAGACTCATCTGAGAAAGTATAGCCAAAATGTCATAAACCATGGTGGAAATGCTAATACGCACTGTCTAGCTAGTGCTCTTTTTTTCCAGAAAAGTGGACGTTCCTCTAAAAATAATGAGGTGTAATTGTTGAAGCGAAAAGCTTTTCTTTCAATTACAGTCCAAACAAGAATTTAAGAAAATAAAGCTCACAAATTTCCTGGATTTTTCAAAAGATGAAAATCTGATAAGTCAACTAATTTGAAGTTGACCTCTTTTTATCGGAAAGGAACATTTTACATGAAAATAATCATAGAGCATTCACTACAAAGTAAAATCAATGAAGAGAACTACAGGACGATAAGATAGAGAACTGGTTGAGTAAATAAAGGTAACCATACCTTTGCTACGATATCAGCACCAATTTGCTCATCTAGATCTTCCATGGAGTTCCTTATTGTTGGTATCAAGTCCGACAGGTGGACATATGTGGCACCCCCTCCAGGAACAATGCCCTCACTTATGGCAGCAAATGTTGCATTCTTTGCATCCTCAATTCTCAGTTTTCTATCTTCAAGTTCTAGCTCAGTATGTGCACCTACCTACACAATTGGTTATTGCATTATGTAATGAACACTTGAAAATGAAAAAAAAGAATGCCAATTTAAAATATTGTTGGCAAAATTTAAGGTGACAGCTGCTTCTTTTTGTGCAACAAATTGCAATCTAGAATTGTGTATGAAAAATATATGAAGTAGAACCCACGTAATTAACAGAATGGCCTACTTGGTCTCATACATTCTTAACATGTACAAGGATTACGCGATAATCTGTCTATCATAGGATCCAAGCTAATAGTTAAATTTCATTTTAGAAACAATTGGCATTAACTGAAGTTGCCATCAAATATAAAAATTGCAGCCCAGTAATTGAGCAGGCAATGTGGAACTTAGCAACACTAACCAAATGAAGAAATCAATTCAAATCTATTTTTATTTTCTGAAATCCTCATAAAAATTATTATCAATACAATGACAATCCAATGCACGTGGCTCCCAAAACATACAGAGTCGGTTTCAAGAAGATAAATAAGCTCCAAGTCACAAGTCACCAACTTTATTGATGTGTCAAGGCTGGCCCTTAAACAAAAAGTATTGTGAAAGTGGTGAAGAAAAACTTTGTGATGCGAGAATTCTTGGTTAACTGAATTGAAATAATATCAATATTATTGCAATATTTTATTTGACTTAGAAAAACTAAATATAGTGAAGTTGAAAACAAAAAAAAAAAAACTTAGTTGCAGAGAAGACAAGTATCAAATAGATTATATACTAGTTATGATAAATATAACATAAATGATATATAAGTAAAAAATTATATAGGATCCCTCTTCTGAAGAAAACATATCAAGAAGGCTAATAGGTGACAAACTGCCATTGTTCTATTTTTCAAGTTACAAGCACAAAGAAAGTTGAAATTCAAGGTGAATAATGCAATGACTCGATAAAATCCAATAATATATAGAATAAGATAGAGAAAGAGAACTAAAGAAACATTACCAAAGTAAAGAACAAGGGCAAGAAGAATACAGACAGCCATGATATGTCTATCGAATTAAGTACCTTTATAACAGCAACACCACCCAACAGTTTCGCAATTCTCTCTGAGAGCTTTCTTGACAAGTTTGCATTATCTGTTTCACTAAGATCTTTCTTTATCTGTGAAATTCTGGCCTGAACTTCCGCCTTAGTACTAGGATCGGCAATGATAGTTGTCGCATTACTGGTTATTGTCACTTTCAGTGCCGTACCAAGCTGGTCTGATGTTGCACCATCAAGTGTGAGACCCAAGTCTCCAGAAAGAAAATCAGCACCTGTGGTGTTAACAACATGAGATCAAACAACCAGAGCAGGAAAAGTGTTATTGATTAAATGAGGCTGGAAAGGAAACTCTTTTAAGATATGGGAACAAAAAAATACATCCTGGGTATATTTAAGAAAAACAAAAAGAAACAAAATATCAAAGTAGCCTTATACAGAGTCACATGCTATATGAGCATTACTCATAATCCTACCCAACATGATAGAAGGAAGCATATAGAGGTAGACTGAAACTTCATTATAAGTAAGATAGCAGACTTGTCAAGACAACATATGAACCATCTGGGAAGTCAGTTGGCAGTTGTTCTTACTACGGGACTACCTACAAAACAATTTCAAGATTTTTCTGACAAGCTGGGAAGGATAGACACTTGTTAAATATAGTAAAAACTATATGTATGGGATTAATCTCCCTTGTATTGAATATACATATAGGGTATTGTATTTATAATAGAAAAAATATGGACTAAGCACAAAATACAAATAAAAAATAATAACAAACTAACAAAAGATGAAAGATAATAATAAGATATTTATCTAAGAAATCTAATAATCCAATATATCTAACACTCTCCCTCAAGCTTGTGCATACAAATCGAATGTACCAAGCTCGTTACAAATATAATCAATTCTCGGGGTATCCGTAATGTGAAAATATGTGCTTTTGCACTCGAATGATACCAAATTGTTAATGATTTGCAAAGACGACACATCAACCCAGAAGACCCCCCTGGCAAAAATCTAAGAGGTTGCTCTATATAAATCTCTTATTTCAAATCACCATTGAGGAACACATTATTGACATCCAGTTGATGAAGTCATTGTTAAAGAGTCACCATGGCTATAAATAAACTATCAGAAGCCATCTTCGCCATTGGAAAAAAAGTACAAATGGACGGGTCAGATGAAGAGAGGTCAGAAGAGCCTATAGCAAAGACATGGACAAACAAGAGAGAAAAACCCTAAAAATCCAAGATTCTCCAATCAAGGCACCAAGCACAGATCCTAAAAGAGGAGAAAGAGGCGACCTTGGCGCTTTGAATTGCTGTCGGAGAGGAGACGGGACACGCATCCACGTGCAGCGGAAAAGGAAGCAGATCTGCAACTTCGAGAGGCATGTGAGGGCGCATAGGAACTCTGATAAAGGCGTCGTTGACGGCACAGTGGTGCCTAACTCAGACAATCAAAATCGTGTGGTCATAGGATGAAACTGGAACTCCGACGACGGTAGATGATGGCAGAGGCTCCAGCAACAGCAGTGGGTGCAATGGCAAAGGCGACGAAATTTTTTTCATAAAAAAACCTGACTCTAGATACCATGTTCAATATAGCAAATTTGAGGGGAGGTGTTGTAAATATTATAAAAATATTTTGTTTCCTTATTTATTCAATATCATTGGCAATTAGTATAATTAGCATAATCAAGGAAGATTGAAATCCATGATTCGAGAGATTGAATCCCATGATTCTAGGAAGGAATTTATTGGCATGGTAATATAAATAGGAACCTTGTATATTGAGATTATCACAACAACATATTGAGATTATTCCTCTCCTTTTCAAATCGTTTGACACTAACACAAATTGCATACGCTTTTCAAGAGAAAAACTCAAAAATAGGAAGCATGACCCTAGCATAGAGGAAGTTGGCATAGAAATAAACAAAGCTTATCAAAGCCTGTAGGAACTCACCGGTCATTAGTGCAATATCTTGTAACAAAGCTTTCTTCCCACCTGCAAATCCTGGACATTTTACAACTGCAACTCTTAGTAATCCTTGCGTCTTGTTCACTACTAATGTTTCCAGCACTTGTCTTGTTATATCCTCAGCAATAATTAAGAGTGGAACACTCAACTGCATAGCCTTCTCTAATAATGGGACTATTTCTTTTACACTTGAAATCTTTTGATCAGTTACCAAAACTTTAGCCCAATCAAACTCTACAATGGAATTCTCCTGGTTCGTAATGAAGTAAGGAGACATGTAACCCTTATCGATCTGTACAAAAAGAACAAGAACAACAACTGTAATAGGGTAGAAACACAAGGATTGTGCAGATCCAAACAAGAAGAAGAACTTACACTGGTTATTGTGTAATATTATTTGTTAAAATATGTAAAAATATCTTATTTATAGAGTATATTAGACTATGCTTTAAGATTGGTTTCCCTTTAACCCATTATCTCTTAAAATATGTAAAAATATATTATTTTTAGAGTATATTAGAGTATACTACACTGGTTATTGTGCCATGCTTCACTATCTCATGATTTGCTTCCCTAATTAGTTAGGAGTAAAACTAGTGCTCTAGGCTTTAAGAACATATTATGATGTTGTAATACATTACAGTAAGTATATTATTATTAAAAGTTTATTTTCTCTTAATCTCCTTCCTCTACGCCTAAAACCCCACAATTTCAACATTGTCCATACCTTCATCCCTTCTTCAATTATCACAGAGGTTTCAGATGTTGAGGAGGACTCAATAGAGATCACCCCATCCGGACCAATCTTCCCCATAGCATCAGCAATCAAGTTGCCAACATAATCATCATTTCCAGCAGAAATTGATGCTACAGCTGCAAAACAGAAGAAATATCCTCATTATTTTCTTGTGAAGATAATAACCCTTAATTTGACAAACTCAAACAAGCAGACGAAAATACCTTTAATATGTTCCCTCCCTTCAACAGGAACACTTCTCTCCTTCAATAACTTGACCAACTCCTTTACAGTCTTGTCCATCCCCTTCTTCAAAGAAATAGGATTAGCTCCAAAAGAAACTGCTAATATTCCAGATTTAATCATGGCACGAGCCAAAATAATTGCAGTGCTAGTACCATCACCAGCTAACTCGTTCATTTTACTTGCAACCTACAAGCAGGAAAACTAAAAACATGAATACATCTCTAGTTACTTTCGTTTCAAATGTTGTCCATTTAACATGTGGCAAAATCCTAGCAACCATGATCAACCTCTTGAATTAGGATGGCACCTGCATTCTCAATTGCATCTGAAAGCTCAATGGATCGAGCAATTGTAACGCCATCATTAATCACTTTAAGGTTTCCAGATTCAGAAAGAATAACATTTCGTCCTACATGTTTAGGAATGAAATATAAGCAAGAACAGTCAACAATCACTGGACCATAATCAGCCAAATGAAGACAAAATATTGAAATTCAAAAGCAATTGGGAGCCTTGTTAGTGTTTCCTCATATTAACTTACTATGTTTACGAAACACCTTATAATCAAACAAAAATCCGATCAAAAGAAATCATGAAGTCAATGCTTGCTTGAATTCACGTTGAAACAACCAAAACGTGTAAAAATACCAGCTAAAATGATTTTTAGATAAATGTTTGCTTTAGGCTGAACGGTTGCAAAGTGATGTAATTTATCTTTGGATTCTGTATTCTAAATTTAGAAGCAAAATTGTAGTAAACTAAGTACAAATTTGTTCATCCGACGCAAAAATAATCTCCAGTGTTTTCTCCTCAATCGATTTTGAACCAAACATATGAATGAACAACCGTAAAATTACACCAACCCGTATTTCAACATAATTTTGGATAAGCGAAAATCAGGTCAAACATTTAAGTCCCTAGTTGGGAAATTAATTTCTTGGGTCTAAAGTAGATAATGAGTAGCTTTTGCGTTGGATAAAAAAATTATACCTATTTCTACTACTAAGTTGCTAACAAAATAAAATCATCAAAACATAAATCTCTTTTCTTAAAATCAATTCTAACAAAAATCAACTTCATTAAAAACCAGATTCAAAAATGCTCAAACAAACATCCCTAAACAGTTGCCAGCATAGATTCTAGGTATCGGCCATTGTTCAGGCAGCAAAGCAGCTAAATATGATGGTAATTAAGCAGTGCAACAGATTGAAAACGCAATAACATTCATGTAACCGACCCAATTGGTTATTTCAGTCGATACCTTTGGGTCCAACGGTAAGAGAGACAGCATCGGCGAGCTTATCAATCCCGGCTTGCATGGCCTCTCTGCACTCCTTGCCGAATAATATCTTCTTAGGGCCTGCCCTCACCACAAAGCGTGGAGCTATACGAACCCCAAATGCCATTTGGTTCAAACGAAAAGGCTGCACCAGCATAGAGTCAGAAAAAGACGTAGAAATAGATGAGAGTGAGCATAGCATAACATAGCAGAGTAAACATACTTACTGGGAATGAAGAAGAAGGGTTTCCATTGGGAGGGAAGAAGAGCGAGGAGAGAAAGACGTGAGAATGTATATAGCTACTCATCTCGGAAACCCACACGGTTTGAATTGAAGGATGGAAGCTCAACTATTCAGGGAGGTCTTTTTCTGAATTCAAAGATTATCAGAGAAGTTTCCAAAATATATTTGCTACACAGAGCAAGGTCTTGGATGGTAAGGTTTGATTTCTTCTATTTCAGATTATGGCGGTTGATATTACACTTTATTTATTTTCATTGTGTTTGCCTTTTTTTCGTTTAAATTTATTCATTTCTGTTTTTATAAAATAATTTTTTTATTTATTTACGTAAAATATTTTTTCTTCACTGAAGTTTTATACAGTTAATTTTAATTCTTTAAGTTCGTTTTACAGTAAATAAGCAACATTTATTTTGAAAAGTTAGAAATTATTTTCTAGTCACCCATCAATATTGCAACATATTTGTTATGTATCTAATGTGGGTGGATCGCTCACTACAATGTTTTCTTTACAATAGTGTGAGTCTTGGTGATAGCAAAGTTCTACATTTATTTTAACGATTTAGAAGGATTTCATTCGTTTGTTATACTTTTACTCTTTAACTTTAAGGTTTTGTTCACTTAAATGGATTTGGAAGAGACTAATTGAGGGGATTTGAGAGTATTTGAGGGGATTGGAGGTAAATGAGAGTGAATTTGGAAGTAAACTTTGTGAGAATTAGTGTAGGATTTGATTGACGTGACAGATTAAAAAAATTTACTTCAAAATCCAGTCTCACTTACCTCTAAATTCACTCAAATAAACAATAAAAAAATTTATCTTCAAATCTCATCAATCACTCTCCCCCAAATCCATTCAAGTGAACAAAGCTTTAGAGTTATAGATTCTAGATTTATTTTTATCCTTGTTAAGATGTGCGTTTTGTGAAGCTAAAAGAAATTTAAGAAGTTCATCAAAGATCATTATTTTCAAATGTCTTGCACTTTCACACTTTTGGTAAACTATTTAAGGTTTTCATATTATATTGTGTTTTGGAATACTTTCCTCCAAACTTATAAGACAATTTATGGGAATTTAAAATCTTTTAAACATCTGTTAATTGTTTCTATCTTCTTCATCATGTATATCTCATTTTGTATGTGAAAACTAGTAATTTTTCTTTGTAGGAATTTTATTACTCCTTTCCAATTTTGTATATGGAACATTTGTTTTATTTTGATTTTAACAAGGAGTAATGTATGATATGTTTTTTTTTTACCTTTTGCTTAAGCTTATTAAACTCTTCTTGAGTGTATTGTGTTTCAAATTTCATAATCAATAAATCTTCATAAGTTGACTTTGTGTATATTTTTATGTTGTCTATTTAGGGATAGTCCTATAATGGAAACTAAGTGGTTTGTTAAACTCCCTTTCTTGTTTATATTGTTTCATGTCATTGAATTTTCTATTTTACCATCTATTACAATATTCAACCCTTATGTTGTGTTTGTTTTTGTTATTTATTGTGCAAGTAGCATTTGTGTTTGTTTTTGTTATTTATTGTGCAAGTAGCATTCGTGTTTGTTTATCATGATTTGAGAAGATGTAAAAGCGATGACTAGTGAAATTTGATCCATCATTCATACTCAGTTGGGTGGAAAGATGAGAGAGGAAAGCTAACTCACATTTTTGTTTTACAACATTACCCTTTGTTGTTTTTTTAATTTTTACTCTGTCTGTTTGTTAAATTTGTTTTTTTTACCATGATACAGTGGTATGTTGAAATCAAAATTGATAAAAAATCGATTATCCTTTCACATGGAATCGTTTCTCTCAAAAGAATCGATTTTCTCTCGTATACATGAATGATTATCCTCTAATTCTAATTTTATTGTAAGGAGGTGAAAACAAACAGTATAACGAATATTATATTACAAAATAGTACAGACAATCAGATGAAGAAGTCGTGTTCTATAGATGTTGGGAAAAGATATTTGTTAGGTGTAGTAAGAGAGGTGTAGAGACATCACATAATTGTAAACTTAGGGTATTATAACATATATGGTGAGAAGTGTTGCGAATGAAGAAAAGAGAAATGAAGAATTTTTTTTAAGAAAATAACCAATATTACTAATAATAACTTATAATTACTTCTAATTATTATTATCATTGTAATAATTGTTTTTACTATAATAATATATAAATTATTTCACTAATTAATTATTATTTTTAATTAATATTTCTTATCATTTTAAATATAAATTGACATGTCATTTTAAGATATTTTACACTAATTTTTGATTACTTTTATCTATAAAATTAAAATAATAACTTTTTTAATTTTATCAATTAAAACTTTTTTTAATCTATTAAAAACATCATATTATTCCATAACCTCTATAAATTTAATTTTAAATCTTTTTATTTCTCGTCACCTTTTCTTTAATTCAACCTATCATGTAACATTCCAAAAATACAGTGTAAAATCATATACGAGAATCATCACATATTAACAATACTACATATCAGTTCTACACAGAACGAGATACTATTATGGCCGAACAGCCTTACATAACAACAGGGAATTTAAAAACATACGCTAGCTACTACTAGACTGAACGGTGTATGAAATAAATTATACCGAACGATCTTACAACATATAAAGCTAATAACAGACCGAACGTCCCTAAGGTTCGGTCTTCACTTCTGTCGTGTCTTCCAATACTTCTTCTAGCAGCTCTTCTCCTTCTGCTCACATCCACACGTATAATCATTGCAACAGGACAACGACATGACGCACAACACAAACAAAAATAATAAACAGGGTAAGCTTATGTAATTTAATTTATTCAATCACAACATACAACATTCATAACAAAACCAACAACGACCATATCATAATTCATACATCCATGCATGCAAATAACGACCACATGACTCTGACTGTCCGGACTGTATGAATCCTGTGTAGTTATGACGTTCGTGCACCCGGGTAGTGTAGTAACTGGGATACCCTCAACAGCTGCCACCCGAGGTTGATCCATTCCGTCCAAGTTAACCTTATGGACTAGGACCTCCTGCCATTCCCACATGTGACTTACTCCTCTCTACATGAGAACGAGTAATCATGGAATATCAGGATGAACGCCCGTTAAGTTTTGCCCACATTCATACTTTACCAATCAATAACCACTTTCTGAGATATCCCTCCCTGGAATACTCGTTCATAATCAAACTATTTCATACACATCACATTTCAAATTCTCTCAGACTTTATCATCCACATATTCCAATGAAATAAGATCATATGTTCTTATCATAACCCAAGTACGACTGGTATAACAAGATCGAGCACTACTCATCTACTTCAATAAACAGACTCCTAAGAGTTCAAACCGGACGCCACGAATCCTAGGCCGAGTACTAACACTCTAGGCCGAACACCTTTTAAAGACCAACACTGATTTACACTAAATACTAATACTAATGAGAAACTATGAATTAACGAACGCTAGCTAGTTTGAATAAAGACTCTGATTCTAAGCACAATAATACTATATTACAGAAAACAAGACCCAACGCTTGGTTTAAGATCGAGCCCTGTAGAAATCGAACACTATTGGAAGAGCGCTGGTCCAAGACCAAGTGCTTATCAGGAATGAGCGCTACTAAAACTGAAAGATTGGTCCAAGACCGATCGCTAATAAACTCACAGAAAACGAATGAATATATATATATATATATATATATATATATATATATATATATACACACACACACACACACACACAATTGAGCCACCACATATTCTGAATGAAAAGATCGATAACGTCTACGACCTTGAGTAGTATATGACACGTTAACTAAACTGTTCAGGAAGTCTGAAGGAGAACTACACTTAGGTTGATCACTCATATTTACATTATAATATTATAACACGCTCGTTGTTACCGTAATTCCTTGTATAAGAGAACCTAATATAGACGGACGCTCGACCAAATTACCACCTTTACTCAAAATACTACAGTTGACGATCAATCCCTATCTCAACTCAATTCACCACATGCATCATTCATCCATCCACACGTCCAAACAAGCAGTACACACATATCTCATATTCATCAAATAATCAAACAACCTATCTTGCAAACATGCCAACGTTCAAACAAGAATTTAAATCAAATTATATAAGCTTCCCTTACCTCGACACGTAACTGAACGCTCAACTATGCAGGATTATAGCTCCCTACTACCAAAGACTTAACGTCCGACAACCACGTTTTAGGAATATTGAACCACATAGAAAACCAGAAACGCTCAGAATTATACTATCTACTCAGGCAACCAAAAATAGAGGGTTGCATGCAAGACTTAAATGAACGCACTAGAGAGAAAGAGACTCACCGGCTCAGAATCATAAACCGATCGATTTAAATGGAAGCTCTTGACGCCGGGAGTGTTCCAGCGGTGCCTGAGAGGTGATCGGAAGAAGAAATAGTGAGGTTTTCTTAGAGAGAAGAAGGAGATTTTAGAGAGAAGGAGAAAATGGTTTCAGCAGGGTGGGGAAGAAGAAAGGCATGTAGAGAAGTGACACGACATTTGAAATTTGGCCTTAAATACTGCTGGCGCTCAAAGCGAACGGTCACTCTCCTGCAGCCACCTGTTCTCCACTAACTGAGATGTTCACTAACTTCTTGGCACATGAATCCCACTACTTGGGGTTTTTTGGTGTGTTTTTATGGGTTCTGACATATCACACTTCCATTTCTCTTTTTCTTCAAAATAATTTTCCCATATCTATAAAAATAAATAGACCCTTACCCTGTGTTTGATTCTGCGTGAGTTCGTTTGGATCTGCTGAAATGCGACGAAACAGAAGCAGGGAAATGTGAGAGATGGTCCCTTTGAGACCCTCACTCCTATGTGAAGAAAGAGCGGGAAAAGTAGCTAGAAAAAGAAAGAAGACAAAAATACCCCTATGTTATTAGTCTATTTAAATTTATTTTAAAAAACAATTAAAATAGACCATTAAAATAGATCAATTAAAAAGTTGTTAAAAAAATATTTTTTTTTAATATATTGAACAAAACTTGAAGTTGACAAAGAAATCGGTGCAGGGATTGATTGAAGAAGCGGTGGTGGAAAAATGATAAGAACGTGAGGAGGTTGCCTAAATTGCAATGTAAATAATAAAAATAATAATTTATTTAACGATAAAAATAATATTAATAATAATACCAACATTAATAATAATTATATCAGTAATAATAATAATAATCATTTATTTAAATAGACTATATTTTATTTTAAATTAATTTTAATTATAAAAATAAAATAATAATCATCTAATTTTATTAATTAAAATATATATTTTTTTAATTTATCAAGTTCATTACATTATTTATTAATTTTAACAATCTTTTTTATTATCTTTTCTTTAATATAAAGAAGAACTTTTTTTCACTAAAATTCATTCCTACATTTTTTCTTTAAAATTTGAAGTATAAACCAAATTATTAGTACAAAATATGAACTTTTTTTCTAAAGTATGAAACAATATGTCATGTGTTTGTATGACAAACTCTTTTAAAGTGCAATATAGAAAAACAAAGGATAGAGTATTTTCATGTACATTTGTCTTTATTATTCAGACTATACCCTTTCTTTAACTTTAATTCGTTACAATTGTTACTAATATTTTAGATGAACGTTATTTTAGTAATCTCTCTAAAATAATGGTTAAGAAATCAATTTTACGAGAATAATTTGTAGAGTGATGTTACATGCTTTAAATTAATTTTATTTTTAACGAATGTGGGATAAGAAGTAAATTTTATGTTTAACTTAATTTTACAAAATCAAATTATAAAATGAAATTTATTTTTTTATATATTTTTAAATTGATTTTATATTTAATTAATGTAACACTTTAAAAAATAATTAATACTTTTCAAATTCTTACAAACCTATTCAAATTTAGTTTACACTTTCAAGGAATTAAATTTATGCAAAACACTTAATTTATCCTGTGTAATACTTTTCCTTTATTATTATTTGTATTGAAACTCTTTAGAAAAATATCAAATTTTGACCCACACTAATATGCTGAAATTTTGATATTTAATTTTGGACTATAACTAAAGGAATTATTACTTGTTCAATCTGTTTTCGTTTAAAAATTAAAAAAATATAAAATAAAATGTAGTACTATAAATTTTTATAATATAGAAGTGAAGTATATATTTTAATTTTAGAAATTTTGAAGAAGTATATACTTAGTGAAATTATACGTATATTTTCAATAAAAATTAGCCGTTAAAAAATAAATTTTTACTATGCTTTTTACATTTATAGGCCTATCACGGTCAAATAGAATAAAACAATTACGAAATTAAACCACACAACTTAATTCAAAAATATACAAATTTTGTATTAAGAAGTAAGTTTATGTCTAATTCCTAATGCAAAAAGAAATGTATAAAATGTGAATTACTCTTACTTAATGTTAAGTCATGTTTGATTGATAGAATAGTTGGTAGTGTATATCAGTTGCTCCTTGAGTCTAGAAATGTTGTAAGCCAAGTTAGAATGTTTTTAAAGTTAAATTAATCACAATATAATTAATTAAGATTGGTTTTCACACGAAAATAAATCATTTCAAATTATATATTTGTCATTGTTTTTTATTAATCATTTAGCTTATTAATTTAATTGATTAAAACAAAACACATTTACAAGTTTTCAAAGCTGAAGAACATTTACCGATACGTTATTTTCAAAATCTATTATATCATCAATAAACAAATTTGTCTTTAAAAATCAATTTTCTTTTCATTCTTAACTATGATTTTTGAAAAAAAAAATAAGAGAAAGAAATATTTGAGAGCTATTGGAGAGATTATATGAATTTTCAAGTTTACATCAAGAATCAAAGAAGATTCAGTTGGTTCCAGGTTTTCTTGTTTGGCTTAAGATTGATGTAAAATTTGCACATCATACAAGTGTATTCATTTCATATATTTTGATTATTGTTCTTCTATATTTTATTCACTATGTAAGTGATTGGTTAGGATAATTGTGTGTAGCATTACCTTGGTTGAAAATCTTAAAGTGTGTTGAATATAGTGAAAACTATGTATAAGATTAATGTCTCTTGTGTTGAATATACACATAAGGTCTTTTATTTATAATAAAAGAAATATGTGTTAAACTCAAATACAAAAAAGAAATAATAATAAACTAATTAAAGATAATATATTTAACACTCAATCTTAAGATGGTGCATACAAATTGTATATACCAAACTTATTATTAATATAATTAGTAAAGGTTTGGTGAAATATCTACTTCTACACTCAAGTGACACCAAATTGTTAATAATTTGCAAAGACGACATAAAAGATGAAATATCAATCCAAAGACTCCCTTGAGCAACAAATATGGGAGGTTGCTCCATACAAATTTCTTCTTACAAATCGTCATTGAGGAATGTATTCTTGACATCCATTGGATAAAATTGTCATTGTTGAAGAACCACCACGGTTACAAATAAACTAAAAAAAGTCATCTTTGTCATGGGAGAAAAAACATATATTGATGGGTCAAACGCAATGGTGACAAAAGACGGGTCAAAAGAGACAACAACAGAATAAGTCATTGATGAACAGGAGAGAGAAATCTTAAAAATCAAATATTCTCTAATCAAGCACCTAAAAAAGAAAAAAGGAGCATTATTGATGGTTTAAATAATTGTCTAAGGGGAGATGGAACGTGCGACCACGCACGATGAACCTGAAAGAGGAAAAGGAGTGACCTCAACACTCTAAATCGTTGCCTAAGAGGAGACGAAACGTGTGACCACGTACAATGGAATTAAAAAGGTAAAAAGAGCGACCTCGACACTATAGACCCTTTCTTGAGAGGAGACAAGACACATCACCACATATGACAAAAAGTGGAGCACATCCATAAATACGAATGGCGTTGAAAGCGCTATAATCTTTGATGAAGGTGTCAATGAAGGCACGATGGTTGCCTAGCTAAGACAATCAAAACTGTGTGGTTGTCAGAAGAAATTGGAACTCTAATGACAATGACAGATGACGGCGCTGCCACCGATAGTGGTAGATGACGGCGATGGCCGACAACGTCAAATAGCGTAGCCGCTGGCAAGTGTAGTGGTAGAGGCGAGAAAAGTTGTTTTCTCAAAAGAACATGGCTCTAGATACCATGTTAATAAGTGAACTTTAAGTCTAATTTAACCCCACAAAACCGACTCAATAACGAGTAGAATGATATACCCAACAAATTTTGTTAGGATAGGCTCTAACCTGGCTTTGATACCATGTTAAGAAGTTGACTTTGAGCCTAACTCAACCCCACAAAATTGGCTTGCGAGAGTGATTAAGATCATGACATTGAGATGCCAACATAAAGGAAACAAGTGTATCATTGATGTTTTTACTAGGTATAAGAAAAATAGTGAAACAAGTAAAAGTCAAAGTGGGAACAATAGGTGAACCCAAAATCTGATTACAATATTCATCAGCATGGTCGTGCAACATCAATAACATGAAGAACTTTAATCATTACTTTATTTCTTGGGCAAGAGTTGAGGCAAAAGGCAATAATTCATTAAATTCATGATAAAGAGCATGAATTTTACTCATATAATAAGCCATAGAGTCCTGATGCCGAGGAGCAACAACATTAAAAAGATGATGACAAACACCATAAAACGTTGAGTTATAATAATTTTGCGTGTTCCCATATTTCTAAACGTTCGTAGGAATGAAAAATTTGTTTTAAAGAAAAGTGAAGGGCCTTGAGAAGAATGTATAATTGAGCATCAATTTTCAACCAACGGGTAACTGTAGGGGAATCAATAGTTGTCACGTTTTGAGTAATATGATCAACATAACCCTGACTTTTAAGCTAAAGTTTAACCTTTGATGCTTAAGTTGCATAGGGTATATCTAGAGTGTAAGTTCTGCATAGACAAATCTTATAATCCAATTCTTGATATTTTAGTGGAATTCTAGCTGAGGTTTCTAGAAACTGGAAGTAAATTCTTAAATTACTAAATCAGTATAAAACTTGATGTTTCTTGTTTTTTCTTTCAACATCTTTTATTATCTTGATAATTGTAAAGATTTTGAAAACTAAACATTTTACTATATACATGTTAATTAATTAAAAAACATTTTGAAACCAATTTTAAATGTTAAAATAATTAAATTATTGAAAAATAGGTTTACTCCATCTTAATTGAAAAATATTAGTTGCAACTATTTTAATTGATAAAATAAACATATAATATATTAAGAAGTAACATAAAATTGACTGATAAATTAAAAATTATTTTAATATATATTCTAATTTTTAGAAATTTTAATAAAAATATAACTTTATGATAAAATTAAAAATTAATTAAGCTTTAAAATATTAAAGAAATGTGTGGTAAGGTATGGACCACAGGGCTGGGCCACGGGTGAGAAGAAGATGGGGAAACGGGGTATGTATCCTTGTAACCTGCTGCTGCATAACCCACCTGCTTCTGTCCGTGGGTTTAAAACTGAGAAACATCAAAACGACGATGCAAGCCTCATCGTTCAGTGTACGCGCGCAAATCCCAACCGTTAATAAGGATTCCATGGCCGAGTCTACCGTCCCTAAGTGGGCCCAGAAAACCGTTAGCTTGCCCCCGCTTAGGCGCGGCTGCCATCTAGTTACTTCCAAGGTCCCTTTTCCTATTCCTTTTCTCCCTTCCTTTTTCCTTTTTTCAAAACCCTAACCCTTCATTTTCTTTTCGCTCCAATTCAGATAGTCAAAGAAATCGAACCAGACCTCTCCGGATTCAAGTGCGGCCTCGCTCATCTCTTCTGTGAGTATCCTCATACGCACACACACCTATCTATTGCATGATTTGTTTTCTCTTACTGAACTTGGAATTTCTGATGGCAAACCAAACGACAGTGCAGCACACCAGTGCTTCTCTCACCATCAACGAGAATTACGACTCTGATGTTCGCCATGATACCGAAACCTTCCTCAATCGGATAGTTCCTGAGGTTTCTTTCTCCTTAATTAATTTTTTCTAGTCACGTAATTTCTTTATATCAATTTTAACGCGTTAGTTAATGTCTGCTGCAGGGATCATCTGCTCCATGGAAGCATACTCTTGAGGGTTGGTATTATTTTCTCGTTTTCTTTAAATAACTACGTCTCTGATGTCCATGGATTCAGCTTCAGTATTTTAAGTCCTTGTTCTACTTTATATATCCTCCATAAAGCTTCTCTGATTGGATACAGTTATTATCCTTGCTTTTCGTATAAGATGTGGAAATTCTGATTGAAGATTGTGTGCTAAGATTTTTGCCTGCTTGTATTTGTCATAACTTCATAGCATAAGTCGGTTATTACTTATCGTTGGACAAGTTTCGCTCCATAAGCACTTTTAGAAGAGAAAGATAAGAAAAAAATGAATGAGCATTTCCGTAACTTAAAATTAGCTCGTGCCTAGGCTAATGTAAAGAAGGTTTATCATATAATTTCTTTTAATTTGTGACTATTTTCAATTTTAATTTGTGGAGAAACTTATATATATATATATATTTTTTTTTTTTCTAATGGAGAAGTTTATTCAAATAAGGTCCTTTGGAGCTGTTGCTTTTCTTTTTATAATATGGGTATATTTTCTGTAGTGATGTATTATATTTTTCTTTTGTGACAACGGGGAATCTTATTTAGATTGAAATTTTGCAGGGCCAGATGACATGCCGGCTCACATTAAATCGTCGATGTTTGGTTGTGCACTGACGTGAGGAATTCTACCGTGTTTCAGTTTGATTCATTATACTGAAATGACTGCTAACATCATTTACTGATTTCTTTTATTTTTAGGATACCAATTACAAATGGGAAGCTTAACATGGGGACGTGGCAGGTAATAAAATTCATTTGTGCAAAGATCTTTCCAAAATCATTCAAATTTATGTTGGTTCTATATATAGAGGTTGTGAGGGAGAGAGGGAGGGAGTACAACTTTAAAGTGCAGAGTGAAAGTACACTTGGATAACCAAGCTTTTTTTCATCACTTTTGGAATATTTTGGAACTCGTTCATGAAGAATTCAATTCCTGTCCAATTCTCATACAAATCAGGGCCCTGACTAAAAGATCAATGACTATCTAAGTTTATCATATGCATGTGCACATTAAAACAATTCTTTCATTGTGGATGGTATTTCAAAAGCTGTTACCTCCGGTAATTCACCATTGATGCTATGCCCTGACGGAATATATTTCATAATGGTTGATTCATTATACCCTAACTTTGATTAGGAAAACCCTTCTATTATTTGACTAACAAATTTCAAATTCCATAATGCTCTCCTTCGAGATCGATAGTTCTCACACTGTATTCGGAAGTTTCTCAATCCATTTTTTACTTGGAAGAGCGTATTCCTATTTTATGCCCTGAACTGGAGATTAAGTTAATGGATGAAAGCAGAGTTTATTTTGTAAGATTCCGTAAGGACAAAGACAATGTTATAAATTTTGACTGAGTAGTTTATCTCCTGTGAGAGCAAATGAAAAACTGATTTTCATTGGGCTGGATTGTGAACAATATAAATAATGGAAACTGATTATTTTAATTTGTTTGTGAACATTTATGCTAAGAAGTAAGAAATTTCATATACTATTGTTGTGCATTAGGGTTTTCTTAAAGAAGTTAATCTTTATAATTTGAGAAACGCAATTGAAATACTATACAAACACTCTTAGAAGTTCTTGAGATTGCATGTGACTTCCGTTGCTTCTTATACATTTACAACAACAACCATTACAGGGGTGCAAAATGTAATTTGCTTTTTGGGTAATACAGACTGTCAGTGTAGTTTGTTTTAGGTTAATGTTTGTAAAGGAAGAAGGATATTATAGAGGTAAAAAAGGGAGGGACATCCCAGAAATTAACTAGATCTCAGCATATAGATAAATCCCATTTAATATGGAAGTGTTTAATATCTATAGTTATCTATAGATGCTGATGGTTAGAATATTTTATGGTAGGATCTGTGCTATTGGAGTTGGTTTGGTTGACGCGAATAACTAGTTAATATTTGCAGATGTTACTGCTTCAAATATTGGAAACACACACACCTCGATTTAGTTTATGTAATATCCAAATTAATAACGTATTTCTTCTTTTATGTTTAAGGGTATATGGCTATGCGAGCATCGAGATCATCCTACCTCACGAAGAGTCGTTGTCACTCTTAATGGAATATGAGGTTTTAAGATCTGTGCTCTTTACTTCTCTGTTGTAAACTCTCTTTGTAATTTACAGCAGGATGTCTGCTTCACATCTACCATTTTTAGCTATTGTAATTTGAATATGTTCTCAACTTGGAACAGCATTATGATATGATCTTTTAATGCAAAGACGTATTCTAAATAATTATTATTAGTGAAAATCACACTAACACCCTCTTAATATTTTGGCGAAGTTGCACATGCACATGATATCCTTATTTTTAATCTCACACAAGCCTTCTTCAATTTATATAACAACATAATTTATTCTAGTAATATTAGATTGATTGTGGTTTTATTATATTTGTATTTCCCAGTTTTGTTACCCAATAAAAATGAATTTTCATTGGTAGATAGTTATTATAAAATATGATTGCGCATATCTTTTAATTTATATAAATGTTTGGATAGGACTGTTACATATGAAAATGCATATATGTCTGATCTATATTTGAACATATTTATTTAAAAAATACTAAAATTTAATGTAATTAAGATATATTATATAAAATGTACTAATAGTGTCTCGTACTTGATATCACAAAATAAGTGATTGTTTCAAAGTATTCCGTAAATCAATGTTACAATATCAAGTATAAATTAATTTAAAATAACTTTGGTATCGAAAAAACATAGAAAAAAAATATTTTTATTCAAAAATATTGTTTTGAAAAATAAAATAAAATTATATATCGCAAACTAATTGCACAAACGATTTTACAGTTAGATACCAATTAAACTAGCTATTTTTAAATAAAAAATAAACAAATACGAAGCTTATGTTAAAATATTTAATATTAAGATTTTTTTATTAAAACTATGTATAAAACAAAGTTATATACAACTAGAAAAATATTGGTAGAGGTGATATTTTTAAAAGAATGTCTATTAACCAAAATTATGTGAAATATATATGAATGAATAGAAGTTATTTGAATTAATATTAATATTTAAATATATTTATTTATTATAGTAATTAATATGAATTTTTATGTATATATTTGACACTCGAGAGAGTATGTATTTGCTAGTATCACATGATAAATTGTCAATGGATAATGTTAAATTATTTTATTTATCAAAATATAACCTATTTTTTTATATCAATAATAATAACAGTTTAATTTAATATGCAATATCAGTACATATGCAAATGTCTAATTGATAATTTAAACAATACAAGAGAGTAAAAAACTATCATATAAGAAATATCACGTGATAATATTATAGTAGTTTTTTAATTTTTTTACATGGAATAATAGTGAAGGTAATTGTCAGCAATATATATTTTAGTTAAATCAATCAAATAAATCATTCCAGCTTTATATACTATTATTTTAATTTTAATTTATTACATTTTATGGAGTATTTTTATAATTATGAAAGTGTTTTATAATATTAATATTTATTCATTCTAATTCGTAAGATATTTTAAGTAAAGTAAACATGATTATATAATAGTAGATTAATGCCCGGGTAGTTTGTGAGAAAAAATGAACTAAATAAATAATATGACACTATATAAAATTACAAAATAAGTAATTAAATTAATATAGTTAATAATATAAGAACATAAATGATAAAGAAATATAATAAATAAAAAATTTAAAATATGATGATAAATTGAAAATAATTTTCAACGGTACAAATTGAAAATAATTCTATACAATATATTGTATTTAATACATAACTTATTAGATGATTTTGAGTGATTGATATTCTAGTTATTAAAGCTAACAAATATCTATAAGATGATCTTTACCCTTTATTCTTCGTAACTTATACTTAAAGCTACGTTATTTAAAATAATTTCCATTGAATACCTTTTCAAATTTAAAATATAAAATATATTCATTAATTTAAAATTAATTCGTTTTATACTTTTTATTTATTTGAAAGTTTTTAAAACTACAGTTTAATTTGGTTACTATGACTTTATTTAAACATTAATTGGGGTTGACTCAGTCAAATATGATAGATTTTCGGTCGGAGTCAACTCGACTAAAATTTGGTAGGATAAACATGACTCAGTTTTAGTCGAATTCGGCTCATTTTTGGTCGGGATTAACTCAACCAAAATTTGACAAAATTTTGGTTAGAATTGACTCGACTGAATTTCGATCGTGACCATCCTAGGTGAACTTGATCGATTTTTATCGGATCGACTCAGTGAAATCTTGGTCGGGATTGACTCGACAGAGTTTCATTTGTGGCCGTCCTAACCAAATTCAGCCAATTTTCTACCATGGCCAACTTTTAGTCAAGACTGATTCGACTAAGTTTTGACTACGCTCGTCTCTGTCGAGGTCGACTTGGTCAAATTCCACCAAATTTTGTTTGGGACCGATTCTATCGAGTTTTGTCATGGTTGTCCTGGCTGAATTCGTGGTCGGGATCAATTTGTCTACATTAGGCCAAATTTCGGTCAGAACAGACTCAATCGAGTTTCAGTCGTGCACCTCCCCACTAAATTTTGAACTAAACCCGTCCTAAGATTTTGGAAATCCTAGTTTGCCTCAACCTTTGGTTTGACCCAGGTCGTCTCAACTTTTAGCCTGATATGAATCATCTCAATCTTTAACCCGATCTAGTCCGTCTCAAACTTTGACCCAGGTCGATTTGTCTCGACCTTTAATCTTATCTGACTTATCTAAATCTTGGACCTAGTCTGACCCGTATGAATATTTGAGAGGTTACTCCCTCCACCACCACATGTTGCTCCATACACATCCACATTCCCATTTTACCCTACGGATCAATGAATATGAGAGAATCGTTTGGCCTTCAATGGATCTTGACACCCGTTAACGAAAATCAAGATTTGTTTGACCTTTGAACGATTTTCTTTTATACAGAACAAATTTTAAACAAATTAAATAATTATAATTAAATTAATAAATAACTCAAAATATAAAATTATATACTACACATAAAAATTTATACAAAAAAGTAAAATTAATAAACTAAAACAAAAAATAAAATAAAATAAAAGAAGCCAAACGTGAAGGCTTGAACGAATATGCGAGATCCGTTGGGCCTTCAACGGATCTTGACATCCGTCGACGAAAATCAAGATCCGTTGAAGGTCGAACGGATCTCCCATATCCATTCAGGTCTTCGCGTTTGACTTCTTTTACGTTTATCAAACAACAACGCACATATACCAGCATTTTTGTGGCGAAATCAACCATGAACCACACTCTTCTTCGCGAACCAACCATCTCTGGAGCCAACTCAGTGACAATGGAAGCATCGAAAATGGAGGAGGAAATAGAAATCACAAATAAGAGAAGTATTAGGAGGAGAGGAAGAAGAGAGTGAAAGGAAAAAATAAAGTTTCTATGAGGGTGTAGGGGTGTGGGGCTGCGATAATGAAAAAGAAAATAGGGAGAAAGGAATAAAGGGAGTGTGGAAAATAATAAGAAATAAATATTTAAATAAGGTTAATTTTGGAAATAAAAAAAATTAGGGAGGTGTAAGGAGCAACATGTGGTGGTGAAGGGAATAACTCTTGAATATGTGATAATCTAACCCATTTTTACTTTGACTTGATCCATTTTAACCTTTGTTACGACGTGTTTTAAATTTGAGTTAGGTTGATCTATTTCAGGGTGTTGCTCCCTCCACCACCACCCTATACTTCCTCCACCTCCCCACACTATTTTAAATACAATTATATCCTTAAGTTAAAAAGATGTTTACTTTTACCCTATTTTAAATAATTTGAAACCCTAATTTTACTTTCCCAGCACCCACCCATGGAACTCTCTTCCCCTTTCCCCATTTCCGTTTCACCTCCCCACCTCTCGCACTTCCATTCCTTTTTCTTCCCAGTTTTTTTTTTGGTTTGAAAGCTTTCATTGCCGCCGTGGTGTGAAGGAACATCGCCGCCGTGGTGTGGAGGAACATCGAGGAGTGTCCAGAGCATTAACCAGCGTGAGGAAGTATACATCAATGAAGGTGACATCCTTCAACGAATGTCCCCTAATAAAACAAACCCTAAAATAAAAAACGTAACCTTTAAACGGAGGTGACATCTTCAACGGGTGTCAACATCCGTTTAAGGTAAAATGGATGTCGACATCCGTTTTTTCTTAAACGGATGTTGACATCCGTTTTTCCTTAAACGGATGTTGACATCCGTTGAAGGATGTCACCTCCGTTTAAAGGTTACGTTTTTTATTTTAGGGTTTTATTTCAAGGTTTATTTGAATACGCACCTGGAGGAAGCACTGCACCACTCCACGCACTGCACCACGAGAGCGACACTGCACCACGAGAGGGAGACTGTTTGATAATTCTTTCCACTACCACCAACCTTTGCAACTTGTAGTATCTCACAACGACGAAAGAAAGAGATGAAGAAATATAATGTTAAAATGAACGAAAAGTATTTTACTCATGTACGGGACTATAATAGGTTATTAGTGAAATAGGTTCTGAATGGGTAAAATTAACTCTAAAAATTTTTTTTTACCTTAGGGACAAAATAGTAAAGGAGAGGTGGAGGGAGAAAGGTGTGGTGGTGGAGGGAGCAACACCCTCTATTTCAATCTTTAATCCAATCCGACTAGTATTTTTTCGGCCTATTTTGACTTTAAAAAGTTATGTTGTGTCAAAGTATAAAAAAAATTTTAATACAAATTTTAATTTAGGTTAATGCAATATGGTTTAATAAAAAGAATTGAATTTAATTCGTTTAAATTAATTTTCAGTTAAAACAAATTACTTTATAATTTATTATAGCTTTTAACATTCATTACAGCTTTTTAACAAGGCAGTTTTGTCTACCCTAATTAAAACTTACTAAAATAATATATATGCATTATTCATAAAAGACATGTTTATTTTTTATTACTAACTTGAACCCGAAGCACAACCGACATTTTCATCTTAAATTAGTTTGGAAGAGAGACAAGTATAAAGTCCATCTCTGATTTGTGAGAACATCTCTACCTTTTTAAGGACAATATAATAAACAACTTATTTAGTCAATTTTTTTTTTCACATCTTGAACGATGCTAGAAAGAAATTATCATACTAATGTATATTTAATTAAATTAATAAATCTTATAAGATATAATTTTTTATTCTACTTTCATGACATAAATATATAAGTGGTGTTGATTTCAGTAATCACCATTATATCAATATAATTAAAATCAGCTATTTTATTATTTCATATATCAAACATGAATTAATTATTTTTATTTATGGACTAACTATTTAATCTTCAAGCATGATTGTTATACTAATTTATATTAGAAAATTAGAAAAAAAAATTGTAATAATACCTAAAATATTTATTGGTATTTTTTTTTTGTCAAGTGGCGTATTCCAAGCCCAAACCAGAGCCCCGTGGAACACACAAGCGCGCCACGTGTTTTCAGGAGCCACTCATAACAGAAAATCATTGAAAACTACCCCTGCATATATATATTTTTTCAAATAATTTTATCAAAATGACCCACTTATATTCATGCGGTTCCCTCTTGTAAGAACGGTTAGTCGATTGCTCTACACACAGTCGCGTCTCTTGCGCTTCTTTTTTTCTTTCACTCTCAAACCCTTCTTCTTCTCTTTTTCTTCTACATCGGTACGCTTTTTCTCTTCGCTTCTCTCTCATCATCGCTTCCTTGTTGCAGTGTTCTTTATTCGTAACGTTTTCAATCATTTGTTATCTTTTTCGTCATTGCGTCGTTTCATCTGTTGTTCTTTATTTCATATTTTTTTATCGTATCATTCTATTTTGCGTTTGTGGATGTTCTTCCGCAGTTCTTTGTGTTCCGATCAGACAATAGAGTTGTTGTTGTTTGTTTGTTTAACAAGATTTTATTTTATTTATTTTTGTTTAGAAACGAAAAATTAGAGAGAAAATAATTTAGGTCTGGCTGGTTTGAACTGGATGATCATGTTGCATACTATATTTTGTCGTGATGGAAGCGAATGTGCATGTGCTTTGTTCTTCTTTTGAGCATTGTCATATAGATTGCTGCTTAGTTTTTAAGGACGAGTTTATTGTGTGTCGATCATTGTGATTTCAACTGTAGAGGTTGACAGTAATGGTTGTCATTTGAGCTTTCCAAATACTGGTTGATGTATGAAGTTTTAAACGCTTTTGTTACGTCTGACTATATTTACACAACGCAGACACTGCTGTTTATTTTCTAATGTGACAGCGTAGTATAGTAAATATATCTCGTCATGGGGTTGAACGATAAGCAAAACAATGCTGATGGGAAAGACCCGGATTTTGGAGCAATCTTTATGTCAAATAGTGAGACTAAAAGAGAATGCTTCGAAAGGGGACTATTTGGCCTCCCATCAACTGAAATCCAGTTTGTAGAGCAGGTTAAAGCTGGAATGATTCTATTCTTATATGAATATGAGAAGAGACAACTTCATGGTGTGTTCAACGCTTCCTGTGATGGAGGTATCAATATTGTGCCTGGTGCATTTGCGAAACTGGGGAAGCAATTTCCTGCTCAGGTAACCATTCAATAACCTCATTTTATAAATTTCCCCTTCCACCGGGAATGAACAATTCCTTGTTCTGATTTTGAGTGCGAGAGTTAATTTTTTCTTACTTTGATTAATGATTGATATGGTGACCACAGTTTCTGAATGATCTGATGTAGGTTAAGTTTGATATAATTTGGTTCTGTAAGCCACTCCCAGAAAAATTATTCCGTGATGCAATCAGAGAAAATTACTTTTCAGCTAACAAGTTTAACTTTGGGCTATCTGAAAATCAGGTCTGCTCTTGGTTAAACATGATTGGTTTTCAAAAATAATGAGGATGATTTGCTTAAAGATTTTTAATCAATTTGCTGTGCAGGTCTATAAACTTATATATTTGTTCAGCAAGAGAAAGCTGGAACCAGAGCTCCCTGGGAGACCATTGTCCAGAACCGAATACTTGAAATCAGAAAGGTACCCTTTAGGCAATTTTAGAAGATCTGTCGATCATGGAATGCAAATTGAAAGAGGTCAAAGTGGGCAAGGTTTGGGTGATAACATATCACCTGTCATAATGCATAAACACCAAGGCGATTCTTTTGATTACAATGGTAAAGTTGAATATGCTGGATTAAATGCAAGTGATATTCAGCGAGGAAGGGCTGCTCAGTTTGCTGCGGTGGATAATGCAAGTGAGTATGTTTGTGACTATTCAGGATTAAAAGATGAAAGTAGGTTTATTGCATATGAGAATGAGGATTATATGGATACCTGTCACAGGCCAAACACAAATGGTGGGTACCCCAAAAGTCTATGTGATAAAATTAGAATTCATGGTGAGGCAAGCTTATCAATTAATGATAGGCTCATGGGTAATTCCCTTCCAGAGACGGATCAGAGGATGGTATTTTCAAATGATATTCCTGATCAACATAATTCCCATATCAACTCATCTGGCTTTTACAGCAATCCTATTTTGGAGCATAGTTCTTTGGCTCAAAATCAGCTTAGGCCAACTTCAACCATGATTCAACCAATGCAGGTACAGCTCTTAAGTAATACATGTGCAAAACAAGGAAGTGCTAATTCTAAGAGGGAATCCCTTCTATATGATCCAGATGTTCCTGGTTTAAATTTTACTCAGGCATCATCTTTTGGAGTTATTGATGGTTCTAAGCCAGTAATAGAAAGGATTACCCCTGTAAACAACTTCGGAAGGAATTCCCTGAACAGTCAACCATATCTCATCCATAATAATGAGCTGAGAGATACGAGCAGGTGGCACCCTGTTGACTTTCAAAATTCTATTTTGTATAGTAGCAACAGGGATTTCATACCTTTAAACACGGTTCAAAATTCTGACCAGTTGGCAGCAGAATCTGTTGTTTCTGAGGCTTGTGATGATGTTCCGTCCTTAAAGTCTTTGCCATCCCCTATCCCTCCAGATATTGGAAAGAGTAGCCGCAGTCTACATGAGCCCTTTTCTTCCTTGTTCCATAATCACCAACCGTGGTTAGGCAACAAATTTCATTCCAAGACTTTGCAAGAAAACCCAAGTCATGAGATAACACTACAGAAAAGCAACGAAACATTTACTCATGATATTTCATGGGCAAATGAGGGTCATTTCAAAGAGGATGATCCAATAATCTATGAATATGATATTGGATGTTATGGTGGCACTCAAAATAATAATTCTTGTTATGCAAAGCAAAAAAGTAGTGTTTTTTCTCGATTATCTTTTATGCAGGATATCAACGAACAAGATGGACACAATGATTTCCATACTTCAGTTGATGAAGTGATAAAAAGGGTTCGGCAGAGTCACAACAAGTGGATGACAAAAAGAAAGCTCAAGCCCAAGCGCAGCAAAGCTGAAAGTTTGAAGGATTATACTAAAAGAAGTGGCTTGAGGACGAAGGAGGGTGATTTCTCTGAAAACACCTTGAATGATCAAATAATGGATTCAACTACTGCAACTGTGGGCAATACTAACAAAACAGCCGAAGACACATGTTTTGTGGATTTCAAGCGGCGTAGCAAAGTCAGGAAACCTAGTGCTGGAAATGAGAATTCGGTGGTTGGGCAACAAAAGAGAAGAAAGTTGATCCGCCCAAATTTCAGCAAGAGTTTAACTTCTGATGATAAGGTCATTGATCGCGATGCTTCTCAAAACTTACCACGTGGAAGTTGTAATGTCGAGGATGTTAATGAAAGCTGCTGTGCTTTGGTTCAAACTGAGGTTAACACTAAGGCAGGTGCTGAAGTAGGAGACATTATTAGTGAAATACATGCTGATGACAAGAATAGTTGTCGTGCTAGGGGATATGCCAGCAGTGATGGAGGAGAAAGAGCATCCTATAGTGCTCTTGCTGTATTTAATGATAAGTCAGAATGTCTGGATAGCATTAAAGCAGATACTAATATTCAAAACATTAATGGTGGAACACATACTGAAGATAAGGAAACTAGTCAAGCCAAGGGATATGTCTGCGGTGAAGGAGGACAAAAAGCAAACGGTGGTGCTCTTACTGCATTTAGTGATGAATCAAAATGTCCGGAGAATGTAACCCACAATATTTTTTCTTCAGCTTCTTGCAGAGGCAATAGATGTCACACCAAGAAAGGTTTATGTACGATGGATATTATAAAATCAATTTCTCTGAACTCGGAATCATCGTTTTCAATTTGTCAAGACCATCAGGTGCATAAGATCGTATGTGCCGGCAGAGGTACTAATGCTGACAAAGAAATCCCCCAAGAGTGCAGCTTAACTATTGCAGTTAAAGATGGTTCTGAAAAGGTTTTGATTGAAAGTTCTGCTCCTATAAATGAAAGTTTACATGGGATTGATACTTTAAAGCAAGTACATGCAGGTACAGACTCAATGTGTTCAATATGTCAAGAGCACGATACTGGTAAGATCACTTCCTCTTGCAGAGGAAGTGATCCTAGAGAACAATTGTCGAAAGATGGCAGCTCCTTCGATGCAGGAATTAAAGATGGATTTGACTGTTTACAGAACTCCAACATTGGAAGTGGTGCAATTGTTCCTTCTTTTTTCAAGGAAATCTTATCTATGACTGGGAGTAAAAAGTCAGTATGCTCAGATTCAGAATCACTGCCTTCTATATGTCTAGAATGTCATGTTGACAAGGGTAGATGTGCTGGCAGGCCTATTAAGACTGAGGATTGTAGATCCTCCGTTATTACTGAAGTTAAAGATGGATCGGACGGTTCACAGGACTGTGACTATACTTGTAAGCAAAAGATGATTTGAGCCTATTGAAACCTCATTTCTAAGGTGTGGCTCCTTGCTTCCGTGGTACTCATGTTTACAAGGGGTAAATCAAGTTGCTGATCTTTTTTGCATATCATGGTTTGAATTCCCCGACATTGAAGAGTTGGTTTTGTTAGCTGAGATATCGTTGGGGATTTCTTTTCCATGGATTTTTAGCTTTTCTTTCCAATCTCCGTTCACCAAACAAATGATGGCTTTAGTGTCGTCGTTCACACGTCTTATTCGTAAGTTCTGAAACATCTATAGGATGTTCTGAGACTTGCTATAGACCTTATTTTGGGAAGGCAGCATTTAGAAAAATTGAAGAGTTGCCTAAAAGCCTTGTTGGTGTTTTTATCAGATGCTGAAATATCAAAGTCTGATTTTAGAACAAGTTCAAATGTTGAAAACGATTCGATTTTCACCTTGAAATAGATTAAATTCAACTTCAATCAAAAGTTTTTAATGATTTTTTTCTTTATCCAAAAACTAACTGGAATAATTAAAAAAATACAGAGAAGTTTGGACACTACTTTTATAAATTTAAGCATTTGTTTACGCTTAAATAAGTTGAGCGGTAAATTTTGCTGTACCTGTTTAAAACGTAATAATTGCCATGCATGATGAAGAAATGGTGATTCGTAACCATAGTATTAATCTTTATCCTCTTTATATGTGATTCATAATTATGTATGTGTTTTTCAATTAATGGCGAGGGTGTTTTCTTGTTTACTTTTCAAATTCTATTCCTCATGTTCAGAATTATTTCCCTTCATCTTTGTAACAAGAATGGTTATTTATTGTTTACGACTTCATTTAACCGTCAATCACGGCCACAACATTCATCATTGCAAAGTTCCATAACCGACTATAGCCCCAAATTGTAGATTCCTGTGTCATACAGCCATAAATTTCCTCTCTTAAGTGCCCAATACCATTCTATTCATAATTACTTAAATTTTAGTAGGAGAAATTAAAAATTAAAATTAGATACAAACAAAATTGGAAATGTAATTGTAAAGGAGAAAAGAAGAAAAGGGGAAAACAACAAAAACAAAGGTGAAGTCGTCACCAGAAACCTACGCTGGTGTGCGTCAGTCATAAAGGGAAAGAAAGTGCGTCTGTCGCTGAGTTACGATGCCGAAGGAAAAAGAAAAAGAAATCTGAAAATGAACGGTAAACAATATTTTAACAGAGAAACAGTTTAAATGAAATTATGTTCAAATTATTTATAGTAACGCAGGTTGCAAATTCAAAATAAAATACATAATGATTATGATTTGAACTTATTTTATAAAATCCTGAAATAATTTTAAACTACAAAATTTATTAGTTAATTAACATTTCGAAATTTTGTTAAAATTATTTAATTGCAGAAAGCAATAAAAAAAATCTATTTGGTAATTAGCATTTTTAGAAATGTTAAAAGGGTTAAATATGTTTTTAGTTTCTAAACTATTGACCGTTTCTGGTTTTTGTCCCTTTTCAAAGTAAGGTACAATTTGGTCCTCATTCTTTTCGAAACGTTCGTTTTAGTCCTCGGAATTTTGGTTTTAGTCCTCATTTGTTGCTAAATGAGGACCAAATTTTTAAACAGTGTTTAGTTTTCGAGGACTAAAACGAATGTTTCGAAAAAAATGAGGACCTAATTGTACCTTACTTTGAAAAGGGACAAAAACAACAAACGACCAATAGTTTAGGGACTAAAACATGTTAAAATGATTTAAAGTACCAGTTAGTATAATTAATACATAAACACAATGAATCAAATTACGTTAAACCTTCATAGAATTGCCAAAAACCAAAAAAATTCTGTGCCGATAATGTAATATTTGAAGTTATTTTATTAAAATCCTTAAGTAATTTTAAAATACCAAATCATATTTTATACCTTCAAAAAGTTTGAATATATGTGAACCTGAAATTTATACTTATATGGTAAAAAAAAGTTTAAACCCTCATTTGCTCTTTATATTTATTGGTCAATCTCAAGTGGGTCCTCTTTTTTTTTGTCTCAATTTGGTTCATAAACATGTAAATTATCTCAATTGGGTCCAAATATTTGAAAAATTGAGTCAATTAAGCCATGCCCGTTAAGTTTTCACAAACGGCTTTAAAATAGGCTGACGTGTTGCACGTTGATGTCAAAGTGTTTGATCATGTGAAATTTTTATTTAATTTAAGACATTGTGACATGGCAAAGGGTTATCTTCAGATTAGGGTCCACTATCACTGCCACCGTCGCGGTCATCATTTTCACTATCACGACTAGATCCTCTTCAACCACCGTCGCGGACCACTTAATATAAGATCCCTAACCTACAGAGAAGCTCAGATGGACAATCCCAAAAATTCCCAATCGAAACTGAGAGTCTCGCAGGAGGACGAAAACCATCATCGCTGTAGAGACATTGCCGCTGAGACGCCCACTGGCCCAAAAATCATCTCTCTTCGCTGCAACTTGAGTGCTTGACAAACTATATTGCAAAATTGTCTCTCTTGGATTACAATGTGCTTTGTTATGCTCCATCACTTATAGTCGCTTCTGCAATTTTTCTGACCAAATTTATACCACCCTCACACCATGTCAGCCAATTTTAATGCCGTTTGTGAAAACTTAACGGATAGGGCTTAATTGACTTAATTTTTCAAATATTTGGACCCAATTGAGATAATTTACAAGTGGGTGTTGCTCCCTCCACCACCACCGTATACTTCCTCCACCTCCCCACATTATTTTAAATACAATTATATCCTTAAGTTAATTTTTTTTTACTTTTACCCTATTTTAAATAATTTGAAACTCTAATTTTACTTTCCTCGCACCCACCCACGGAACTCTCTTCTCCTTTCCCCATTTCCGTTTCACCTCCCCACCTCCCGCACTTCTATTCCTTTTTCTTTAGTTTTACAAAATCATTACGTTTAAAAACTAATTATATATCACATCCAAAATTAAAAATTTAAATATAAACTAATATAAATATACATTATTAAAATACATTAAAATATATTCAAAAATAATAAATCAAAAACATTTAAATTAAATTGTTAAAATATCTAATAAACTAATAAAACAAACCCTACAAAAACGAAACCTTTAAACGGAGGTGACATCCTTCAACGGATGTCAACATCCGTTGAAGGATGTCACCTTCGTTTAAAGGTTTCGTTTTTTATTTTAGGGTTTTATGTCATGGTTTATTCGAGTACGCACCTGGAGGAAGCACCACACACGCACTGCACCACTCCACGCACTGCACCACGAGAGAGACACTGCACCACCACGAGAGGGAGACTACTTGATAATTCTTTCCACCACCACCAACCTTTACAACTTATAGTATCTCACAACAGACTAAAGAAAACAAGTATAATGTTAAAATGAAACAAAAGTATTTTACTTATACACGGTACTATAATAGGTTATTAGTAAAATAGATTATGAAGGGGTAAAATTAAAAAATAATAACCCTAAAAATAAAATTTTACTGAGGGGCAAAATAGTAAAAGGGAGGTGGAGGGAGAAAGGTGTGGTGGTGGAGGGAGCAACACCCTTTACAAGTTTATGAACCCAATTGAGACCGAAAAAAGACCCACTTGAGATTGACCAACAAATATGAGAACAAAATGAGGGTTTAAACCTAAAAAAAACCTAAGTTAAAAATTATGTTAAAAGCTCTGATTCTAGAAAAAAAAAGAATCCTCACAGCCAATAACTCCAATTTCAACTTCACATATGTAAAACTCTACTTAGTTTGAAACTACAATTGTACAGTATAACAAAATAATAAATTAAAAGTTTGAAAATATTTAAATTACGTAAGGAAAACAAAAATTACAGGTTCAATAATGAAGTTTTTGAGCTTATTTTATATTGGTTCTTCAATCTTGTCTATATGGATTATCCTTCTACAAAACAGGCTAATCTGATCGGTTTTCATTAGCTCGTCTCTGACTTGTTGAAAATAGGCCGTATTGGTCCACAATATGGAAACGGGTTGAAATGCATAATCCGTCCCGTAACTGGTGGGCAAGCTGATATGTCACTTTTGATTTTTTTTTTCCTATCGACGAGACTCAAATTGAATATTTTTTGTTAACTGCAAGCCCAATTTGCCATGAGTAGCTTTTTAAAAGCACAAGCAAATAGATGGTAGAGTAGAGACCAAACAAAATAATATTCCTGTTAATTAGAAAAAATTGTGATTCTCAAATATGCATGAGATCAACACAATTACAAAAGAAAATGTTATTCAGAGTACATGAGTAAAGCAACCTTAATCCAAAAACAGGACAACACAATCAACAATGAGATTGGATGAACACAAAATTACAAATAAACAAAATCGCAAAATGTCTCAAAACAATCCGTCCCAAATTAATCACTACAAAAATAATGGAAAATCATGACATCAATTAGACAACATCACAAAATTAGGGTTTTCAAAATGATGAGAGTTGGCGATTTGATATTTTTGTCCCAACACGATTTTTTTGGATGAGTTGGCCCATTGAGTCTGACCCACTTTGTCATCCTAAAAAATGCATCCAAAGATTTATATTTCTTTACCTCCACCTTAGAATACGTTTAGTGTTTTAAGCTATATATTTAAAAAATTCACTAGCAATGAGTATCAACCTCTTCAAGTTATAACAAGTCACTCTTCTCTATGTAGATAAAACCAAGAGTGAAAACTTTTGTAGGTTATAATGAGTTTAACGTCTCTAGATTACGAGTTTAACCTCTTGAGGTATCACATCATAATCTTCCCAAAGATCAAGAACTCACAATTACAATAATTAAATGATCTCTCACGCAAAGAGCTACAATAATGTTCACATGATTTACTTCACATAGTGAAGAATTTATAATGGTTTCACTCGACCGAATATCACTCTCTAACAAGATGAATATGATAATATAAGCTCTTAAAGTATTCTCTTCTCTTACAAGAATGAATTTAGCAGTATTTCAATACATCTTATTTTTCTCTCGTCTTTTGTCTTCTTCATCTAGGTCTTTATATATATATATATATATATATATATATATATATATATATATATATATATATTATTTTATTTATTTTACTCAATTCTATTAATCATTTTGATCATTAATTTCAATGTTCAGATTTCATTGGATTTTCAATTGATCTTTATCACCTTGTGTTTCGATAGACTTCTTTCGTGCCATTTTAAACATGATTTGTTTGAATAATCTAATACTTATTTAATGTTCTCACTCTTTATTCATATAGTCATTCTTCCAATTAAGGCGTTCAATGGAAGTACTCGTCTAATAGGTGTTCAACATTATGCTTCATGAATTGACTTTGACTCTTCTAATATCTTTATGTGCCTTTGCATTAACTTTTCAAATGCATCATGTTGACTTGTAGTGCTTTTGACTTGTCTAATGCTTCTTTTGTATGTTTGTTTTCTTTCTTTGACTCTTCTACTCCTTTGAATCCAATGCTTTGTTGCTTTAGGTTGACTCGTTTCGTCAACACCGTCGTCTAATACATTCATTCTTCTCTTGCACTGTTTAAGTTGTCTAGTCTTTATATTTTGGCTTGTATTCTTAAGTTGTCTAACATGTTCAACTACCTCAAGTTATATGACCCTTGTGTAGAGCCTGAGTTGTCGGATGACTTGGTCGTCTGATCCAACCTTCAACTCGTCTAACTAGTGCTTTCAACTTAGCTCGTCTAAGTCTTTTTATTTTATATGTCTACTTCTTTCTTTCAAATATTTACATGTTTTTGTTGTGTTGTGCTTGACTTAAATCCATTAAACACACATTAGCTTAACAAAACACATAAACACACATTCATATTCACAAGCATTTATTGTATGCATTCCTGGGTTATCTAATGATTATGTATATATTTGATGAATCGGCAAGTGTACCGAATCGCACAAGTAATATAAAATTGTAAGATCAAGTATCGTATCCCAAAGGACTCTCGGCACTAGACAGTCGTGTGATAACTCGATTAATTAAGATTTAAAGAAAACGAGATCATTGGTTTCAGATGCAAAGACAGAAAATTAAATATGAATGAAATTTGATCAGTAACAGAATAACACAATGATGAACGAATGTTGTTTAATATGAGATGAGTATGTTGTTGGGGTTAGATTTCACCAAGTTCCCTCTCATGTATGTAAGAATTCTTCTTTATGCATTAATGTTAACGTTACTCACTAAATCACTTATACCCGATCCCTCGACGAAATAAGCTTGTCCTTAATCACCAGTTCATGCAATTCCTAGCATTCATAGTAATTAAATGTGAAGATCAAAAGCTTTAAGACGACAAAGACTCATGCCCTCATCCCTGAGAAATATTACTCTTGGGAGTAATTCAACAAGAACCTGAATTGTAAGGAACCTCCCGGCACTCATGCAATTCATACATCATGCTATGAATGAATTAAACAAAGAATGTAATAAGCACAAATGAATTACTCGAACAATTAATGAAAAAGCATATGTTATTAAGAATCAATTCAAATACATAAGAGTTCACAAGGTTACATCATCCCCCAACAACAATTAGAGTTTAGTTCACCATAGACAGGGTGAAACTAGATGAATAATGGAAAAGCATGAGATAGCAAAACCCTAAAAGTAGAGGATGGAAGCTCTCGCATCCAAATCCGCCTTCAGAGAGTGGAAGAGTGTGTTGTTGTGCTGCTCCAGCCAGAGATACAAAACATAGGATGTCTGGATCCTTTAAATAGAGCGAAGACAGAACAGAAACAAAGCCCAGACCCGTGTCACTGGCGCTCAAGCGCCCCACTTAGGGTGCCCGGGCGGTGAGCGGTGGTTCCCTACGCTCAAGCCTTAGAACGGACGCCTAAGCTTCGTGCTTCTGGCGCTCAAGCGCCCCAAAAGGGGCGCCCGGGCGGTGAGCGGTGGTTTCTTGCACTCAAGCCTCAGAAAGGACGCCCAAACTTCGTGCTTCTAGCGCTCCAGCGCCCCAAGAGGGGCGCCCGGGCGGTGAGCGGTGGTTTCCTACGCTCAAGCCTCCAAAAAGGGCGCCCAAGCTTCGAGCACTCCTCCCTTCTGGTGGTTTTCCAGGCCTTTCTTAGCTTCATCTCCATGGCACTTCATATCTGCTTTCCATATTATCTCATTTCCTGCCAAAACAAGGGAAATTAGTCATAAAATCATCAAATTCAACCTCAACTCTCTTATTCAAACAACTTAACAGAAAAACATGATTCCAAACAAATTTCTAAGCAAAAAAGATTGCATTTAGTATTAAAATTACATAACATATATATATATATATATATATATATATATATATATATATATATATATATATATATATTATAAGTCTATTACTTAACTGACCCTTATTTTGTCAAGAGCCTTATCTAAGATATTGTATAAATTAGTCTAAGCTTATAAAAAACATTTATATTTACTTATCTATGTTTGTTTCATCGTACATTTTGTTATAATTAAAACTTATTTAATCTTAGACTTGTCTAAACCAACTTCTCATGGGAACATTCTTTGCCTCGAATAAGAACAAAAGGTCTAATTGTTAGATTCAGAATAAAAACCCAAAAACTTATTTACTTTGGTTTTTTTCTCTTTTGTAGAAAAGGGTATAAATAATTTGGAAATATAGGAAACAAACAAAATATTTAGTTATCATTTGAAATGAGAGAAATTCTCAACTAAATTTTTTTTCTTGAATCATTTTGATCTTATAATTTTTTTTATGTTTTGTGGCTATATTCAAGACTTACCTCATTATTTGTTCCGTCTAATTTTATTTTATGTCTTGTTGATCTAATTAAAGGTTTGTAGGTCATAATTTATATTTCCTAATTTTGTTAGTTTTTAGGTCAATAATTGATATTATCATTTTTTAAATCTCATTTTTTTTTGTGTATGTTTGTTCATATAATTTCATTTGTATTATGAATTTTCTTTGAATCCTAATTAAGTCCAAAATTCATTAAAGTTAAGAATAGTGCTCATCATTTAAAAAAATCTTCATGATGTCATTGAAGGAACAAAATAAAAATACATATACAATCATAAAAAAATATCATCTAAATTATTATTTTTTTTCGTGTTCGTTGGTAACTTTTTTTTTTCAATTCTTTTTTCTTTTTCCTTTCCTTCTATTTTTTTTCTTGAATTTCTTTTTCCTCATCTCTTCCTTTTTATTTATTTTTTCCCAACTCCTCCTTTTTCTTTATTTTTCTCTAAAACTTCTCATCTTTTATTTCTTTTTCTTCGCTAATATTCATCAAATATTTGATATTTATTACATGAATAATTACTTTTCAAAGTTAAATATATTTGAAGTTTTTAAACTTGAATGTGAAATTAAAATTCATCAATGTTTTAAACTTTAATATATTTTGATTCCTAAATTTTAAATATAATATAAATATATTCATCTTAATCCAAAATTGTTAATTTTGTTTAAATGTTAAATAATGTTTTAGACTGATATTTCAACTGTAACGTTTTAAACTATATAAACAACTTAAAAGCAGGAAAAAAAAATTGAATTGAGAAGATTATATTTATTATTTTTTATATTTAATTAAAAAAATAAAATTACAAATAAAACTTAAAATTACATATTATATATATGTATGTATGTAAGATTTTTTTTATAGAAAGAGATCTTAGTAAAAATGGTATGCTTGATTTTGTGAATTGCAAAAATTAGAATAAGTATTCGGACATTATGACTAAACCATTGAAATGAGAATTGTCTAGTAGTCTTAAAAGAAAATTGAGAATAATTAAATATGTAATTACTACTAATTTGTTTAGCATGTACGTTAAACAAATTAATGAAGTTAATATGTATAAAAGTCCAGCCCATTAGAAAACATATTGTAATATATAAGTGTATAGAAAAAAATAGATAATTATATTTTCAACATTTTATTGCTCAACAAAATCATGTTTTAAAACATAACTTCATTTCATCATTTGAAAGTTAAAATATAAACACGAGTTTAATATTTTTAAAATAATAAAATAAAACAATTAAATTGAATTTTTAATTTTAGATAGTGAAGTCATATTTTAAAAGTACGGACATATACAAACCGAAAGAATAAACAATATTTAAAAGATAGTTAACTGTATTAATTTTAGTATATTATTTTATTACTCAGTATTTAGTGGAAGTTGGGTGAGTGATTATATTATAGAAGTGTCTAATTTATCATCTTTCTAAACCATAGATTCCTAAAAATAGGGACAGTGGTGTATGCAATGTGAGGTGATCCCTATTCAAAAATGGCGGAAACAACAGCAGAGCACCACCGTCACCACCACCACTTGGTACTAAAATCTGCAATATGTTCCAGACTCCTCCTCCTCGGCCTAATCGTCTTCTTCCGCACTCTTCTCTCACCCTATGACACATCTGCAGCGTTAAACCCTCCGTGCCTCTCCACCCCCAACGCCACACTCTCCTCCCCTTTCCAAAACGCCGTCGTCTGGGACTCCGTCTACTTCCTCCGCATCGTTCAGTGCGGCTACGAGTACGAACAATCCTTCGCCTTCCTCCCTCTCCTTCCTCTCTCTCTTTCCCTCGTCTCCTTCCTCCCCACCCAAACACCCCTCTTCGTTATCTCCGCCTACCTCATCAACAACCTCGCCTTCGTTCTCGCCGCTCTCTACTTCTACAGACTCTCCTTAACCCTATTGAAGGACCCCGACACTGCGTTAAGGGCTACTCTTTTGTTCTGCTTCAACCCCGCCTCTGTCTTTTACTCCTCCATGTAAATCTTCTTTTTCTCGCACCTCTTTATGGATTTCTTGCCTCTGTGTTTGATTTCTCCTGAGATGGCAGATACTCCGAGAGTTTGTACGCTCTTGTGTGTTTTGGAGGGATGTATCACTTCGTCTGCGGCCGAAACAATTTGGCCGTTCTTTTCTTCGCGCTCTCCGGTTGTGCAAGGTCCAATGGCGTGCTTAATGCTGGCTATCTCTGTTTTCATACTATGCATCGCTCTTATCACGCCCTGTTTCGCCAGAAGCGTCTTCTTGTTAGTTCCTCCCCCTCCTACATTCTCCTTTTACTCTTTTCCTTCCCACTCTTTTGGATAAACTTTTTTTCGTAAATCTGTATGCTTTGTTTTACTACACTTGCCGCTGTCTGATTATTATACCATTAGTATAGGCGTAGCATTGGGGCCTTGAATTTATTTATTTATTTATTTTTCTTATGAAAATCCAATACAACTTGAGACATAGAAACCATGTTTAGTTGGAAATGTAGAAGCATTGTCTTTTGATGAACCAAAAATGGATTTTGTTTCCCCCTTTATGGATGATGTCAAGAAACGAATGTGGTTCACAATGGTTAATCCTACTTGTAGATGGTAGAAAGAAATTTGTGATGATTTTGTTTTTAGTAATGTTAAGAGGTATTTCTTAATTTAGGTTTGCAGAATTGCTTACAATCATGTTTTATAAGTTTGTATACTTGTTTAGATGTGTATTTTAAATAATACTCTATCCTACATATTATTTAGAATAACTGTATCGTAGTATCTCATTCACATGTCAGATCTGTGTCATAATAACTTCTTGATATGCGTAAATTGATTTTAACCCATAGGAGCGATTCCATTCATTTTACCTTTTTTATTTTCTTTTTCTGTAATTGTTTGCCAGGAAGTTTATCCAAAAATAGGAACCTTGATAAATGATTTGGAAGTCTGAGTGGAAAATGTCATTTGCATTCAGTCTCGCATGACTGTCTTTGTATTGATTAACGATGCAACTGTTTTCCATGTCTGGGAATTTGAATCAACCATGTTAATAATTTGCAAAATTAGGAATGTGGTTGCTGATGTTAGATGGAGAAAGAGAGGTGAATTCAATGAACTTGGCTGCTAGCCTGAAGAAATATATGGTTTCTTCAATATGTGTAATGTCATTTAAATAAATGACTAGAGATGGTTATGGTATTCGGTGTGGAAGATTGAGGATAAAAAGTGGTAGGGGTGTGCTATTGTATGCTACAAAAAAAAAATTGAGGGAATTTTGTAGTTGTGGATATTTCATGTGATAAGTCATAAACTAGAAAAGTGTGTAACCCGAACTAATAATTTTCTTAACTTGCTTAATTTGTTTCTTAACTATGTCCTTGATGCAAGGACCCTCATTAGGAAAATGCATGTGCGAAGACAGAAGAATAGAAATAAATATAGTAACTAACAGTGTTAAGTAGTTATAACTCACTGGGATACAAATAAAGTTTTAGCTCAGAGAAGTCCGAGTAGCTATAGTTAACTTCTCTGTCAGTGTTAGAATAAGTTGGACGTTGGTCTGAGAGGGAGAGGGAAGGGAAGTTGTTTGTAGTTTTTACTGGGAGAGTTTCTAGGCAGTCTTGAATTGCCACGAGTTGCACATAATTTTCTATTGCCTGATATGGATAAAGGATCCTTTAATGAAATCCGTTTTCTTTCTGTGCTATTGCTTTGGATCCCTACCCTTCACCACCATTCTATCAGTGCTAAAGAAACCTTTGTAAACTGAGGTATAGACGTTGCTCAAGTAGTTAGGGTGTTTTAGGATTGATTTCCATTTCAACTGAAAAGAAAAAGGTTTTCAATCATTGCTAGCTTGAAATATAAACTGGAATAATGGATTGATTCTTGGTCATTTTTCCAGTTAGCTTTGCAGATTATTTTTGTTGGAGCTTTACGCACTGCATGTATTTTTGCTCCATTTTTAGCTTTCCAGGCTTATGGCTATTACAATATGTGTGTTGGTCGTTCTCATGATGAAATAAGGCCCTGGTGCAAGGCAAGGATACCGTTACTTTACGGCTACATTCAAAGTCATTATTGGTATGTTCACTATTAAGTTCCAAAATTTATGTTGATTTATTTTGCTAATCCTATGCTATTGGCTGAATATTATACTCTATTCTATGGCTCTATGCAACCTATTATGATGTATTTTCTTTGTAGTGTATAATGTTAGAATTTGGATGTTTAAATATTCAGTTTTCCAGTTGATCATTGTTAAGTTCTGATTGTCCAGGGGTGTAGGTTTCTTGAGATATTTTCGGCTGAAACAATTGCCTAACTTTCTTCTTGCATCCCCAATACTGTCTCTGGCACTGTGCTCGATTGTCCATTATGCCAAGTCAAGGCCTCAGAACTTTTTCTCATTGGGTTTTTTAGCTCCAATGGAAGAAAAGAGCTGTGGATTTGTGTTTTCGTCAGGTGATCTCTCAAGGTCCAAAGAAGCTGATAGTGTGGGGAAATCCTCCTCTGTTAGGGTGGTAGAAGGTACGATTCTCAAATTTACAATTGTGTTTCATAATTACTTTGCACACTTTGAAGTGATTCACTAAATTGGGTATAACAATTTAATCATCTGCGTTGACAGTTTTTATATGGTGGTGTATCCTTTTCATTCTCTCACTTGCGGTTTGGCCATTTTGTTGTTTATCTGGTGTTCTGGTCATTCCTTTCTGCTGTATATGTACAGAACTACAAGCTATACTTAATTGCTTCATCCATTGCTCTGTACAGCATATAAGCATGCTACATAATCTTGTGACTTTGAATATTTAATCAGGCTTTATATCTTACTTTCGCAACCGTAACATTACTCACTCCTTCAACAGAACACTTAAATCTTAGGAGAAGAAAGAATGTGATCAAGGGAGACTTTGCCACTGTTCCCACAGAATCCGAGTCAGCAGAAGCATGGCCAGGATACTTGTCTGCATCTGTGCTCCCATTCGTGTTACACTTGGGATTCATGGCATGTACTGCTTTCCTTGTCATGCATGTACAGGTTAGTGTCAACTATCATGTTTTTTTATTATGCTTTTGTCTTTCATATTAAGAGAACTAACCCGTATAAACTTGAACTTTAGCTAATGATCATATTTTAAGACCTTGTCCTCTTAAATGTTCTAAACTTGGTAACCAGGGAAAATGGGGCAACGAAAATCGACATGAACTTGTTGCAACATACATCTCTCTACAAGGACTTATAGAAGAGAAAAAGAAAAAAAAATGAAATGATTTTTTCCGCAAGTTAAAATTAGTTTATTTACGAGTTAAAAAAATAAAGGTTCAGAAAGATTACGAATGAACTTTTACAAATTAGCTCATGTACAGACTAATTTGATTCTTTAGATAAACTTTTGTTTTTTCTATTTTCTCTTAAAAGTTCTTATGGGGAAGTTTTTTAAATAGTATTTGACTACAAGAAAAGTATTTACAGGCATCCTGCATTTTCCATCCTCCATTTTCTGTTACTAATGGGAACGTTTGGTGATTGAGATTTAACAGGTGGCTACTCGTTTCTTGTCAGCGAACCCTCCTCTTTATTGGTTTGCAGCGTACATAATGGCATATCCTACAAAATACTATAGATGGGGATACGTGATATGGGCATACTCTATAGCATATATATTTCTTGGTAGTTTGTTGTTTTCAAACTTCTATCCTTTTACCTAATGAGAAGAATGGAAGATGGTTCTCCATGAAAGCTTTTGGTCTTCTATTTCATGCAATGCCACGCACAAAGGAATGGCTACCCACCATGAAGCATCGCTGATACATTTTAGATTTCTCTAGGTTGCTTCGATTGAACTAATGCACCTTTCTTTTTCTCTTTTCTGTAATTTCACTTTGTTTATTGTTATTTTTCTCTGTTCGATACTTATATTGTATCATGTCACAAAGTGGTTTATCCTAGAAACAGGAATAGAAATGAAATACGTTTTCCTCCACCTGAGTTGATAGTTTCTTGGAACTACTCGAAAGACATGAATGAACAAAACAATTCAATTGATACATATGGTCTGCTCCTTGGAGTTGATTGGTTTCGCAATATACTCGAATTATTTGTTTATTCTTATCGTGTTTTAATGCTAATTCTGGAGAATTCTATGTAAAACTGCTATTCAATATGATTCTCTAAAGTACAATTTCTTTACAGTTTGTATGTTTTTGTAAAATTTTATTAATTGCATTCATTAAACGATAAACTATTAGTTAAGTCACATGTTATAACTCATGTTTTTCTAATTTCTTTTATCTTGTTTGAATTTCATCATCAAATAAGGAATGTTAAAAAAAAAAACTCAAACCCTAGTAAAGGGTAAACAGCACTATTTGCATCTTACTGTTTTTTTTTTCCTTTAAACAAAAACAATGACTGCAGTCCACTCACATCTTATTAGGGTCTCACCATTGAATATGGAAAATTGAAAGAAAGAGCTGCTGTAAAAAATAACTAAAGAGAAATAACACTATTTGCACCACATTATATTTTTTTTTCAAACAAAACAATGAAGATAAGGAGATATGTTAGTTATAAATCCAAAACTGTGATTTATACTATTAGGTAGAAAAAAAAGAAACAACTTAGTTTCTTTTAGACTTAGATTCAAAATTGTTTTAGTAGAAACAATTTCTTAGTCTTTTTTCGTTTTTGCTCAGAAAAATTATGAAGAAAATCAATTTGAAAGTTTTTCTGCATAGTTCCTCCAACTCTCAAATTTTCTTGAACTTTTTTAGTTCATTTAACCCTTTAAAATTCAGTTAGTGAAATGAAGGCGGTGATAAAGGAGATTTTAACAATTGACTTAATTTGGAATTTTCTCCAAAAATTAAGCATTGCAAGTTAAGTATAATAGTCCAAAGTTGTTTTATTTTCTCATTTCGAGTGAAAGATAGGTGAGAGAAATTGGAGCTCCTTACTACAAATAGAGTTGAAAGAAATTGGAGCTCCTTGTCATCTTCCTCTTCAAGTTCCATCAAATTGTTTTCTCAATAGCTAACTGATTCTTCTATCTCCATATTTCTCCTCTTTACGGTATGATATGCGACCTAGGAACAATCTAGTGTCATGGGTTACCAAATCCTGGTTCCTTCAATTTTTTTTTTCTTTCTAAAATCATGGTTTCCTAATATACAATACCATGTATACATAGACTTTTAGTTTGATAATTATTTTATTAGTTGTTTGAGAGAAAAAGTTCTCAAATATACATGTTTAAAATATATCACTTAAAAGGTATTCAAGTGTTCGTCACTAAATGACTTTAAGAGGATTTACTTTTATTTTATTTTATTTATCAAGAATTCATGACAGATGAAATGGAGAATTTTAAGATTGTTTAAGCTCAAGATTAAAGTAATAGAATGATAACATACAAATTAAAGAAAAAATTTCACATAAAAATAAATATTACTAATTTCATGAATTTTACAAGTCCTTAAATTTGAAATATGATTTACGTATTACTTTTGAATTATTAAGTTATAAAATATATTAGTGATAAATTATTTATTTTATTTTATTTTACCACTCAGTGTGTTAATCTCATTCAGTAATATTATGCGTTTAAAAGTAGTTGGTATAACATGTTTTCCTTTTGATATAACCTTCCAAAGTTGTTTAGTGAAATTTTTGGTTTTTGTTTTAGCAATTTGAAAATTATGAAAGTGATGTAATTCTTTTAAAAAATCCCAGAGGCAACTTATGCAAAGTTAGGGTGATTTCACGATGAAGAAGTCGTGTTATTAAAGGATGATTTCAATTAAATTGAATTGGAATCATGACACAGACTTTGGTACATAAGTAGAAGTCGTCAAAACTTCACACAATTTTGATTAAAGTCAAACATTATGTGAAGCAAAATCATGTCAACATTATACGACTTTAATAATTTTATCTATAATATAAAAGTCGTAGAATAATGACACGACTTCATTGTTTAGTTGATAATTTTTATTTTTCCTTTTTTCCCCTTATATTATCTAGTAAAAAGAAGGTCAATAATTACCATACGTCCAAGTCTCACAATAAAGCAAATTAGTACAACATTGAATAATCCAACCGTACATACAAATATCTTAATAACAACCATTGTGAATCTCCATGAAATTGAAGTTGTGAAAACATACTACGCCTTCTATATTATTAACAATACACTGAAGTCGTGTCATTATTACTATGACTTTTATATTATAAATAAAATTATTGAAGTTGTGCCATGTTGTCACGACTTTGCTTTGTAGAATGATTAACTGTAATCAAAATTGTGTGAAGTTTTGAGTACATCTATTTGTACATTAAAGTTGTCATAGTATGTCACGACTTCAACTTAATTTAATTGAAGTCGTGTATGAATGGCATGACTTCTTGATCAATAAGTTGTCCCAACTTTGCATGACTTGCCTTGGGTGGATTTTTTTTTAAAATTGCACCACTTTCATAATTTCCAATTTCAATTTCACCACAATAGTAAAAAAGCTTAAATCTTTGTATATTTTTTAAATACATTAATACATATAGAATTTTATACTTGAGTACGATAAGATAAATGTGTACAACACTTTTTATTTTTCACTAAAAAAAAAGCTCATTACCTACAACAAAAATTCATAGGTAAGGTAAAATCTCTACAGGTAACACAATATAATCTATAGTTTACTCACGAACAAAAGTCTATAGGTAAAATGATTGTAGGTAACATTACTTACAAATTTATTCGTAGATAATTACCTACGGATAAATCTGCATGTAATGTGTTTGTCTGAAGTAACTAAAAAACACCAGAAGGGGGTTGAATAGTGTTTTTGGAAAACGTTTTTCGCAACCATTATAATATAGCACATTATCAAGCGTGTGAATTATTCTTTTGAAAACTTAGACGCTCGACTTGAAATATATTGATATACTTTGATAAGGTTGTCGTGCTATTCAAAATGTTTCTACTATAATGTTTTGTAAGAACTTCCTTTAAAGAAAAATGATCGTTTAGCTTGGAAGTTCTTGTATTTTGAAATATAAAGCTCAACTACAAGTTTTTGAAGAGGATCGTTTAGTAAAGAGAAGAGAAAATAACACAAGAGATTTTATACTAGTTCGCTCCAACTGAGCTACATCTAGTCTCCTTCACAGATGGTTCCACTATAATCTTCACATGATTACAAATGAGTATTAACACCACTCTTGGTACTCAGTTACCTTGCTGAGATTTCCTCTAAGTATTAACACCATTCCTGGTACTCGACACCATGTCGAGATTTCCTTTGAGTATCACACCACTCTTGGTACTAGACTACCGCTCCTAGATTCCTCAACTCAAAAGAGTTCAATTGTAAGTATTTTAACCATGCCACATGGATATCAATGCCCATTTGTGTAACACAACAACATACATGAAATGGTATATTAACCATGTTATCTGTTATATCTCACCTCCACAATCATTTAACGATTATGTTAGTCACCTGCCTTCAACAACTTTTTGGTATTTTCTTTCATCTTAATTGCCTTTTCTTATTACAATATAACACACCAGAGGAATCTACCCAACCTCCACCACAAAGTACTTATCAACATGTATGGTCTTCTTCATAATCTCAACAACCTCACTACTAGTCATCTGGTCAGTCTAGTTTTCAACAATCACCTTTTCCCTCATACATAGATGCCCAACAACAAATGTCTTCTCACAAACTTCATTCCAACAAGTTCCCTACACATACAACATTTTTCTCTTTCTAATCATATATTTTTCCTAGTTCTACACAAAATCTTTTTGCAACTTCATCAACACTTCCATTTGCATATCATCCCACATCCTTCGTGTCATATTATCAGCTTACAATGCGGCCACAAATGCCACAAGATATTAACCAAAGAGAAAGAACATGAAGATAATGATGTTAAAGATCCACTTCAGTCTCCTTAAATAAAATCTAAATGACAATGAAAAAGATATCTTCATAGAACGTCATCTATTAAATACCTTTTTCACTACTTTGTAATGAACAAATTATCATAAACATGTTTTAGTATTTATATTCAGATTTACTTTCTATAATTTATTTTTTACTGAATTATATAACTACAAAAATATTTAATTTTTATTTAACCGTTGTAATTCCAAACGACTTCCTATTAAAAAAATCATACCAATATAACACGACTTAAGCACAATCTTATTAACACTAAAATCGTCTTATAATACTACGGATTTTTCATTTGATTTGTATAGTGAAATCTTGTTATAATATTACAACTTATTCATTTCATCTGCATGATTAAAGTTGTGCCATGGCCAATTTTGCTTTGTTCAATAATTAATTTTTAATCCAAGTCATGTAATTATCTAATGATTTGAGATTATATACTGTTAGAATAATTATTAAGTCTACCTATGATTAGTATAGCAGGACCTAAAGTAGGTAGTTGTGTGTTGGGTTATCTATAATGATTGTTCCTAGCAGTTTAGGACAACCTCTTCATCTTCCATCCATCTATTGTATCAGTTTTATCTATATAAATAAGAGAATTGAGAAGGGTCTAACAAGCCCTTCAGAACTATTTTTCTCAGTTTTAGATCTCAAGTTGGTATCAGAGCAGGTTCATCCTGCTCTGGTTTCTGTCCTGGGTTGTCCACCAGCACTGTCACTGCTGTTTGCATCTGTCCGGTGCCGTTCGCCGTTGTCCGCGGCTGTCTCGCCACTATCTGCAGCTGTCAACTGCATTTTGTAGTTCTTCAACTTGGTTGTCCGCCACCTCGCATCTGTCCGCTGCTGTCCACCGCCGTTCGCCACCGTCCGCCGCCGTCCGCCGCCGTCATTGTTCCGTCCGGCGACCACTGGATCTGGTTCGCCTCTTCACGCGACAGCCAACCCCACCGGTGGGTTCGCCTGATTCTCCTCCACGCTCCGCCATGCGCCGCCTCTTTGTGCGCTGCGAACAGGCGCGTGCTGTCCACGCGCCGCCCTCTGCTCACCGGAAAGTCGCCGCGCCACCTCCATAGCTGTCGCCCTCTGCTCCTCTGTCCGTTCTGCCCCTCAAAATATTACTTTGGCGTGTCCAGAAGCTCCCCTTTAAGAAAACCCTAAGAAACCCCCTAGGGTTTTCTGGTTCTTCACGGTTTTTTCTGGTCCTTCACGGTTTTTCTGGTTCCTTCTCCTCTTTTTATCAAAGAATGGGGTCTAGAAGTGCTCTTTCTTTCTCTAGAAGTCCCTCAATCACTTCCGAAAAGCTAAATGGAAAGAATTATCTATGTTGGTCTGTTGTTGTAGAAATGTGGTTCCTTGGTCAAGGACATTATGACCACCTCGAGCAGGATGGAAGTCAAGTCCCTTTTGACAAAGCTGAACAATGGAAACAAGCTGATTTCCAATTGTGTGCCCTATTGTGGCAATCTGTGGAACCCCAACTTTTGATATCTCTTAGAGCCTTCAAGACATGTCACACTTTTTGGAAGAAAGCTCAAAGCATTTGTGCTAATGATATTCAACGTCTCTATGATACCGCAAACAAGCTCGCCTGTCTCAAAATGACAGACCATGATATGGTCTCATTCATGACTGAAGCCCAAGCAGCTGTAGAAGAATTGAGAATGTTCTTGGAAGTGGAATCTTCGGAAGATATCAAAAAGAAGCTTGACAAGTATTATATGGTGATGATCCTCCGTGCTTTGCATCCAGATTTGAGTCACATCAGAGATCAACTTCTGACAAGTCATGAGGTCCCTTCCTTGGAAGCCTTGACCACACGTCTTCTTCGTGTTCCCGTGTCTCAGTCTCAGGAAGCTCATGAAACAATGGAACCATCTGTCATGGTTGCCACGCGAGGAAGAGGAGGACGTGGCACTAGAGGAGGAGGACGTGGAGGTCGAGGACGTCCACAGTGCTCTTACTGTAAGAGGGTGGGTCACACCCAAGAAAACTGCTACTCCTTGCATGGCTTTCCTTCAAAAACCGCCAATATCTCTAAGGCTGAAACTTCCACTTCCAACTCCAAGTTCACTGAGGAAGAGTATCAAGAGTATCTGCGATTAAAGTCTAACAGTTTGGCGCAATCATCTCAGTCTCCAAGTACGTCCACAGCTTGCATTTCTCAATCCATGGAAGGTCTAAATTCATGGGTAATTGACTCGGGTGCTTTTGATCACATTTTTGGTAATACCTCATTGTTCTCAACCCTTTCCCTCCAAGAAAAACCCCATTTCATTACCCTTGCAAATGGCTCTAAAACTTGTTCAAAGGGAGTCGGTCATGTCTCCCTGTCTCCCTCTCTAACTCTGAAATCTGTTCTTTTTGTCCCTAACTGTCCATTCAATTTAATTTCCTTAAGTCAGTTAACCAAAATGTTACATTGTTCAATAACTTTCGATTCAAAATCTTTTGTTATACAGGAGCGTGGCTCGGGGAGACAAATTGGAGAAGGATATGAAGCTGGAGGTTTATACCATTTTGGATCTCGTCCACGGGTATCTTGTGTCGCAGCTCTTCCCCCTAAAGTGTTACATGATCGGTTTGGCCATCCTCACTTGTCAAAGTTAAAAAAGATGTGTCCTGAACTTAGTGGTCTTCAGACTTTAGAATGTGAGTCCTGTCAACTAGGAAAACATGTTAGATCTGTCTTTCCAAAAAGGTCTCAATCAATGTGTACTTCTAGTTTCTCTATTATTCATTCTGATGTCTGGGGACCTAGTCGCGTCTCTTCTTTTGGTTTTAGGTATTTTGTTACTTTTATTGATGAGTATTCTAGATGTACTTGGGTTTATCTAATGAAAGATCGCTCTGAATTGTTACCCATTTTCACATCCTTTTTGAATGAAATCAAGAACCAATTTGGTCACGTAATTAAAGTCTTAAGAAGTGATAATGCTAAAGAGTATTTCTCATCAATTTTTTCTTCACTTCTTAGCTCCCATGGTATTTTGCATCAATCCACTTGTCCTCATACACCCCAGCAAAATGGTATAGCCGAAAGAAAAAATAGGCACTTGGTTGAAACGGCTCGTACCCTTTTGCTTGGTGCTAATATTCCTGTTCATCACTGGGGCGATGCCATCTTAACTGCATGTTTTCTTATTAATAGGATGCCCTCCTCCTCTCTCAATCATAAAGTTCCTTTCTCCATTCTCTTTCCCAATGATCCTCTCTTTCACACCTCTCCTCGAGTCTTTGGTTGTGTTTGTTTTGTTCACGACATGTCTCCGGGGCTCGACAAGCTCTCTGCTCGTGCGATCAAATGTGTCTTTTTGGGCTATTCTCGGCTTCAAAAAGGGTACCGGTGTTACTCTCCTGAAACCAAAAAGTACTACATGTCTGCCAATGTTACCTTCTTTGAACAGACACCTTTCTTCTCTCCCTCTGTTCAAGATGTTCATATCCTCCACCAGGCCCTTCCTCTTCCAGTGGTTGAGTCTAATATCTCCAATGCCTCAGTCAATCCAAGTCATGCCCAAGGTCCTCCTGAACCTTCCTCTCCACATACTGATATCCTTCGACACAGTACCCCGGTGAGTAATCATCTTCCAGAAAATGGTGGATCTCCTCCTTCAGATTCTTCTCCGTCACCATCTCCTGTCACGTCTCCTGGTGAAGATGATTCTGCTTGGCCCATTGCTCTCAGAAAAGGTACTCGTTCCACTCGAAACCCTCATCCCATTTATAATTTTCTTAGTTATCACAGAGTGTCTTCCTCCTTTTATTCCCTTTTATCCTCAGTATCTCCTGTGGTTATTCCTAAAAATGTGAAAGAAGCACTTGATCATCCTGGATGGCGACAAGCCATGATTGAAGAAATGCAGGCTCTTGACCGCAGTCACACTTGGGAGCTTGTGCCACTTCCCCGGGCAAAAAGGCTGTTGGTTGTCGATGGGTATATGCAATTAAAGTCGACCCTAATGGTAACATTGATAGGCTCAAAGCCCGGCTGGTTGCAAAAGGGTACACTCAGGTTTATGGTCTTGATTATTGTGACACCTTTTCTCCCGTGGCAAAGATGACTACCATTCGATTGTTCTTTGCAATGGCAGTCATTCGTCATTGGCCACTTCATCAGTTGGATATCAAAAATGCCTTTCTCCATGGTGATCTTGAGGAAGAAGCTTATATGGAGCAACCTCCAGGGTTTGTTGCTCAGGGGGAGTCTGGTATGGTTTGTAAATTGAACCGATCTCTATATGGGCTCAAGCAATCACCACGTGCTTGGTTTGGAAAGTTTAGCTCCATTGTTCAAAAATTTGGGCTAAAACGCAGTGAAGCAGATCATTCAGTCTTTTATTATCATTCGTCTCCCGAGAAATGTGTTTACTTGATAGTATATGTTGATGATATAGTTATTACAGGAAATGATACTGCTGGAATATCTCAGTTGAAGGAGTACTTGTGTAGACATTTCCAAACCAAGGATCTTGGGAGCCTCAAATACTTCCTAGGCATTGAAGTAGCTCAGTCAAAAGATGGAGTTGTAATCTCCCAAAGGAAGTATGCTCTGGATATTTTGCAAGAAACAGGCATGATTGATTGTAGACCTGTTGATAGCCCTATGGATCCAAATCAAAAATTAACAACAGAAGAAGGTGAATTATTCCCCGACCCGGAGAGATATAGGAGGCTAGTTGGAAAACTAATCTATCTCACTATTACAAGGCCGGATCTATCTTTTGCAGTTGGAGTGGTTAGCCAGTTTATGCAAGCTCCATGTGTTGGCCATTGGAATGCTATCATTCGCATTCTAAGGTATGTGAAAAAGGCTCCCGGGCAAGGGCTCTTATATGAAGAAAAAGGAAGTCTTCAGGTATCAGGATATTGTGATGCTGATTGGGCAGGTTATCCTATTGATAGACGATCTACTACTGGATATTGTGTTTTCCTTGGAGGAAACATTATCTCATGGAAAAGTAAGAAACAAAATGTAGTGGCTCGATCAACAGCTGAGGCTGAATATAGGGCAATGGCTTCATTAACATGTGAACTTATATGGGTGAAGCAGTTCCTTCAGGAGCTTAACTTCTGTGACATCCAGAGTATGAAGATGTATTGTGATAACCAAGCTGCTCTTCACATTGCATCAAATCCAGTGTTTCACGAGAGAACCAAAGATATAGAAATTGATTGTCATTTTGTTCGGGAAAAATTATTGTCAAAAGAAATTTGTACTGAGTTTGTTGGATCAAATGACCAACTCGCAGATGTGTTGACTAAGTCGTTAAGGGGACCTCGGATTGAGTTTATTTGTTCCAAGCTTGGTACATACAATTTGTATGCTCCAGCTTGAGGGGGGGGTGTGTTAGAATAATTATTAAGTCTACCTATGATTAATATAGCAGGGCCTAAAGTAGGTAGTTGTGTGTTGGGTTATCTATAATGATTGTTCCTAGCAGTCTAGGACAATCTCTTCATCTTCCATCCATCTATTGTATCAGTTTTATCTATATAAATAAGAGAATTGAGAAGGGTCTAACAAGCCCTTCAGAACTATTTTTCTCAGTTTTAGATATCAAGTTATACAAAAATTTTATCATTTTGGCATGACTTCAACTCAATTTAAATAAAGTAATGTGAGGCAAAACTAAAGTAAAAAAATAAAATTAAACATAGAATTTTGATTTATATATAGAGATTTTTTATGCAATCAAATGTTTAGATATATTATAGGGTTAAATATGTTTTTAGTCCCTTAAGTATCAGGCGATTTTGTTTTTAGTCCCTACTCAGAACTTTGATGGTTTTTAGTCCTTGTTGTTTTGAAACTCTGACTATTAGTCCTTAAAATTGGACGGCGTTAAGTTTTAGTGGATGTGGCAAACGGCGATGCCACGTGATCACTGATCTGCTCTCTTCTCTCTCTGCCACGTTGGATGTTTAAGTGTTGAACTGAGATTAAGTCAGTTAATTACGTTGATTGAAATCAGTTATAGGGTTCACAATTTGTTAAAGTAAATTTTTGAATTGGGGAAAAACGTAGTTTTACTGGAAGCATTATAGTCGAAACATTTCACAAGAAGTATTGTATCTTGGTGGTCCTTGTGGTGTTGGTTGCGGTGGTCGTTCCGGTGGTCGTGAAAGACAAGCGTAAAGACAAGCGTAAAGGTAAGCTAAGCTATTGTTTTTCTGTTTCGGTTATGGTTGTTCCAATTTGTGCGTAAAGCGTTGATGTGTGAATGTAGGTCTATAAATGGTTTTCGACATTTGTTTGCATCACATGGGGAAGTTTGTTAGTAATAAGGGGCTACAGTATGTTGGAGGAGAGATACACGTGATCAAAGGACTTGATCCGGATCGTTGGTCGTATTTTGAAGCAGTTGGAATAGTTAAAGAATTTAAGTATGATGCAGACTTCAAACTTTGGTGGAAGGGGTCCAAACAAAGGCTGATGAATAATGTGAGATTATTGAGTGATGACAGTGAAGCACTGTACTTGGCTAATTATGCAGAGGAGAATAAGGAAGAGGTAGAAATTTATGTTCAACATGTTCCTAGTGAGGCAGTGGAAGTTCACTTTCTTAGTTGTGGTGAAGTGGTTGAGGAAGTGGAAGAGGGTGATGTTGAAAAAGGAAACATAGACACGGAGGAAGTGGTTTCCAAAGTGGATGAAATTGTACAAGAGGGTGGAATGGGTGTAGAAGAGGGTGAGGAATACTGTGATGTTGGTCATGAACAGCAAGAGGTTGAAAAGGGTGAGGAAGAAAAGTGTGATGGTGGTCAAGAACAGCAAGAGGTTCAAATGGGTGAGGAAGAAGAAGAGTCTGGTGATGGTCATGAAGAACAAGAGGTTCAAATGAGTGAGGAAGAAGAGTGTGATGGTGGTGAAGAACAACAAGAGGTTGTAATGGGTGAGGAAGAAGAAGAGTGTGATGGTGATGATGAACATGAAGAGGTTGAAATGGGTCAGGAAGAAGAAGAGTTTGTTAGTGGTGATGAATATGATCATCTTGGGGAAGAAGAGGAAGGGGGGAATGTTGTTGAGGGGGAAGTAGAAGCTTCAGCTGAAGAATGTATGGATGACAGTGAAGAAGACAGAATGGCTAATGAAGATGATGGATTTGATGTTCAGAATGATAGGGTGGACCAATTTCGAAGAAACATTAATCCAGTTTTGGATAGGTGGAATACAATGAAAAAGAAGAAGAAATGTGTGAGTAGAAGAGGCAATGTTGGGGAAGGTTCATTTATACTGAACGAAGAAGTTGGAGATCATGAGATGAATGAAGAATACAATAGTGATGAATTGGATTCAAATGTAGATAGTGATGAGGATGTGAGGTTATCAAAGGGGAAATTTAAGAAGTATAGAAAAGATGATATGAACAAGAACTTCAGATTTGAATTGGGGATGGAGTTCTGTTCTTTAAAGGAATTTAAAAATGCACTATTGGAGCATAGTGTATTAAATGGAAAAGAGGTTAAGTTTCTGAAGAATGACCTCAACAGAGTAAGGGCAGTTTGTAAAAACAAATGTGGTTTTCTGATTATGGCTAGCAAGGTAGGAGGCAAGCAAACATTTAGGGTGAAAACCTTGGTTGGAAGACACAATTGTGGAAGGGTCTTTGGAAACAAAAGTGCAAATGTCAACTGGATTGCACAAGTATTAGTAGATAGGTTTATAAATGTGGCTAACATGACTGTGAACCAAATAATTGATGACATTAAGAAGTCATTCAGTGTTGGAATAACTGCTTGGAAAGCTGGAAAGGCCAAGCAAATTGCCTTGGATTCTTTGGTTGGTGATGGAGAGCGACAATACGGTCGTCTATATGATTATGTGGGTGAATTGCTAAGAGTGAAGGCTGGAACATTTAAAATTAAAGTCAATCAACCCCAACCAAGTTTGCCTCCAAGATTTGGCTCATTCTATATGTGTTTAGAGGGCTGTAAACAAGGCTTCTTAGGAAGTTGCAGACCCTTCATAGGGGTACATGGTTGTCATCTGAAGACAACATATGGGGGTCAGCTATTGGTGGCAGTGGGCAGAGACCCAAATGACCAATATTTCCCACTAGCTTTTGCTGTGGTTGAAAATGAATGCAAAGAGAGTTGGAGATGGTTTTTGACATTACTACTGCATGATATTGGAGGCATTGATTGTCAACGTTGGGTTTTCATCTCTGATCAACAAAAGGTATGATGGAATCCTACTTGACTTAGTTTTCCTTTTGTATTTTTACTTTTCCTAGCTTATCTCTTAAGGAGTATGGGTTACTATAAATACCCAACTCCTCTCTTGTATTAGCACTTTTGAGTTTAATGAGAATTGAATTTTCTGAAATAAGAAATTATTCTCTCTTGAAAGTCAGGCTAGAGAGTCCAAAGACTCCCTCTAGCCACCTTCCAAGCACACTCTCTCCTTTCCATTTTTCCATTTTCACGGTGCTTTCTCTCTCATCCCACACTGCCTCTCCTTCGCTGCCACCTCGCATGCGCGTCAGCGCTCTCCATTCAGTCCCGCGTCAGCTCCCTCATTCATCAGACACGCACCACTTCATTTCGCATTTCATTCTCGCATCTTATTCCACCACAAAACAGATTTTCATTTCCTCACATCTCAGAATCCACATCTTTCCCTCTCACGTTGCACATCACAGAGCATCTCACTCTCTCTCGAGAGCTCTCATCATCGTGAACCATTACTTCCATCACGGTAATCCTCTTTTCCCTCACAGATCCATCTTCTTCCATCATTTCTTTTGATTTTCTACCGTTTAATCCACTTTCCACTAAGCAATCTAGCTTTTCCACCGTTCAATCATGAGTTTGAACCGATTAATCGGTTCATTTTGAGCTTTTCCCCTTTTCTAGGGTTTCTATCGAATTTAACCCTCTGTTTCTTGTTTTTCTTCGAGTTTTCTATCATTTTCCGCTGCGTTCATCTCTGGAGGAGGCTTCGAAGGAGTCCGCGTCGCGTCGTCGGCCTCTCCTCGGGCGTTCGTCCATCAAGTGGTATTCAGAGCAAGGTCGAACACGCTTCGAAGGTAAGTATCTCGGTTCGTCTCTGTTTTGAGTTGTCTTCTGTTCTTGCGTTTTGAGTTGTCTCGGTTCATCTTATTTTGTCTCGGTTTGATTCTGTTCTTTGCGTTTTGTTTCGATTCGGTCTTGTCTGATTCATATTTTGTTCATTTTGATTATGATTCGCGTTTCTGTTTTATGTCATCCTCTGTTCGTTTTGTCTCGTTGGGATTCTTTGTGTTTTGTTTCGTTCAATTTCAGAGTTGTTCATCATTTTCCTTCATTGTCTTGAGTGTTCTGATTTGTTCTGTGCCTTGAGTCATTACTTTGAGTTTTATTTTCATTTTATTCGGTGATTTCACTTTATTTGAGTTTTTATTTTCTAAATCCATTTCTGTCATGTTTTAGTCTTGTGCTTTGTTTTATTTTGTTATTCTTAATCTGAGTTTAACCTTTCAAATTTCCAATTCATGATTTGAGTTGATATCTGCCTTGTTTGAATCTGGTCAATCATCAAGAGCCGTGACATTCAATTGAATGAGTTCGATGACAGATTTCAGTGGCAGCATTGGTTGACGTATCATGTGCTAATTGTGCGATTCATGATCTGAAATGTGTTTGAATGTGAATGTCATTGCACACCAAATGAGTGATGAATTTCAATTGTGAGCTCGGGTGCAAATGATTAACATCAACACTGTTTTTCACCAATTACACCGAAATTGGAATTTGCTTTGAAGAGTTTGTGAGTCATTCATACTTGGTTTTAAATTCTTTGCCAAGTTCTGATTCAAAATTTTTCCAGTATTGACTTTGTTTCATTGGCATCTATTGAGGTATTTAAATCTGCAGAATTACATTAAAACTGTTTACAACAGTGATTGAATTTAGTTTGAACTTCTGAGTTTGTGAGCCATAGTGTGCATTCACTGTTTTCACTTTGCTATCAATTCTGCAATTGAGAATACATTTTTGGTCACTCAAGGAAGCCTAAACCAGTGGTATTTGAAACTATAACTGTGGCTGAGAGTGATTAACCTCTTGTTTTCCTTTGGATTTTTTTTTTTTGAGTTGAACCATGTTTACTTTCCTTTGGCAAAAATTTGATTAAGTTGCAAAAACTGATTAGGTGATCTGTTGTGAATTGTGACTGAAAATAGCAAGTTCTAAAGTGTTATCCAACTCGTCCATTTGGCTATCAAATTGTGAAAAAAAAAAGAGCAAAGAGAACTGGTGCAATTCACAATATTGTTCACTGTTTCAGTAAACTATCTCTGTCAAAATCAAATCAGATATAACTTTCTTCAATCATAACTGGTTCAACTTAAGTCTTCTTTATTGTTTTTAAAATCTGTTCTAGTTCTATTCCTTAGGTTCTATTTGTTGTGCTTACTTTGATCAAAGCTTTGTTTCTTGTTTGTCTTGATTGAATTTCCTAGTTTTGTCTGCATTCTATTCTGCTGTTCTTTAATTGAGCTTTTGTTTGCTTTTGTAATCTGGTCTAGAGTTTATCTTGAGTCAGTTTCTCTGTTGTGTTGTCAATTCCTTTGCTTTAGTGGCTGTCCTGTTCTGTTTTACCTGTCTGTCCATTACTTTGATCTTAGCCTAGCCATTCTTGATTGAGAAGTTTTTACACTTTGGTTTCTGGAATTTGAAGGAAGGTTTGTGTGCTTGGTAGTATCTTAGGTGGTGGTGGTCTGAAAGATTCTCCAGCTTTGAACTGCCAAGGGAGAATCTCCCTTCCAAACCTTTTCATTTATGAGCTTTAAATTTTTAAAGAGAAACCTCAGTGCTGTGAGCTTAGTAAGGCTAATTTAGCCTAAATTCCTTGGCATTTGCAAGAGAGTTCAGTTTCATTTAACCATTTGTTGATTGTGTTCATTGTGCAGGAAAAGAAATTGGAGTAATCAGATTGGAGCAACTGTGATTTGTTGCAACTGGAACTGCAATCACTGTTTTTTTGATTGATTATTGATTTCCTGGAACTGTATTTGTGCTTGTGAATCTTTAAACTGTCATTGCATTCATTTTAGTTAAAACATTGCTTGCTGAATTCATGATGTATTTACTGTTTTGAAAATGAAGTGTGATTTCATGGTTTAATTGGGCAAGTTGAATGTTGATTCTGATTTGATAAGACCTATGGGAACTTGGTAGATGCATAGGATTTTCAATTAATGTGTTGATTGTTTTATGAGCATTTCTGGAAGTGCATCAACATTGTTTTAACTGCCAATTTCTGCATTGCATCATGTTAATCTTTCTCCATTGATTTGATTAGCTTGTGGAGGTTGTCTAATCAGTTGGATTAAGGTTTGAACTTCATATATTTGAATATGATGAAAATTGAGTACATTGGCCTATGAGTGCATATCAAAATTTCAATGAAATGATTTGAGAGCTTAAACAGCTGAGATTTATTTGTGCAGATTTCTATTCTGTTTAAATTCATTGTTTAATGTTAGCTGAATTTTCTGCATTACATCATATCACTCTTTGTCCATTGGTTTAATCAGGTTTTGATTAATTTGGAATGATTGTTTAATTAATTTGGTTTCAGCTTAGATTTTACATTTCTTTGAATCTGGTATAATGACCATTTGCATGTGTCTAATAGAATCTGGTTTGATTTTGGTGTGTGCAGAACTGATTTGTTTGAGAGTTTAGCTTGAGCAGGAAATTACTGAGAAAACAACCTAAGCATTTAATTTGGAAGCTTTGAACTAAAGGGAGTTATCTAGTTTAATTGCTTCTGACTGTTTAAACTCTTTTGGATTTAAATTGTTCATTGTTGAATTACATGATCTGCTGAATTGGTGTGAATTATCTGTGCAGAGTGGTTTTCATTGGAATTCAAATTGTCCAAGAGTTTAAGTGAGCAGCTGCAGAATCTCACTAGAAAGTTTGTGAAGGCCAAAGAATAAAAGGGAAGTTCTTACTGTTATGTGTTTTAATTGTGCAATTTGTTCTAGCTAAGGAAATTTTGATTGCAGCTCTGTGCATTTATTTTTGTAGGATTGAACTGGCCTGGAAAATTCAAGACAATTGATTCCAGAAGCAACAAAGTTGAGCAACAAAGCTGAATGAAGTGGACCAGGACCAGGACCATAGCAGCCTAGTATAGTTTTTCTTTTTGTAATTATTTTCTTCAATTTGTTTGTAATAGGCTTGTGTTAGCCTACTGATAGCTTTAGATTGTTTTGTAAAAAGGCCTTTTATAAAGTCCAAGTTCTTTGGAAGAGTCCTTGGTGCTCTTTCAAACTCTTGGCAACTTTATTTGCTTTTATTTTTAGCATAGCTAGACAGGTGAATGTGTCTTGTTAGCCAAAGCTACAAGCTTCACCATAGGAGTATACTTTAATATTGATTTGATTTGTGTATCTCGTAGGGTCATTAGAGTCCGCTGGTTTCCTTAGTGTTTTGTTTCTTTGATTTTGTGTTCACGTTTAGGGGTGATTAGGCTAAAAGGGATTAAACTCTAAGCCTTTTCACATTAGAGTCCGAGAGTCTAGTCTTTTATTTGTGCTTAATTGTTTGAGTTTTGTACTTTGTTTCTAAAGGTGATTTTAGTTTAAGGGGTAATTAGTTAGTAGCCTAAGACACTTCTGGCAAGGCAAGACTTGGTACTTAAGCAGCTCTTTAGCTCACCTCTCTTACCTGGGACTTGTCTAAGTGAAAGTTTTGAACCCTTTAGATTAAGAAAACTTTTAAAAACAAAGATGTCTTCTTATGGTTCATATAGGTCTTCTAGGTTAGATAAAGTTGATGAAATGTTTAAACAAGCTAGGAATCTTCCATCATTTGGTAAAGACATAGGTGCATTAACATACCTAGCTTGGGAAAAAGAAATTGATAAAATAAATCCTTGGCTTTATGAAGAGAGTGAATATTATGTTCTTAGTATATATCTCTCTAAGTTAGAAGTGCATGCAAGAGAGTGGTGGAATGAAAGACAATATCATGTTAGGAAAGGTAGAAAGTCCTCCATACGTGATTGGCATGATTTAAAAGCTTGCATGAGAAGAAAGTTTGTGCCTTCAAGTATTAAAAGAAACCTAGAACTAATTAGGGATTGCATTGAAGATGGAAAATCATTTCTTGAGAGTTTAAATGATCATGGGTTTCTTCGTAGAGAATTAGAATTTAGGACAAGACTTAAAGAGATCAAGGATAAGAAAAGAGAAAGAGAGATTGAGAGAAAAGAAAAGGAAGAAAAGAAAGAAGAGAAGAAAGAGAGAGAAGAAATAGAGAAAAGAGAAGAGAGAAGAAGAGAGGAATTAAGAAGAGAAGAAGAAAGAAGAGAAGAAGAAAAGAGAGAAAGGCAAGAAAGAGAGAAGAAGGAAAAGCAGAAATTGTTCCTTATGGCAAATCCTATTCTTCCAAAGACCATAGAACTTAAAAGGGAAGGTTTCCAAATCTTTACTTCTTCTCCAATAATTGATTATTTTTCAAATTTTAACTTCTCTTTCAAACAAATTGTCATCTCATATTCTATGCAAACTTTTTCAAAATATGACAATTTAAATCTTGAATTATTCAAATCTTTTAGGAAAGAAATAACTCAAGATGAAAGTGAATTTGGACTTCTAGAATTTCCAAATGTGATAACACAAAATATTAGAAGTCCTTATTTCCTTGTTTTTATAAAAAAATTCTTTCTTGGATTGGTATTAATTGAAAATATATTTGATGTTTATTGCAGATTTGTGTTTGATCCAGGAGGAAGAAAAAGTTAATATAAAAGAATAAGGCCACTCCAAGATGGTCATGCTCCCAAAGATTGTGTGGAGTTTCTTCATAAGGCGATTGCCAGATTTGAGGACAAATCTTTTCTTAAGAGGGAGGGCATGATGGAATCCTACTTGACTTAGTTTTCCTTTTGTATTTTTACTTTTCCTAGCTTAGCTCTTAAGGAGTATGGGTTACTATAAATACCCAACTCCTCTCTTGTATTAGCACTTTTGAGTTTAATGAGAATTTTGAATTTTCTGAAATCAGAAATTATTCTCTCTTGAAAGTCAGGCTAGAGAGTCCAAAGACTCCCTCTAGCCACCTTCCAAGCACACTCTCTCCTTTCCATTTTTCCATTTTCACGGTGCTTTCTCTCTCATCCCACACTGCCTCTCCTTCGCTGCCACCTCGCATGCGCGTCAGCGCTCTCCATTCAGTCCCGCGTCAGCTCCCTCATTCATCAGACATGCACCACTTCATTTCGCATTTCATTCTCGCATCTTATTCCACCACAAAACAGATTTTCATTTCCTCACATCTCAGAATCCACATCTTTCCCTCTCACGTTGCACATCACAGAGCATCTCACTCTCTCTCGAGAGCTCTCATCATCGTTAACCATTACTTCCATCACGGTAATCCTCTTTTTCCTCACAGATCCATCTTCTTCCATCATTTCTTTTGATTTTCTACCATTTAATCCACTTTCCACTGAGCAATCTAGCTTTTCCACCGTTCAATCATGAGTTTGAACCGATTAATCGGTTCATTTTGAGCTTTTCCCCTTTTCTAGGGTTTCTATCGAATTTAACCCTCCGTTTCTTGTTTTTCTTCGAGTTTTCTATCATTTTCCGCTGCGTTCATCTCTGGAGGAGGCTCCGAAGGAGTCCGCGTCGCGTCGTCGGCCTCTCCTCGGGCGTTCGTCCATCAAGGTATCTTCATTTTAATATTTCCCTATTTTTATACAGTAGCAATTGGAATATTTACTATTGAGCAGGACCTTTTCTGATTTCCAGGGACTAATGACAAACTTTTGGGATTTGCAGGGACTAATGACAGTTTTTGATGAGATCTTGGAAGGAGTGGAACATAGATTGTGCTTAAGGCACTTGTATAACAATTACAAGAAGAAGTTTGGTGGAGGAGTGCTTATTAGAGATCTTATGATGGGGGCTGCGAAGGCCACATTTAAACAATATTGGGAAAAGAAAATGGGTGAGTTGTCCAATGTTAACATTGATGCTTACAATTGGTTGCTATCTATTCCAACTAATCGTTGGTGTAAACATGCATTTATTAGTTATCCTAGATGCGATGTCTTGTTAAATAATTTGTCTGAGTCATTTAATAGTACAATTTTACTAGCTAGAGAAAACCTATCATAACTATGATGGAATGGATTAGAACTTACATTATGAGGAGGTTTGCAACACTTAGAGAAAAAGCAAACACATATACAGGAGTTGTGATGCCTAAACCACGAAATAGGCTTGCTGGGGAAGTTGAGAAGAGTGGAAATTGGATTCCAACTTGGGCAGGGGCTGCAAAATTTGAAGTCATTCACGGGTTTACTATGGATAAATTTGTAGTTGATCTAAGTAACCATTCATGTAGTTTTTACTTTTGGGATTTGGTAGGAATTCCTTGCAGGCACGCTGTGGCTGCCATAAATTACAAACAAGAAAACCCTGAAGACTATGTACATCCTTATTGCAAGAGAGAGGCTTATGAGACTTGTTATGGCCCTGAAATTGTTCCAATCAATGGACAACAATTGTGGTCTACTTCAGAATCTGGTTCCCTACTGCCTCCAATTTATAAAACACTCGCTGGGAGGCCTAAAAAACTAAGAAGAAGGGAGGCTGATGAATATGTGACTCATACAAAATTGTCAAAGAAGAATCTTGTAATGAAGTGTAGCAGTTGCAATGAATTTGGTCATAATGTAAGAACATGTAAAAGGGGAAACAAAAAGGTACAAAATCAATGTTTTACAACTTCACTTATTTACACATTCAAACTTATTTACAATATGACAATTGCAATGCTGCTTACTTCCATTTACAGAACACAAGGGCCACTTCCAGTGCAGGAGGATTTGGCAGCACAAGGGCCACTTCCAGTGCAGGAGGTTCTCAACCACAACCAGCTCCATCAACGTCAGTAGGAGGACCAACATCAACAAGGGGAAGAACAAGTGGCAGATGAGCAGGAGCTGCATCAAGTCACCAAGGAGGAGGAACATCAAAACGGGGAAGAAGAAGTGGCAGTGGAGCAGGACCTGCATCAAGGCACCAAGGTGGACGAAGAACATCCTCACGACTAGCTGCACAACATCTAGGGTCCCAAGCTAGTACCAATTGAAGATTTATTGTAGCCAACTCTTTATTTTAATGAATTTTGTAAGTCACAGTGACCCACTCAGGGAACAATTGTAGTAGTGGGTACAGTGGTTGCTGTGGTTGCTTTTAATATTTTTTGTAGTGGAAAGGGACCACTAAACTTATCTTATTTAAAGTATGGGACCACTTCATTTACAGTGGAAAGGGACCACTAAACTTCTTGTTGTATTCCATCTTTGCATAATGCGAAGTTAACTTTATTTATTCCAAGTCCACATTTACAGATACTCTGCTTGTACTTTCTTATGCTGTGAACTATTTTCTTTATTAACATAAATCAATATACCAGTAACAGTGGAATGTTAAAGGGAAAACAAACAACAACAACCAGAATTTTCAGACAAAACTCATTCTATTCAACCATAATTCTTAATTACAATTCATCTTCAACAAAAACATAATACAAAAGAAAATTGTTAACGCCCATGACAAGACAAACAACAACAACATCATTTTTCCAACTTTCTTCTCTTCTTGTAATTTCCTTTTCAACTTCTCGTTCTTCTTCCTTAGATCCAATACAAGTTTTTCATTTTCCAAACACATTTCAAGTTCTTCACGTTTTCTTTCAAAGCTTCCTTCAATTTCAGAAACTCCTTCATCATGCCATTCAAAGTAATTACAACTTGAATTACTCTGCAATCAAAACAACACAAGATTAATTCAAAATCCAGCAAATGAAATGAAAGATTTAATCACTTACTGCCCAATTTCTACATCTATAAAACAATCTTCCTTTGTTCTTCACAGTAGTTGCCTTCAAAACCAACATTGTTTCACCACAACCACACAATTTAGAAGGTAACCGTGAAGATGATCCACAACTTTGCGACTTAGACGAACCAATTGACCTTCGCGTCCAACCATTTCCTCCACTCTCACCTTTCATTTCACTACAAGAAACCAATCCCTTCATCAGCTTTCCTGCCCACAAAAACCCTATATCCCAAATCCTCATATTCACACGAAGAACAGAAGAAGACCAAAACCAAAACATATGAACTTACCTCCTCAAGAACACCAACTCCAACCTTCAGATGTACCCAAGTTCTTTGCCCCCAGCTGCAGCCACGAAGAAGAACCCAACTTCTTCAAATCTCATTTATAAAAGATGACGAAGTGCTCTTCACTTAATCTCAGTTCAACACTTAAACATCCAACGTGGCAGAGAGAGAAGAGAGCAGATCAGTGATCACGTGGCATCGCCGTTTGCCACATCCACTAAAACTTAACACTGTCCAATTTTAAGGACTAATAGTCAGAGTTTCAAAACAACAAGGACTAAAAACCATCAAAATTCTGACTAGGGACTAAAAACAAAATCTCCTGATACTTAAGGGACTAAAAACATATTTAACCCTATATTATAAGTCAAACAACAAAATATACTTTTTTTTTTCAAATTCTACTTTTGAATGTTATTAATATTTTATTTTCATTAAAAAACAGTCAATATAATTACTATTTCGAATGATAAAATTGTTATTATAATAATATGTGGTGCAAATAATAAATGACATTCTATCATTTCAACTAAACTTGTTGACAGAAAAAAAAAGATAGACATTGAAACATTAACATCAAATAGCGTCACACTATAACCAATTTATAATAAAAATGTAAGATAAAATTAAAAAAATGAAAATCCTGAGACAAAATTTAAAAGTTCATAGTATGAGTTAGAAAAAAACAAAAAACGACGTTGAACTAATAAAATATGAAGTGATTAACCCTGTATGTGAAAAACCCAGATTGGTATCGTCAATCTGTATAAGACTGTCCAAATAATTAAACGTGATTTCTCGTTTTCAAAGACGAGAGTGAAGATATTTAGACTGCAATAGACTCAAACAACAATGTGCTTTATCCTTCGCATTTCACATAGATCGTGGAATTGAGTCAAATGCTACGATCTCGGCGGCGCTCCCCTTACGGCGCCTACCTCTGCGCCGTCATCTCCGCCCTGCTCCTCCTCCTCTCCGTCTCCCTCCTCTACTCCCGCCTATCCCGCTCCCACCCTCACTCCGACCATCTCCCCCGCCCCTCCTTCTCCCACTCCGCCGACCTCTCCGCCGCCGATGACCCCATCGACGAGGTCGACTTCGTGGACGAAACCCTAGACCCTCCTTCTCTCCGCCTCAACCCTTCTCCCCGTTACTACTTCGACCCCCTTACTGCCTCCATTCGCCGGTCCTTCCTCTCCCCTCCCTCCCTCCGCCAATCGCGCACCGACGACGACTTACCCCTCCGATCCTTCTCTGACCACGACCCCTCCAAGACCGCCTTCGCCTCCGATGACGTCCCCGTCGATGACGCTGTCAGGAACATGGCCACCCGCGTCACCACAATCGAGGACGCGCTGCTACTCAAAAACTCTCCCCTCAGGGACGGCTGGGGCGACTGGTTCGACAAGAAAAGCGTGTTTCTCAGGAAAGATAGAATGTTCAGATCCAACTTCGATTTGTTGAACCCCCTGAACAACCCCTTGCTTCAGGATCCCGACGCTGTCGGCACCACCGGGCTCACCAGGGGCGACCGCACTGTCCAAAAGTGGTGGATCCACGAGTTCAAGAAAGTCCCCTTCCCTAGTAACAAGAAGGTTCCACTTAACATCAATGTGCTACCCACTCCAGTCACCAAAGTTGGCGCAGAACGCAAAACTTTGAACCATAACACCATCACTAACAACAATAATAATGAACATGGGATTATTCAGGAAGTTATGAATTCAGGTGCCAATGGTGGTGAATCAAGCATTCAGAAGGATGCAAATGTCATTGGTGCTGGGGTTCAGCCTAGGAAGGATCATATATATGCGGATGGGGATACTTGGGGGTACTATCCTGGGTTGCGGTTACGATTGCCATTCAACGACTTCATGGATGCGTTTTTCAGGGTGGGGAAATGTGTTACCAGGGTGTTTATGGTGTGGAATTCGCCTCCTTGGACGTACACTGTCCGGCACCAGCGTGGCCTCGAGAGTTTGCTCTTTCATCACCCTGCTGCTTGTGTTGTTGTGTTCTCTGAGACGGTTGAGCTTGATTTCTTCAAAGAGAGCTTTGTTAAGGATGGGTAATTGTTGCCTCTCTTGGTCTAGCTTTTGCTTCCTTGCCGTGCAAGTTACCGTGTTTTTTAATTTTAAGGACTTACTTTTACCAGTTACAAAGTTGCTGTTGCTATGCCAAATCTCGACGAGTTGCTGAAGGATACGCCTGCTCACATTTTTGCTTCTGTGTGGTTTGAATGGAAGAAGACAGAGTTCTATTCCACTCATTACAGTGAGCTTATCCGCCTAGCTGCTCTGTACAAGTAGGTTTTCATGGTTGTCTTGGCTATTAGGTGGTTTGCTATATGCTTATATTTGTATAATAATTTGGTGAGGTATTCGACTTGCTGAGAGTGTTCAGTTCAGTTCAGTTTTGCTATGTGTATATATATATATATATATATATATATATATATATATATATATATATATATTTGGACTAGGCTGTGAGCTGACTGTTTCGGATGTTTTTTTTTTGTGGGAAATAAGAGTAAGGATCAATGATGGCAATGCTTTTTTGTTTTTTTTTTTATTGTTTTATCAGGTATGGTGGGATCTATCTGGACTCAGATATCATTGTTTTGAAGCCAATTTCTCTTCTTAATAATTGTGTTGGTATGGAGGATCGTGGTGCTGGAAGTGCTTTGAATGGTGCTGTGATGGCTTTTCAAAGGCACAGGTATTGTTTCCATGCTCTCTATATTTGCAGAATATTTTCATTTTCTAAATAAATGATTTTCAAGGATGCTACTGAAGTGAGGGTAATCTCATAAGTGTCCTTATTCTGTCATGGACTGCCTACGTTAATTCAAGAGTTGTGGTGTTGTATGTTCTCTCGCGTCTCAACGGGATAAGAGTTGGTTGTAGTTGGATACTCTTTCCGTAATATTTTTATATGTTTAGTTGGTTATTCCGAATGAGAATTTCTTGAGAATGTGACAATTATGGTTGAGTATGAGAAATCATGACATGTGAACGTTTCTATCTTGTTCAATTTTGTTGATGCCACCATAACTGTCATTTGGAGAAGCACAACTTTGTCTTTTGTTCGCTGCCTCTTTTATTTTTGAGTGCCCTTTCTTTGTGATTGGAACACTTCTGTTTCCTTCAGTACATAAGCATGGGTAGGAATTCCCTATCGAAATAGAGAAAACAAGGATTATTTTACTGAAAATGAGCCGAAGAATGAAACAGAAGTGTTTCCCCTTCACATGAAATACAATGCCCTTAATGTCCTCTATACCCTTGTTTCCCCTTATTTATTGAATTAGGTTATCTTGTTGCTGAAGTCTTAACTTCGCTCCTGGCTTTGGAAATGCTCACTTGGGCTCACTGATTCCAATCAACCAATGCTGCAAGTGCGTGCAGTTGGCAGTCCACTTCTATTTAACCTCCTTTAACTAGCTCCCTAAAGTAGAATTCTGTTTATTATCATAAATACGGGGATGAATGGAAGGTGTAAGTCTTGTGTTCCGAATCCTTATTCGGGATATCTTGAACTTTTAGATACTACCACAAATTTCATTACAAATATGCATACATTTCAAATGTCATGACTAAATTTTTAGATTAATCTATAGACATTCTGAGTTAAATGTATTTCTCTTTCCTTTTGTAATCATATTGAACTTTAAGGTTGACCGTTCGATACGCAGTTTGTTCATAAAGGAGTGCTTAGAAGAGTTCTATATGACGTACGATGATACCAGTCTGAGAGGGAATGGTGCTGATCTGTTAACAAGGGTTGCACAGAAATATTTGATAGAGGAGAATAAATCTGTCAAGGACTTGAAGTTGAAAGTAGAACCCTCTTATGTTTTCTTCCCTGTTGGTTCTCAGAACATATCAAGGTAAATTGACATTTGCCTCTATTGATTAGTATCGAGTAATAGAAATACACGTGTTTGCATTTTTCACTAGCCAGTTCTTTTGCTAGAGTCTAATTTGGAGAGTAATACTGCCTTGATTTTTTGTTTACTTTTTGTGCTTGAGTACCTTACCCTAATTAAACTGTAAACAGATACTTCATTGCACCGACAACAGAGACTGATAAAGCTCAACAAGATATGCTGCTTGAAAATATCCTGCACAATTCATTGACATTCCATTTCTGGAACAGCCTGACATTTTCTCTCGTCCCTGAACCAGATAGCCTTGTGTCTAGACTTTTTAATCATGCATGTATCCGATGCCTGGAATTACTATGATTGTCATCAACTTCCACCAATTTTGTCTCGAGATTCCATTCAGATTACAGTCCAGAAAATATCGGCAGGGTCTTGTCCATGCAGTTGTACAATTTTATTGTATGTTAGTGAATCACTGGGAAGTCCACGACTAAAAGATAGGTAAGATATACAGAAAATTTTGTAAAGCAAAATATAATGATAATGTATTAGTATCTGAGTTTATAGGCTGTGAGAACATGTTATTTATCATTTCTTAATTTTTTAATAAATTATTAATTTCTTGATGTGATATTGCGCTTTACGATTCAAGACATTGGAACTATCTTTAGCTATTACTTGTTTGAAGAGAAACTCTATCATTAGGTGATTTCACATGAGTTCTACATAAAAAAGAGAATGGGCAAATTTTTTAAGCGAGAGTATAGTGAAATTTGTTTGATAATAAAATGTCCAATTAGCATTATTTAACACTATTGAGTCATTAAATCGATCGAGTAATGGTTAACGTTACTTGAATGAATTATTAGGTCTTTAAGTTTGAAATTTCATCACAGGTTAATTTGCGCCAAAACGATGATTATGGGTTCAGCATAGTCCTTCATATTTATCTATGCAACTTCAAAATGTCAGATTACTCATTGCTGTAACGTAGAACGCACTGAAGATTTCATCCATTTAAAAGGAAATAGAAAATGTATTTTCCTCGTTAGGAACGCCAGAATATCCTTGTACATCTGACGACATTACTTTGTAACAGACTAACTGTTTTGGACCTCTGCAAGAATTGAGACACGTGGATAAAGTTCTCCTGAAAAATTACCTGTATGGAAACTTAAAATAATAATTACTTGACATTTCCAAGGGCTTTTTTATTAGAAAATATTTTTTTTTAAAATAATTAACTAGTAAAAAATGGGTAGTTCTTTTATTTTTTTTTCATGTTATTGTTAGAAAACTATTCACTTATATATATATATATAATTCTGAATATGTTTATGGTGTTTTTTTACACTCTATGTCAATCAGACACCTATAATTTATAGATTCAAATATTGATTTCTCATTTATAAAGTCAAACTCTACCGTTAAGACATTTTTTATTTTGTTATTATCTAATAACCACTACATTAATCTATCGACCATTGTTCTTTAAAATCTGTCAAAATTTTTAAATAAATAAATAACTCATTTAATCTTATTACATTTAAGTTTAACTTAACAAAATTCTTTCTTAAACTTAAACGTTATTTGTCTTTCATCCATACTTTTCAATTATATCCATCCACACCGAGTTTATTCCTTTCTAGAAGTTTGGCCAATATCAAATATATCACAGACATAAATGCCAAAATCCCGTTGCAGCCATAAAATATCTCGATTTGCTCCATGCATGACCTTCTTGGTAGGGTCCTTGACTTCCCTCAAGTGTGGCCTAACATGACTATGAACCTTCAAAGTGTTTATAACAAAATCTTCAATCCTAGTTGAGATTTGCATTAAACAAGTCAAACCTTAGAAAGACCGATAATGATTATGTTCCAAATCCACCACAAATTCATTAATTGTATATAGCGTAGCAGTCAACTCTCTCAAACCTTTGACTTCCTTTACAAGCCTGAGAAGGGTGCATTCTATTGACAGAGGCTTTATTGGCAAAAGATGCTCAATATTTTCTTTATCAACAAAATCCAAAACAGAGAATTTCTCTAGTGGATGAATAAACCGCTGACCATCGTACCATGTGTGTTGTCACATGTTTTGCTTCATAGTATTTTCCAACAACCTAATGATGTAGATAAGTTCCATGGAGAGGCATTGGACTCCCTATTTTATCAACTACTTCAACGTTGAAAATCTTTAGTGTTATAAAACCTATGGGAAAATCAATAGCATGATCATATTTATTAGTAATCGATCCCGGTCCAAGCCCAAACTTGGGGACATGAAAACTGTTGTTTTCACTTTACTTTCCAACTTCCCTAAATCACTACAAGTTTGCCCAATATCACCACAAGTATCACCAACGGAAAAGCCAATTCCATTTTCATCCTACGTAAGAGAGAGCTTTTTAGCGCCAACTCTCGCTCCGTCTTCAACTCCGAGATGTCTCTTTGTTTTTGCAACAACATTTTTTCACCTTCCAACATAAGCTTCTCTACTTCTTCTCGAAGCTTCGTCTCATTCAGAAATCGCACAACAAGCATTTGAGTTCACGTTTAGGGGACCTTCAACCTCACAATCCTTCTCTCCAAGGAGTATGTCGAAGTAGAGGTTCATCTCCTTGACCCTGTTGTCCTCACCATCCACCAAGCTACTTGGTCTCCAATCCATCGCCTTCACTAACTCCTCCAAGCTTTCTACTGAGTAGTGTAGACGCCAATCCGGGCTTTCCAATTTCTTCAATTTCTTGTTCAGGCTCTCCACTGTGGTGTCTGCAGGCTTATCCACCAAGCTCTTCACTTCCTCCTTGACCCTTATCTTATGATCAATTGAGCTAAACTCATCTAACATCGAGTTATGTAGACACTCTTTCGTGCTTCCATCACCAATTATCGAACTCCTGTTTCCACTTGTTGAGCTCCTATTTTCTCTTGCCAACCTCTTAATCACATTTGTCGAGCTCCTGTTCTCACTTGCCAAGCCAATGCCTTCAGCTGTTACGCTCCTTCCTTCATTTTTCAGGTTCCCCAATTGCTTGGCCGACCTCTCCGGGCTTCTTGGCATCCAGAGAATTCCAATTTTTTCATCAGCTTTCTCAGTAATGAGATTTGTCTCCTCCTTTGTTAGGAGGTTAAGAGTGTATGAAAGAAGAAAGAAACATTAATTAGCCTAACTGCCTTGGCAGTTAGGAAAGGCGGAAAGGGGTTGTATAAATAAGCATTGTATTTTGTTTAGAAGGGGCTTTTGGGAGAATTATAGTTTGATAAGAATTCTTTAGTCCTGTAAGGGGGAGGTTAAGCTCTCATCACTGGTATACTTTGTATTCTTGATTATTGATAATATAAAGAGAGGTTATACAACACTCTGTGAAGTCTATTGGAGTGTGTTAGTGTGCATTTCTATAGGTTTCTTTATCAGAAACCTATCAATTTGGTCCGACCTGCTGGATCAAGAGGACGTGCAGAGTGTTGGAGGTGACAGCAATGGAAGGGGAGAATGGAGCCGCTGGAAATCACAATGGAGGGGATGAAGGTGGAGGCTGCCGCCATGCGACGGGATATACAGCAAATGATGCGGATGATGGGGGCGAGAACGAACAATCACGACGGAAACTCTGAAGGGAGTGACAGTTCGGTGAATGATAATGGGGGAAGACCTGATCGTGTGGGGATACAACACAATTGGCGAAAACAGGTGGATCTACCATCCTTCGAAGGGGGGAACCTCACAGCTGGATTAATCGGGCAGAACGTTTCTTTGACATTCAGAAGGTGGCGGAGGAGGACAAGGTGGAGCTTGCATATATTAGTATGGAGGGCAGTGCGAGTTACTGGTTTAACGTTTGGAAGGAAAAAGCCAAGATTCGTTCTTGGACGGCCCTAAAAACGGCGTTAGTTAATCGATTTGGAGGGGGGTCTAGAGGAACTGTGTTTGAGCAACTTACGACAATGCGATAAGAAGGATCAGTGGAGGAGTACGTCCGGAGCTTTGAAATACTAATAGGTCAGACTTGGGGGTTATCGGAGGAGCTGGTGATGGGGTTTTTTCTCGCCGGTTTGCGAGAAGACATAAAGGGGCAAGTCCGCATTCAAGATCCTCAAGAATTCATGGTTGCGATCAGGATCGCGTGGGATGTAAAAGATGCAATGATGAGGGCGAAAGGAGGTAGCTGGAACGGGATAAAGATTAACCCATCGGGGTCGCACATGGTAGGGGCAATAATACGTGGCGAAATCGAACGTCAATCCACGAACCGGACAGGCGGAACGGAGGGTAATGGACCAGCTAGGAGAGATGGAGCGATGCCTGCGAGCAGCGCGAGAGGGAGTGTGACCGGAGGCGACAACAATCGGGGAAGGACGGTGTGAAACTTACCATATCCTGAATTTCTTAAAAGGAGAGAAGAGGGTCGATGTTTCCGATGTGGAGGCCCATTTGCACCCGGCCGCCGCTGCTCGGAGAAGAGTTTGCGAGTATTGTTGTTGGCGGAGGATGAGGAGGACGACATAGAAGAAGGGGTAGATGAAAATCCAAAGCCTATGGAGTTAGCAGCTTGTTCCGCAGGAGGGTTAACCCAACCTAAAACGATGAAATTGAGGGGAAAGATTGGCGACAGGGAGGTACTACCTCATCGACAGTGGGGTCAGCCACAACTTTATTAGCCGGAGACTGACGAAAGAGCTGAAGCTACCCATAAACGATACGCCTCCTTAACAGGTGAGTTTGGAGGATGGACAGAGGAAAAAGACTAGAGGGTGTTGTGAGTAGGTAGAAATCGTTCTGACAGAGGTAGTGGTTGAGGAGAGGCTCCATTTATTCGAACTGGGCGGAGTAGACGTCATCTTGGGGGTTGAATGGCTAGCTAAACTTGGTGAAGTGATGATAAATTGGAAAGAAATGACAATTGGGTATAACGTGGATGGTAAGAAGGTGATGATACAAGGAGACCCAGCTTTGGCCCGACAGCTGGTGGAGCTTCAGTCTTTATTAAAGTTGACAGATGCTGAGTCATGGATGATAGCTTGGGATCTGGGCCGAGTGGAGAAAGAGGTGGACAGTGAGGGGCCAGTTGATTTGGAGGGAGAGCAAAATGCAGAGTTGGAAGTAGTGTTGCAGGCGCACTATCGAGTTTTTTAGGAGGTGTAGGGATTACCACCATCTCGGGATATGGAGCTCCGAATTCCACTGAAGGAAGGGGAGGATCCAGTAAATGTACGTCCCTACAGGTACCCACACCTGTTGAAAGGAGAAATTGAAAGACAAGTGGCGGACATGCTGAAAGCCGGGATGATCAGACCAAGCACAAGCCCTTTCTCTAGTCCGATTATCTTAGTAAAGAAAATGGACAACAGTTGGCGTTTCTGCATGGATTACAGAGCTCTAAATAGAGCCACAATACCGGATAAATTTCCTATACCCGTAATTGAAGAGCTCTTGGATGAGTGGAGAGGAGCTACCTATTTTTCGAAGATCGATTTAAAAGCGGGCTATCATCAGATTAGAATGGGGAAAGAGGATGTACAGAAGACGACTTTCCGCACACATCAGGCCATTACGAGTTTCTAATGATGACCTTTGGTCTCACGAATGCGCCATCCACGTTCCAGAGCGCGATGAATGGTCTCCTACAGCAGTACCTAAGGAAGTTTGTACTGNCTGTGAGTTTGGCCCTCTGCGAGGCAATGGTCAAATCCAGGTTTTAATTTTCTGTTATCGACCCTCTGCATGGCAATGGTCGGATTTAAATTTATGTTCTGTGAGTTTGGCCCTCTGCGAGGCAATGGTCAAATCCAGGTTTTAGTTTTCTGTTATCGGTCCTCTGCATGGCAATGGTCGGATTTAAATTTCCGTTCTGTGAGTTTGGCCCTCTGCGAGGCAATGGTCAAATCCAGGTTTTAATTTTCTGTTATCGACCCTCTGCATGGCAATGGTCGGATTTAAATTTATGTTCTGTGAGTTTGGCCCTCTGCGAGGCAATGGTCAAATCCAGGTTTTAGTTTTTTTGTTACTGATACTTTACTTGACATTGGTCGTTTGGCATCGTGTCTTGAACCATTTTGTTTGTTTTTTTTCATGATTGAAACCCGGACAAAATTAGTGTTTTTATCTTTACTTAGCTTTACTTAAATAATACGAAAAGATTAAATTTTCATATTATTTAGTAATATCTAAGTAAAGAGGGGCAGCTGTCAACACTCAATTTTGTCCGGGTTGTAAAAATGGGTTTTTATTGGTTTTTTTTTATTATTTTATTTTACCTTTTTGTTTTATTCTATTTTTATGTATTTAGATTTTTGCTTTTAATTCAATTTCTATTTTTCTTATCTTCAATTTGTTTTAATATAGTTAATTAATCAAAATAATTAAAAAAATTGAAAAATAAAATTAAAACTAAAATTAAAAAAAAATAATAATAAATAAAATAAAAATTAAAAAGGGGGAAAATAGAAAACGTGGGAAGTGGCGTAGGGGAGGCGTGGGTGAAAGAGGGCGACGAGGTTGTTAGAAGGGGATTTTCCAAGATTTTGGCAGAGAGGATTTGGTGGGATCAGAGAGAGAAAAAGGGAGAAGGAGGACACACATGGACCATATTTTTGGGGAATCATCATCCAGATTCATCAGGAGCACCGGCAGAGAAAGCGAAAGGTGAGAAGAGGTCATCGGACACACAGTGAACGATAGCAGCAGCCGTAGCAGCAGGTAAGTCTCTGGTTCACCTGTGCATCCGGACTCATCATGAACGCTTACTGCATGACTGCCTCTTATGCTTATTCCATCATAAATGCTTTTCCTATGAACATCATGGGTTCCCCTATCATCAACACCCCTTAATACCTCCATTCACCCTGTAACAAAAAAAAAATCATTACTATGCAGAAATTCACACACAATCACTATCACACCGGTCTCGCATAACCCAAATATTAAACTCATTCACTTCCCAGAGTCTTCCTCATCTCGCCAGCCCTACATCATCAACTATCACCCTCACACTCATATTCATACGCGCACCAACACGGTGTATCCATCTTCACGCACAGGGGAATTTCATTTTCCCATCCTCGGAACCCAGTCATCCTTTCCCCCACTCACGACAAGGTTATCGTTAAAACCCCAAATATTTTCATTTGGTTCCGTTGATGAAGCGTGCTCCGGCTAAAGGCGACGGTGGCCGGCTCTCGTAGAGGATGCGATAGGCGGTGCCAGAGGTGGAAAGGCCCTAACCCTAGGCTAGTGCGAGAGAAGCGAGTGAGAGAAAATAGTGGCGCTGCGGCTGGCACTGGCGGAGGCGACGGTGAGCCTACGGAGAGAGTAAGAGACCTTGGGTCTCTGGAGAGTGTGTAGGCTGAGGGAGTGGGCTTGCGGGAGAGTGTTGGTTCTGAGTGGGTGAGGAATGGAAGGGAAGAGCTGGACCCCTATGAAATTCTAGGTTAGAAACCATTCGACTGGGCCAAGCCCAAAAATAAACGAACGTCCAGGAAGCTTGGGCCTCTTTTGGAACGCTCGTTATTTAGCGTCCGTTCGCCATCTCCCCACAACGAACGCTCGTTACTTAGCGTCCGTTCGCCATTTCCCCAACGAACGCACGTTATCCAGCGTCCGTTCGCCATTTCCCCAACGAGCGCTCGTTATTAGGCTTTCATTCCCAACGTCCGTTCGCATCTCCCCACAACGAACGCTCGTTATCTAGCATCCGTTCGCCATTTCCCCAACGAACGCTCGTTATCTAGCGTCCGTTCGCCATTTCCCCAACGAACGCTCGTTATCTAGCGTCCGTTCTCCATTTCCCCAACGAGCGCTCGTTATTAGGCTTTCATTCCCAACGTTCGTTCGCCATCTCCCCACAACGAACGCTCGTTATCTAGCGTCCGTTCGCCGTTTCCTCAACGAGCGCTCGTTATTAGGCTTTCATTCCCAACGTCCGTTCGCCATCTTTCCCCAACGAGCGTTCGTTATTAGGCTTTCATTCCCAACGTCCGTTCGCCATCTTTACCCGACGAACGCTCGTTATTCAGCGTTCGTTCCAAACGTCTGTTCGCCATCTTTACCCGACGAACGCTCGTTATTCAGCGTTCGTTCCAAGCGTCCATTTGCCATCTTTCCTCAATGAGCGCTCGTCATTCAGCCTTCGTTCCCAACGTCCGCTCGCCATCTTTCCTCAATGAGCGCTCGTCATTCAACCTTCGTTACCAACGTCCGTCCTTTATATCCCCTAACGAACATTCGTTCTCTTTCGACGAACGCTCGTCATTTAGTTTCCATTTCTAAGCGTTCGTTCTCTCCCCAACGAACGCTCGTTATTCTGAATCTGTCCCCAACGTCCGTTCGGTCACTTCCATTTCTTTTGTTTATTTATTTTATTTTTATTTATTTGTATTGTCTTATTTTATTTTGTTCTATTTATTTATTTTAGACATCTACTTATCCTAAATATATATATATATATTTAATAGTACAATATTCATAGTTTAAATAAAAGAATTTACAAGATTATTTTTAAAGGTTTAACCGCACGTGTGACCGCTCGCGTCGTCCTTGTGCTAAAAACCTTTTCTTCTTCCTTAAATAAATTTACAAAATAATACGTTTTGAAGGTTAAGCACACGTGTGACCGTTCGCGTCGTCCTTGTGCTAAAAAACCTTTTCTTCTTTTATTAGATAAAATTTCAAAAATATGTTTTAAAAGTTGAACACTCGTGTGATCGCTCGCATCATCCTAGTATTCAATACCTTTCTCTCTTATTTGTGTAATTTTAAATAAGGGTATGGGTGCTCGTGCGATCGTCCGCATCAGCCTAGCACTCAATACTCTCAAGTCTTCCTAAATAAGTAGATAACGGTATGAGTGCTCATGTGATCGTTCGCATCGTCCTAGTGCTTAATATCGTTATTTCTCTTTTAAAAAATAATAATTAAAAATATTTAAATATCATTCTAAAGGTATGAGTACTCGTGCGACCGTCCGCGTCGGCCTAGTACTCATTACCTTCTTTTTCTCGAAAATATTAAAAATATAAAATCTTCAAAAATTAAAAACATCTGGCTTTTTCAAACAACAAACAGTCTTTTAAGCTAGAACTACGTAACCCTGATTTCTCATTTTGAATGAGAATACGTAGGAGCAATCCTTGTCGGGCCCAAAAAAACTAAAAAATATATTTTGTTTATTTAGAATTTTATTTTAGGTGATAGTTAAACATTTTTGAAAACCACATCATACTCGTGCATTTAGTTAAAGGTACTGCCTTAAAGCAGGCCTTGTAGGGTGCTAACACCTTCCCTACGCGTAACCGACTCCCGAACCCAGAATCTGGTTCTTGTAGACCATGCCTTATCCTTTTTATGGTTTTTCCGTAGTTTTCCATAATAAACTATGGTGGCGACTCCAAAATTTCTTTTTTAAAACCCGTTTTCTTTTTGGATCGTCGTCCCGTCGCGATTCCGGTTGCGACAATCCCATAAATAATTTTCACTATATTTAACACTACGGATTTTTCATTTGATTTGTATAGTGAAATCTTGTTATAATATTACAACTTATTCATTTCATCTGCATGATTAAAGTTGTGCCATGGCCAATTTTGCTTTGTTCAATAATTAGTTTTTAATCCAAGTCATGTAATTATCTAATGATTTGAGCTTATATACAAAAATTTTATCATTTTGGCATGACTTCAACTCAATTTAAATAAAGTAATGTGAGGCAAAACTAAAGTAAAAAAAAAAAAATTAAACATAGAATTTTGATTTATATATAGAGATTTTTTATGCAATCAAATGTTTAGATATATTATAAGTCAAACAATAAAATATACTTTTTTTTCAAATTCTACTTTTGAATGTTATTAATATTTTATTTTCATTAAAAAACAGTCAATATAATCACTATTTCGAATGATAAAATTGTTATTATAATAATATGTGGTGCAAATAATAAATGACATTCTATCATTTCAACTAAACTTGTTGACAGAAAAAAAAAGATAGACATTGAAACATTAACATCAAATAGCGTCACACTATAACCAATTTATAATAAAAATGTAAGATAAAATTAAAAAAATGAAAATCCTGAGACAAAATTTAAAAGTTCATAGTATGAGTTAGAAAAAAACAAAAAAACGACGTTGAACTAATAAAATATGAAGTGATTAACCCTGTATGTGAAAAACCCAGATTGGTATCGTCAATCTGTATAAGACTGTCCAAATAATTAAACGTGATTTCTCGTTTTCAAAGACGAGAGTGAAGATATTTAGACTGCAATAGACTCAAACAACAATGTGCTTTATCCTTCGCATTTCACATAGATCGTGGAATTGAGTCAAATGCTACGATCTCGGCGGCGCTCCCCTTACGGCGCCTACCTCTGCGCCGTCATCTCCGCCCTGCTCCTCCTCCTCTCCGTCTCCCTCCTCTACTCCCGCCTATCCCGCTCCCACCCTCACTCCGACCATCTCCCCCGCCCCTCCTTCTCCCACTCCGCCGACCTCTCCGCCGCCGATGACCCCATCGACGAGGTCGACTTCGTGGACGAAACCCTAGACCCTCCTTCTCTCCGCCTCAACCCTTCTCCCCGTTACTACTTCGACCCCCTTACTGCCTCCATTCGCCGGTCCTTCCTCTCCCCTCCCTCCCTCCGCCAATCGCGCACCGACGACGACTTACCCCTCCGATCCTTCTCTGACCACGACCCCTCCAAGACCGCCTTCGCCTCGGATGACGTCCCCGTCGATGACGCTGTCAGGAACATGGCCACCCGCGTCACCACAATCGAGGACGCGCTGCTACTCAAAAACTCTCCCCTCAGGGACGGCTGGGGCGACTGGTTCGACAAGAAAAGCGTGTTTCTCAGGAAAGATAGAATGTTCAGATCCAACTTCGATTTGTTGAACCCCCTGAACAACCCCTTGCTTCAGGATCCCGACGCTGTCGGCACCACCGGGCTCACCAGGGGCGACCGAACTGTCCAAAAGTGGTGGATCCACGAGTTCAAGAAAGTCCCCTTCCCTAGTAACAAGAAGGTTCCACTTAACATCAATGTGCTACCCACTCCAGTCACCAAAGTTGGCGCAGAACGCAAAACTTTGAACCATAACACCATCACTAACAACAATAATAATGAACATGGGATTATTCAGGAAGTTATGAATTCGGGTGCCAATGGTGGTGAATCAAGCATTCAGAAGGATGCAAATGTCATTGGTGCTGGGGTTCAGCCTAGGAAGGATCATATATATGCGGATGGGGATACTTGGGGGTACTATCCTGGGTTGCGGTTGCGATTGCCATTCAACGACTTCATGGATGCGTTTTTCAGGGTGGGGAAATGTGTTACCAGGGTGTTTATGGTGTGGAATTCGCCTCCTTGGACGTACACTGTCCGGCACCAGCGTGGCCTCGAGAGTTTGCTCTTTCATCACCCTGCTGCTTGTGTTGTTGTGTTCTCTGAGACGGTTGAGCTTGATTTCTTCAAAGAGAGCTTTGTTAAGGATGGGTAATTGTTGCCTCTCTTGGTCTAGCTTTTGCTTCCTTGCCGTGCAAGTTACCGTGTTTTTTAATTTTAAGGACTTACTTTTACCAGTTACAAAGTTGCTGTTGCTATGCCAAATCTCGACGAGTTGCTGAAGGATACGCCTGCTCACATTTTTGCTTCTGTGTGGTTTGAATGGAAGAAGACAGAGTTCTATTCCACTCATTACAGTGAGCTTATCCGCCTAGCTGCTCTGTACAAGTAGGTTTTCATGGTTGTCTTGGCTATTAGGTGGTTTGCTATATGCTTATATTTGTATAATAATTTGGTGAAGTATTCGACTTGCTGAGAGTGTTCAGTTCAGTTTTGCTAAGTGTGTCTATATATATATATTTGGACTAGGCTGTGAGCTGACTGTTTCGGATGTTTTTTTTTTTTTTGTGGGAAATAAGAGTAAGGATCAATGATGGCAATGTTTTTTTGTTTTTTTTTTTATTGTTTTATCAGGTATGGTGGGATCTATCTGGACTCAGATATCATTGTTTTGAAGCCAATTTCTCTTCTTAATAATTGTGTTGGTATGGAGGATCGTGGTGCTGGAAGTGCTTTGAATGGTGCTGTGATGGCTTTTCAAAGGCACAGGTATTGTTTCCATGCTCTCTATATTTGCAGAATATTTTCATTTTCTAAATAAATGATTTTCAAGGATGCTACTGAAGTGAGGGTAATCTCATAAGTGTCCTTATTCTGTCATGGACTGCCTACGTTAATTCAAGAGTTGTGGTGTTGTTTGTTCTCTTGCGTCTCAACGGGATAAGAGTTGGTTGTAGTTGGATACTCTTATGTGTTTAGTTGGTTATTCCGAATGAGAATTTCTTGAGAATGTGACAATTATGCTTGAGTATGAGAAATCATGACATGTGAACGTTTCTATCTTGTTCAATTTTGTTGATGCCACCATAACTGTCATTTGGAGAAGCACAACTTTGTCTTTTGTTCGCTGCCTCTTTTATTTTTGAGTGCCCTTTCTTTGTGATTGGAACACTTCTGTTTCCTTCAGTACATAAGCATGGGTAGGAATTCCCTATCGAAATAGAGAAAACAAGGATTATTTTACTGAAAATGAGCCGAAGAATGAAACAGAAGTGTTTCCCCTTCACATGAAATACAATGCCCTTAATGTCCTCTATACCCTTGTTTCCCCTTATTTATTGAATTAGGTTATCTTGTTGCTGAAGTCTTAACTTCGCTCCTGGCTTTGGAAAGGCTCACTTGGGCTCACTGATTCCAATCAACCAATGCTGCAAGTGCGTGCAGTTGGTAGTCCACTTCTATTTAGCCTCCTTTAACTAGCTCCCTAAAGTAGAATTCTGTTTATTATCATAAATACGGGGATGAATGGAAGGTGTAAGTCTTGTGTTCCGAATCCTTATTCGGGATATCTTGAACTTTTAGGTACTACCACAAATTTCATTACAAATATGCATACATTTCAAATGTCATGACTAAATTTTTGATTAATCTATAGACATTCTGAATTAAATGTATTTCTCTTTCCTTTTGTAATCATATTGAACTTTAAGGTTGACCGTTCGATACGCAGTTTGTTCATAAAGGAGTGCTTAGAAGAGTTCTATATGACGTACGATGATACCAGTCTGAGAGGGAATGGTGCTGATCTGTTGACAAGGGTTGCACAGAAATATTTGATAGAGGAGAATAAATCTGTCAAGGACTTGAAGTTGAAAGTAGAACCCTCTTATGTTTTCTTCCCTGTTGGTTCTCAGAACATATCAAGGTAAATTGACATTTGCCTCTATTGATTAGTATCGAGTAATAGAAATACACGTGTTTGCATTTTTCACTAGCCAGTTCTTTTGCTAGAGTCTAATTTGGAGAGTAATACTGCCTTGATTTTTTGTTTACTTTTTGTGCTTGAGTACCTTACCCTAATTAAACTGTAAACAGATACTTCATTGCACCGACAACAGAGACTGATAAAGCTCAACAAGATATGCTGCTTGAAAATATCCTGCACAATTCATTGACATTCCATTTCTGGAACAGCCTGACATTTTCTCTCGTCCCTGAACCAGATAGCCTTGTGTCTAGACTTTTTAATCATGCATGTATCCGATGCCTGGAATTACTATGATTGTCATCAACTTCCACCAATTTTGTCTCGAGATTCCATTCAGATTACAGTCCAGAAAATATCGGCAGGGTCTTGTTCATGCAGTTGTACAATTTTATTGTATGTTAGTGAATCACTGGGAAGTCCACGACTAAAAGATAGGTAAGATATACAGAAAATTTTGTAAAGCAAAATATAATGATAATGTATTAGTATCTGAGTTTATAGGCTGTGAGAACATGTTATTTATCATTTCTTAATTTTTTAATAAATTATTAATTTCTTGATGTGATATTGCGCTTTACGATTCAAGACATTGGAACTATCTTTAGCTATTACTTGTTTGAAGAGAAACTCTATCATTAGGTGATTTCACGTGAGTTCTACATAAAAAAGAGAATGGGCAAATTTTTTAAGCGAGAGTATAGTGAAATTTGTTTGATAATAAAATGTCCAATTAGCATTATTTAACACTATTGAGTCATTAAATCGATCGAGTAATGGTTAACATTACTTGAATGAATTATTAGGTCTTTAAGTTTGAAATTTCATCACAGGTTAATTTGCGCCAAAACGATGATTATGGGTTCAGCATAGTCCTTCATATTTATCTATGCACCTTCAAAATGTCAGATTACTCATTGCTGTAACGTAGAACGCACTGAAGATTTCATCCATTTAAAAGGAAATAGAAAATGTATTTTCCTCATTAGGAACGCCAGAATATCCTTGTACATCTGATGACATTACTTTGTAACAGACTAACTGTTTTGGACCTCTGCAAGAATTGAGACACGTGGATAAAGTTCTCCTGAAAAATTACCTGTTCATTCAGCTTTACATTTGGCATATGAAAACTTAAAATAATAATTACTTGACATTTCCAAGGGCTTTTTTGTTAGAAAATATTTTTTTTTTAAAAATAATTAACTAGTCAAAAATGGGTAGTTCTTTTATTTTTTTTTTCATGTTATTGTTAGAAAACTATTCACTTTTATATATATATATATATATATATATATATATATATATATATATATATATATATATATATATATATATATATATATATATATATATGGGTTTTGCTAACGCGCGTACGCCTGTTTTTCAGTTGGTACATTTTAGCAATGTGTACCGGGTTTTAGTAGACAAAAATATCCTTATATATAATGGATTCTAAGTTTTAAGGTTAAGGGTATTTTAATAATTTTCATTCTCAAAACTAAAAAAAAAAAAAGAAACCCCCAAACCTTTATTCACCTCTCTCATTCCTCTCAACCCTTTTTCTTTCCTCTTTCTCACTCCAATCTTTTCTCTGTCATCCCTACTGTAGCCCCAATTGAAAAAAATCAGAAACACTTGCTGTTAAACAATCTTACAAAAAAATGATTTTATAATGAGTTTTCATCTTATAATTTTTGTCTTATCTAATTTTATCCAATTTTCACAAGTATAAAGGAATTGGTAATTGACCTGGAAAAAAATCAGAAATACTCGCTGTTAAACAATTTCTTACAAAAAATGATTTTATAATGAGTTTTTATTTTATAATTTTTGTCTTATCTAATTTTATCTAATTTTCACAAGCATAATGACATCAAAGGAATTGGTAATTGGCCTGGAAAAAAAATCAGAAACACTCAGTTATTAAATATTTTCTTACAAAAAATGACTTTATAATGAATTTTCATTTTATAATTTTTGTCGTATATAATTTTATCTAATTTTCACAAGCATAATGACATCCGAAAGAATTGGTAATTGGCCTGGAGGGTTTTTTTTAAAGATGATGATTCAACAAATACAGGTGATAAATTAGAGAGGTTAGTGAAGATGGTGAAATTGAAGAGATATTGAGTGAACCTTTGCCTTGAAGGTGAATATGTCAATGACTACAAGTAGGAATGACAGAGAAAAAGTTGGAGTGAGAGAGATGAAAGAGAAAGGATTGAGAGGAATGAGAGAGGTGAGTAAGGGTTTGGGGGGTTTCTTTTTTTTTTTTTAAGTTTTGAGAATAAAAATTATTAAAATACCCTTAACCTTAAAACTTGGAATCCATAATATATAAGGGTATTTTTGCCGCGTTAGCAAACCCATATATATATATATATATATATATATATATATATATATATATATATATATATATATATATATATATATATATATATATATATATATATATATATATATATATATATATATATATATATATATATATATATATATTTCTGATTATGTTTATGGTGTTTTTTTTTACACTTTATTGTTCTCTAAAACTGACAAAACTTCTAAACAAATAAATAACTCATTTAATCTTATTACATTTAAGTTTAACTTAACAAAATTCTCAAATTCTCTCTTAAACTTAAATGTTTGTCTTTCATCCAAACTTTTCAATTATATCCATCCACACTGAGTTTATTCCTTTCTAGAAGTTTGGCCAATATCAAATATATCACAAACATAAATGCCAAAATCCCGTTGCAGCCACAAAATATCTCGATTTGCTCCATGCATGACCTTCTTGGTTGGGTCCTTGACTTTCCTCAGGTGTGGCCTAACATGACTATGAACCTTCAAAGTGTTTATAACAAAATCTTCAATCCTAGTTGAGATTTGCATTAAACAAGTCAAACCTTAGAAAGACCGATAATGATTATGTTCCAAATCCACCACAAATTCATTAATTGTATATAGCGTAGCAGTCAACTCTCTCAAACCTTTGACTTCCTCTACAAGCTTGAGAAGGGTGCATTCTATTGACAGAGGCTTTATTGGCAAAATATGCTCAATATTTTCTTTATCAACAAAATCCAAAACAGAGAATTTCTCTAGTGGATGAATAAATCGCTGACCATCGTACCATGTGTGTTGTCACATGTTTTGCTTAATAGTATTTTCCAACAACCTAGTGATGTAGATAAGTTCCATGGAGAGGCATTGGGCTTCCTATTTTATCAACTACTTCAACGTTGAAAATCTTTAGTGTTATAAAACCTATGGGAAAATCAATACCATGATCATATTTATTGGTAACCGATCCCGGTCCAAGCCCAAACTTGGGGACATGAAAACTGTTGTTTTCACTTTACTTTCCAACTTCCCTAAATCACTACAAGTTTGCCCAATATCACCACAAGTATCACCAACGGAAAAACCAATTCCATTTTCATCCTATGTAAGAGAGAGCTTTTTAGCGGCAACTCTCGCTCCGTCTTCAACTCCGAGATGTCTCTTTGTTTTTGCAACAACATTTTTTCACCTTCCAACATAAGCTTCTCCGCTTCTTCTCGAAGCTTCGTCTCATTCAGAAATCGCACAACAAGCATTTGAGTTCACGTTTAGGGGATCTTCAACCTCACAATCCTTCTCTCCAAGGAGTATGTCGAAGTAGAGGTTCATCTCCTTGACCCTGTTGTCCTCACCATCCACCAAGCTACTTGGTCTCCAATCCATCGCCTTCACTAACTCCTCCAAGCTTTCTACCGAGTAGAGTAGACGCCAATCCGAGCTTTCCAATTTCTTCAATTTCTTGTTCAGGCTCTCCATCGTGGTGTCTGCAGGCTTATCCACCGAGCTCTTCACTTCCTCCTTGACCCTTATCTTATGATCAATTGAGCTAAACTCATCTAACATCAAGTTATGTAGACACTCTTTCGTGCTTCCATCACCAATTAACGAACTCCTGTTTCCACTTGTTGAGCTCCTATTTTCTCTTGCCAACCTCTTAATCACATTTGTCGAGCTCCTGTTCTCACATGCCAGGCTAATGCCAGTTGTTAGGCTCCTTCCTTCATTTTTCGGGCTCCCCAATTGCTTGGCCGACCTCTTCGGGCTTCTTGGCATCCAGAGAATTCCAATTTTTTTCATCAGCTTTCTCAGTAAGGAGATTTTTTTCCTCCTTTCTTTCATCTCGACAATATTTTTCTATATGACCATCTTACCATAACAATAACATTTGACCGATCTACACTCATTTGTCATGCTTGTCACATTTATAGCATTCAACATTAGACTTACTTGAACAACCTCCTCGGTGTCTCCTTTTTCCACGGCCACACCAGTTTTGCTTACCGGTTTGCTCCTTATCATCTTCATAATCACTTCCACCATCACTTTGGCCACAACCTCCTTGTCCACGACCTCTTCCTCCAGGACCATCTCAAGCTCGAGTGTTCCGAGCTCCTCCCTTTAGGTCAAGTGTTGTCTGAAGTTGTTAGGGATTCGGGAAAGAATTCCTAACAAGCGCTCTCTCTCCCAAACACAAACAATCAAGAACTTGTAAAGAAAGAATAGTATGAATGGTATTCACAACAAGGAATCAAGAGTACATTGTATCGTAGGAGCTTAACCCCCTCCACCTGGTGTTAAGACCGGTTAACACATATAACTACTCAACTAACTCCTGAACATTAAAGGGGGTTCTAATATATAGGCCCTTTCCCGCCCCCTCACTTAGCAGTTAAGTGTTATGTTTCCTTTTCCTCCTCTCATAGACTCTCCACGTCCTAACATCACTCCCTCCTTGAAGATTAACCTTGTCCCCAAGGTTAAAGTCGGGAAACTGCTCCTGCATCACCACCCGATCTTCCCATGTAGCGTTCTTCATTCCTCCATTCTACCACTCAATTAATACTTGCTCGCGTGGGCTTCCTTCATGTTGCTGAACGCGTCTAGTGATCACCCTGCTTGGCCAACATGTGGGTCCATTTACTTGTAAGTCAGATGGCAATTCTTTCTCCACTTGCTTTGTTCCTATTGCTAGTTTCAATTCGGTATACCCACGAATGCCATTTTGGGATCCATTATGAAATTCAGCGAGCAATTTTGGGATCCATTCCGATTTAGCTGCTAGGACCAGTCGGCCTTTGTAATGTAGATGCCCGTTCTCCATCGTATACGCAGGGTGCTTGTTCGGGTCCTTGGTAATGTCCTCCTTGATCTTCTGCAATTCGGAGTCTTCCTCTACTTCCCTTACTACCTCTTGGAAATCACGCCAGTAAGGTCGCACTATCCCCCTTAATTCAGCCTTCACCTCTTCTCCGTTTGGGTCACCCTCTTCTACCCGCTCTTCCTCTTCTCTACGTGATAACGCATCGGCGACCCTGTTCGTGGCCCCCATTCGGTATACTATGTCGAAGTCATAGCCAAGCAACTTGGCTATCGAGTGCTGTTGGGCCTGCGTCGTCACTCTTTGTTCCAGCAAGAACCGTAAGCTCTTCTGGTCTGTATACACCACGAACTTCCACCCCAACAAGTAGGGTCGCCATTGTTGCACTGCCATCGCCACCGCCATGAGCTCTTTTTCGTATATTTGATTTCCCCATATTCGCACCCGATAATGCTTTGCTGTAATAAGCTATCGGTCTTCTTCCCTGCGACAACACCACCCCAATTCCTCCACCAGACGCGTCACACTCCACCGAGAACGACTGCGTAAAATCCGGCAATGCTAGCACCGACGCCGTCGTCACAGCTTCCTTCAACCTTTCCATTGCTTCCCTGGCAGCCTCGATCCACACAAACTTTCCCTTTTTCAACATCTCTGTAAGGACTTTCGCTATTTTACCATAGTTCCGGACGAACCTTCGATAATACCCTGTCAAACCCAAAAACCCCCGTAATGCCTTCAGTGTTTTGGGTTCTCCCTATGCGACGACCACCCCTACCTTTTCTTTATCCATCTTGACCCCTTCCTCCGTGATGACGTGCCCCAGATATCGGATTGACCTCTTCCCGAACTCACTCTTCTTCGTGTTTGCCACCCAGTCCTTTTGTTGCAGTCGGTCCAACACTTGCTTCACATGTTCCATATGTTCCGCCCACGTCATGCTATAGATGAGGATGTCGTTAAAGAAGATGAGCATGAACCTCCGTAAGTATGGCCTGAATAAATCATTCATGGCGTTTTGGAAAGTGGCGGGGGCATTGGTGAGGCCGAATGACATCACCAAAAATTCGTAGGCCGAATGAACATCTGCTTCGCCCATCCTAATCTGGTGGTAACCGGCCTTGAGGTCCACCCTCGAGAAATATCGTGCGCCTTGGAGCTTGTCTAACAGCTCTTCAATCATTGGGATCAGAAACTTGTTAGGGACGGTGACCCTTCAACGCTCGGTAGTCTATACAAAACCTCCAGCTACCGTCTTTTTCCTTAACGAGGATGACAGGGCTGGAATAAGGGCTCCTGCTCGGCCTTATAACTCCTGCATGCAGCATTTGCGACACCTGTCATTCAATCTCTGCCTTCATGACGTGTGGATAGCGGTAGGGTCGCACATTTACAGGGTCTGTGCCTTCTTTTAAGATAATTTGATGCTCCTCCTTTCTATTAGGTGGCAAGCCCTTGGGTTCCCGAAATACCCCTGTATAATGTCCTATAATTACCTCTAACTCCTCCTTCTGTTCTTTTGTAATTTCTTCTTCCTCTCCCAGCTCACCCTCCACACTCCACACCAAGGCCCACGCGTCTATCTCGCTCAACTTCAATAATTTTTCCGGTTCGACCACCCTCCTCTCCAACGCCGGATCGCCCTTAATGACCACCCTTTCCCCGGCATGCTTCAACGCCATGGTTGAATCTCGCCAGTTGAGTGTGACTTCCCCAAGCTTGGCCAGCCATTCGACCCCTAAGATCATGTCAACTCCTCCTAACTCGAAGAGGTAAAATCTTTCTTCGATTTCAACTCCACCCATGCCTATTTTCACCTTTGGACAACATCCTCGGGTCCCCTTCTTGTGGCCGTCTCTCAAGCTCACCTGGTAGGGTAGGGTGTCGTCCTGCTCGAGCTTCAACTCCTCCACCAATCGCTTGCTTATGAAATTATGACTGGCACCACTGTTAACCAGTACTAAGACGTTTCTTCCCCGACTCTGCCCTGCAGTTTTAGCGTCTTAGGTTGAGTCAGCCCTCCGGCAGAGAATGCTGAAAGCTCCATGCATGGAGCCTCCGTTTTAGTCCCAATCCCCTTCGTATCTTCTTCTTCATCTTCCGCGAGCAGCACCACTCTTAAACTCTTTTCCGAGCACTGATGGCCAGGACTGAAAGGCCCTCCACAGCGGAAGCACTTCCCCTCCTCTCTCCGCATTAAAAATTCTGGGTATGGCAGGTTACGAAAGTTTTGTCCCCGATTGTCTCCTCCGCCGAAACCGCTACTTCTCTCCGGTCCATTCCTCGATGCTCCATCCTGTCTTACCGACCCAACAATCTCTGCCGTAACGGCCCTCCCCAGGGTGCTTCTTTGCGCCTCGGTTCTTGCCACCACTGCTCCGTCGTTGGTGGATCGCCCCCATAAAGGCAGGTTCTTGGCCCTAGACCACCCCAGCAAACCCAGGCCACGAAGCGCCTCCTCAACGCCGCGCACGATTCTCACCGCCGTCATCAGATCACGTGGGTCATGGGGCCTCAGTTTACACCTCAACTCCTCGCGCAGTCCCGCCAAAAAATAACCCAGCAACTGATTATTGGAAAACTCCTTCGTCTGTCCGGCTAACACTTCAAACTCCCTCACGTACTCCTCTACAGTGGACGTTTGTCTGATCGCCACCATTCTTTCAAAAATTCCGCCTCGGTGACGACTCTCGAAACGGATCAACAACGCCTCCGTGAGTCCCTCCCAGGTTCGGTTACTTGCCTTATCCTTCCAAAACATGAACCAATATTCGGCGCTTCCCTCCATGCTAATATGCGCCAGTTCAATCTTCTCCTCCTCTGCTACCTTTTGAATTTCAAAAAATTTCTCCACCCTGCTGATCCAATTCAAGGGGTCGGGTCCCTCGAAAATGGGTAATTCCACCCTTCGTCTCTAATTAGGTAAATTCCCCGATCGTTCCCCCTCACCATTTCTGTCCCCATTATCAACGCGCTGGTTTGCATCATTATTGTTTACAGATCGTTGACTCCCATCGGAACCCCCTCGGTTTGCTTGTTGCGCACCCCCATCACCCTTATCAGTTCTTGGATGTCCTTGCGCATTGCTATCGATTCTTGACGATTTGTTGTGGTCTCCGCCTTCAATCCTTCTACTGCCAATTCAAGATGTTCCATCTTCCCTTCAACCGCTTGCACTCTTCCCTCCATCGCTTTCATTCTCCTTCGAACGTATCCGGCAGGTCGGACCACTTTGTTAGGGATTCGGGAAAGAATTCCTAACAAGCTCTCTCTCTCCCAAACACAAACAATCAAGAACTTGTAAAGAAAGAATAGTATGAATGATATTCACAACAAGGAATCAAGAATACACTGTATCGTAGGAGCTTAACCCCTCCACCTGGTGCTAAGACCGGTCAACATATACAACTACTCAACTAACTCCTGAACATTAAAGGGGGTTTTAATAATAGGCCATTTCCCACCCCCTCACTTAACTAATTAGCAGTTAAGTGTTCTGTTTCCCTTTCCTCCTCTCATAGACTCTCCATGTCCTAACAGAAGTACCTGATCAAGTGGCTCAAACAACGTTCTCCTCTACTACTCATGTGCCTCCAAAGACCCAACAAGCTCTTCAACTGAGAGCATGGTCAAGTCCTTGGACTTCTTAATTGAACACACAATATTCTCGAAGCCCTTAGTCAGTGACCTTAGGATCTTCTCCATAATACGACTCACAGACACCTCCTCCCTATTTCTTCCGAGTTGATTCGCTACCGCCTCCACTCGAGATATATACTCAACCACTCTTTCTCTACTCTCCATTCTCAGACTCTCAAACTCGCCCATGAGAGTTTGAAGTCTAACTTGTTTTACACTATTATCACCTTTGTAAACTTTCTCAAGAATCTGTCACGCTTCTCTTGAAGATTTAGCATTCACTATCTTCTTAAAGCCAGATTCATCAATAACTCGGTACAATATGTACAAGGCTGATTGATCCTTCACTCGTGATTTTTTTAATGCGACAACTTGGGCCACTGTTTGCTCTACATCTTCCGTGAGCTCTTCGTAGTCATTCGCAACAACAACTACACGTCTTGGGATCTTAGAAAAGCTCTCATCTTCACACTTAAATTGCCAAAGTTGACTTTCTTTGTCAATTGAGGCAAATACACACTATTTGCTAAGTTGACCATCTCTCACTATCTTTTTCTCACTCGGACACTCAAGCTCTCTCAGTTCTAATGCCAATTTGTTAGAAAATGACACTTACATATTTCTGAATATGCTTATGATGTTTTTCTACACTATGTGTTGATCATATGCTTACAATGTATAGAATCACATATTGACTTTTCATCTGCAAAACCATAAACTCACCATTAAGACACTATTTATTTTCTATTATTGTCTAATAACCATTACATCCGACTCTTGCACTTTAAAATAACAAAACTCCTAAACAAATGAATAACTCATTTAATCTTATTAGATTTAAGTTTAACCTAACAGTTATCAGGCCATTATCATTCACAATATCATTCATTCATTTGTGACACATTATGAATGGCGATAACAAATAGAAAAAGGTTTTAAGTGGTACTTTTTTATTTTTTTCTTCCCTCATATCAGGAGCTGCAATGGTATCAGATTGAAACTTTAAGGTACTAATGGATGCATGAAAAACAAGGTTTCCAGCAGATTTTAGAGTTACCTACCTATGGTTTCAAGATGTACTCTTTTTCTCAGCTCAGCGACCACTGGATTTAAATAAAACCTTTGCTTTGGTTCGCTTCAGGTTATTCCCCTGGTTCTTTCTCATCTCAGTTAATATATCTCTTGACAATCCTAGTTACACTTTCATACTCCCTTCTATTCAGGTTGCAGTTCACTTTCTATGTGAAGCCTTTCAGTATTTGCGATCAAAAGAGGTCTGACCCCGCACTTCTTAACAATGTCCAACCTTTGAGATGGACCCTTGAATTTAAAGATTACTCTGAGTCTTAAGTCATTGGCATCATAGTACAAGCTTAAATCCTTGAAATCTTGTAATATGGAGGCATTAAAAGAGGGATAGTAGCATATAAATATATGATCTGAATTAAAACCTCTTGGGACCTGCATTACAGTTGTGCAATGTCCAAGAAAGGGAACACTGGGGTCAGAGTAGGAGGCAGATTTTACAAAGTGATAACAATTGATATCTGGATCATACCCTTCATTACTGTTCCGTTGGAAACCACCAATTACAAGGCACAGAGCAAATCCTAAGAACATCGAGTCAACGAACCACTCAAGAGGAATTTCCATGTCCAGTGAAGAATTTGTTGATTGGTGGCTGAACCAGTCTGGGATTTCAGTTCCTGGCAAACAAATAGAAATAAGAGGACCAAGAGGTGTTCTTTCTTTCAAAGAAGTAAAAGCTGCCTCAAAGGGTGCATCTGCAATGATGTTGTTGCGCGACTTTTGGTCTAAGTTTATGCAATTCCAATAGAATGTATACCTATCTTCTATTAAGATATTCTTTGTACTTCGAACAATCTTAAGTGATGTGCAGTCAGCTGCACACAATGATTGCAGGCACTGTGGAAGCTCTGGTAGAGCCTTGAGCTTCTTGCACTCAATTAAGGTGATCTTTCGCAAGTGAACTAGATCTCTGATGCTTGTTGGCAAGCTTTCAATGTCACATCCACTTACAAACAAATCTTCCAAATTTGGTGGAAGCTCTGGTAAATACTGCAGCCTCGTGCACTTTGTGAAGGCTAGTTTCCTCATATGTGAAAGATTTTTAATGCTTTCAGGTATGAACTTAATATTGCTTTCACTTAGTGAAAATTCTTCCAAGAATGGTGGAAGCTCTGGTAGAGAATGAAACATTTTCCACTTAACCTGAGGAAACATCTGTAGTTGAGAAAGACCTTTCATGCTCACAAGGTGTGGATCAACTTTACTTTCAGTGAGTAATGGAGCTTTCAAAGATGGTGGAAGATCCTGTGGAGTCAAAAGCTTCTTGTGGTTAATTAGGGCAAGTTTTCTCAAATGAGAAAGATCTTTGATACTTACAGGTAAGCACACAATATTACTTTCATCTAAGGATAAGTCTTCCAAGGATGGTGGAAGGCTTGGTAATGACCGCAGTTTCTTGCACTCAGTCAAGGTAAGTTTTTTTAGACTAGGAAGATCTTTGATGCTTGCAGGTAAATTCTCAACAGTGCTTCCTTTTAGTGATAAATCTGCTAAAGATGACAAAGTCCACAGTTCATCCATATTTGGCCTTTCAGAGGAGGATACGAGAGGTAAATCCTCAACTTTTGGTCTTTCAGGAAAGTTCACCAGTTTTTTACAGGAATGAAGAACCAAAGTATAAAGCTTGTTATTGCGCCAAACTGATGTTGGCAATTCTCTTATTGACGTGCCTCTCAAATTCAAGTATTCCATGCTCTCCGAAGTCACAGAAAACTCTTCGAGAATTGAACAATCTCTCAGATTGAGTCTTTGAAGAGATTTTAAGTGAATCTTGCTTGTAAGACTCTTGAGTTTGTTGCAGGATTCCAGATTCAAGTAAACAAGCTTGTTCAGATGCTGCCAAACAGACTCTGGGAAATCTGCTATTTTTGTTTCTCTCAAGTCTAGGCGTGTCATGTTCTCCGAAGTCAATGAAAACTCATCAAGACTAGAACAGCGTCTGAGAATGAACATTTCAAGAGAAGATAAGTGAATGTTTCTTGGAAGACTCTTGAGACTCTTGCAGGATTCCAAGTTAAACAGAAGAAGCTTCTTGACATATTGGATGGATAAGGGAACATGAAGCAGACTTGTGCAATTAGAAACATCTATAGTTTCAAGATTTGGTGCCTGAGATAAATCTGGGAGATTAGTTAACTTTTTGCTGGCATGGAGGTTCATCTCTTTCAAGCTTGGAAGACACTGCAGCAGCAAAGAGTAAAAAGTTCTTTAGTAGCACAATCATGCAACTTGACCGGTTGAAAAGTGAAATAAATTACCTTGGTTCCATCCCAAAGTTTCTCAACGTGGCTTTCCATCATGGAAAGCACAACAAGGTTCTCAGTACAAAAAGTTGATGGCAGAGACTTGGAAGGGTATCCATCCCATTGTAGGTACATTAATTTATTAGGCAAGGATTGGAGACCTGAAGGAAGATGCAAATTGCATTTTCTACCCTTCCCCATATAGAATTTGAGAAATCTCATATTTATCATCCTTGAGAAAGTCTCACAGCTCAGCAGCAGGACTCTTATTTGAGACACATCTAAGATTATGCCTTCAACTGCTTCAGTTCCCTGATAAACAAATGTTACAATGTTAGGTAATAAAAAGTATCACACCTAAACAGATCTGCATCATTTTCAAAAGGGTAAGTCAGTTTATCTTTCTTACCCTGTTATTTTTCAACACATCATAGACTTCTTTAAGATCCCACAGTCGGCTGCGACTTCCAGGATCTTTGATAGATTCCTGATGAACAATTTCCCAACCCATTTCCTGTATCAATTCATGCATACACACGTCACCATCATCAGAAAAAGTTATAAGACCTTTTTCTAGAAGGATTTTTATACCAATATATGCATAGAAACCACAAATGTCGAGCAACCTTATAACATTTTCTTTATTTTCTCCTCGGAAAAAGCATGCAATGTCCAGGAACATGTTCTTTTGTTCATAATCTAATCCATCATAACTCCATCTCAAGACATTCTGAATTTCAGCATTAGGAACCTTCTTGAATTTTCTCATAGCATTGTCCCATTGCTGCTCATTTCTGGAATGGAGAACTGAACCTAAAACTTTTAAAGCCAATGGATTTCCATTTGCATGATCAACTGCCTGTTTAGACAGCATTTCAAAGCCCCTTTCAGGATAAGTTTTCCCAAAGGCCTTTAAACTAAAAAGCCTAACAGCATGATCAAGGGACAATCCCTTAACCTCATAGATTGCATCTACCCCTTTGCTAAGGACATGCTTGTCTCTTGTAGTGACAATGACCCTACTCCCAGATCCCAAGCAATCATGTTGTGCAGCAAGATCTTCGAGTTTCTTTGGATCGTCCACATCATCAAGTACTATCAAAACCTTTTTCTGTCTAAGCCTCTTCATAACAAACGTAGATCTCACTTTGGAAGTGCTTATACGGGGATTCACATCTTCTAATATCTCAGAAAGAAGTTTATTGCGCAAATAATCAAGTCCTTGCTTTTCATGTTCTGCCATTACATTTGCCAAGAAGCAACTAGCTTCAAATTGAGATGATAATTTGTCAAATAAAGCTCTCGCAATGGTTGTCTTACCTAGTCCACCCATTCCCCAAATTCCAATTATGCGAACTTCTTTTGACCTTAGTCTTAATAACGATTCAATAGGAGCAAGATTTTGATCAATTCCAACAAGTGTTTTTACTTCAGTGGGATACATATGGTTTAGTTTTTGCATAACGTCTTTGACAATTTCCTGAATGAGTTCATTCTCCGTCCTAATATGCAGAGAAAGAATATTTACAATATAAGGTGAAATGTGCATCACAACATGAAACAAAATGTAATCACATAGTTACTTACGTTAAACAAGTGCTTTACAGTATGTTTAGAAGTGAAAAGATGTAATTCATCTTCACATAACATTGATTTGACTTATGATCTGAGAAATTCTATACTACCGTTTGAAAAACTGAAGGACTGTGTTACTGTTACTGAAAAACTCTCCCCCACTATTTGTCCAAACTCCTACATTATTGATTTATCTGGTTAGCATAGTAACTCTAAATATAAACTTAATCAATCACCGTGTTTCAAGAAAGAAAACAAAAGGGGAGATTTCTAAAAGAAAAAGTATATCTGTTACCTAAAATTCTTTGATTCCCACCCAACTATATCTGCCACTTCAGTGAGAGCAGCTTTCCATTTCTGCAACATGGCCATGTTTTGTTTGACATCTTCTTTATATTTTTGAAACGCCATTCCGTAAGTTCCTGTCTGCTTCCTTACATGGGAAGGGTCAATCTTATAGAAAACAGGTATCACAATGTGTCCTCCACGTTTCCTGAGTTGAAGTATTTTGGCGAGTTCACGCAAGCACCACGTGGAGGAAGCATAGTACTTGGAGAGAACAACAAGAGAAACGTTGGAGTGTTTGATGGCTTCAAAAATAGAGGAAGAGATCATATCCCCTTTGTGAAACCTGTTATCTATGAAGGCTTGGATGTTCTTGTGCTGAAAGGCTGCATAGAGATGGCTTGTGAAGCTGTTGCGCGTGTCCTCACCTCTAAAACTGATGAAAACATCGTGTCTTTTAAGCCGTGCTGTAGAAGAGAAAGAAGAAGAAGAGAAGAAGAAGATGATGAAGGCTCAGCTGAAATTTTAACCATTCTGGGTGGACATGAGCATGATGATTGTCTAAGTCTGCTGATACTTTTGCTATCTCTACCTAGCATACTGCTACTAACTTTGACCGTTGTTTGAACAAGGTAAGGTTGCTATGTGCACTTGTTTTGTGGTTGTTATCTTCCAACAATTAACTTCTTGTCTTTGTGATCTTTGCATGAGTTTTGTTTTATGAAACCGCATTGTCCATGGTAAAAGAAAACATCATTTTGATAAAGTACAAACAGTTAAAGAAATGGAAGAGATCCATTAGGTCAAGGTCAACCATAGCATTTCAATTTGGAAACAAAACTACACTTTCCGAGTCCCAATTTTCCAGTCTGCCAGTTGTATTGTTATTATTGGAAACGCTCTAATATTTATATTTAATTAAATCTGAAAAAAAATCTTCAAACATTGTATAAAGACAAAATATTTATAAAAACTTCATTGACTTGTCTTTTTGTTTAGTTGATTTATTCTCTTAAGTCTTGCCTTATCGTGTAACTTCATTGAACTACTTTTCTTACAGTAATTAAATTTTAAGTTCTTTGTAAATTTACATATTCTTAATTATTTTTTTATTAATGTTTTAAATTATTGAGTAGTTAAAATGTTTATATTTTTAATTCATTCTTACTATTTAATTTTTCAGCTAATTGGATGACGCGATTGTTGTATAATGTTGTTATTTTATTTGTCTTTAAGTGTTAAAATAAATTTGAGATTTTGTGATTAATATAAAATGATATTACGTCAAATTACTTAATGTAAAATGAATGACTTTTGTTACTTTATCATTTTGTTTCTCAAATATTTACTTTGTTAGTTTCATTATCTTGAATTATTAGTATTATTGGCTGATATATGATTTACCCCAGTCTATGGGTCAAGAGGTTGGGATGATCATAGTTTGTAATTGATTATAATTGTGGACCTTAGAACAATATTTGAAGTTTCAGTCATTTTTTACTTGATGTATACTTATATTTTTCAATTTATAAAAAATAGTTAATTGAGCTCTGTATGAAATCCAAATTAAGATTATGAACACGTCCCTGTCTTCTATATACAAATTTCTCGTAGAAAACGCGTTTACGAGAAGGATGTTAGTCTCTAACGCGCAACTAGACTTTTAGAAGTCTTCCAACATGAAACTGGATTAGGGTTAGTTTACATGCTAAATAATGCACAACTGTTAATTAAATATGATTTTCTAAAGAAAACATGTTGAATTTTATGTAAGCATATTCGTATACGCTGAATCAGTTTTGACAAATATTTGTTAGAATTTACATACTATTTCCCCACAAAACGAGATTAACAGTGTTCTTGTTTTATACATAGGAAATTACGAACGAGAACAAATGAGTTTGTCATCAATCAATAATAATTGATAATACTTTTAAGGTAACTATAATAAAATAGATAATTTGCAACTTAACTCTCTCTCTTTATGTTATACTAAATGATCTCATAAAAAATATTATAATTCTTAAAGATTAAACCAGTTTTGTTTCTTAAGTATTAAAACAAGATCATCTAATAAGACAAGACCGTCTAGAACTCGTGTTTGAAGTTTAATAAACTATGTTTAAAGTTTAATAAACCATGTTTAAAGAAATAACGTCTAATAAAATGAACCGTATAAGATAAGCATGTTAAATCATGTTCTTGTTCTTGAGTGTTAAAAAGATGATGACCGGTCTAATAAAAAGATATTTTATTTTCATTGTTTTATACATCGAAAATTTTAAGAACAAATGGGTTTGTCATCAATTGATAATACTAGAAATTTTGCAACTTAACTCTCCTAAATGATCTCATCTCTAATTTTAAAATAAATCTTTACTTTTCCATTTTGAATAAAAAATTATAATTCTTAAAGATTAAACCAGTCTTTGTTTTAAGTATTAAGACAAGATTCTAAGAAAAGATATTTAGCAACTCCTGCTTTGAAGTTTAATAAATCATGTTTAAAGAAATAATGTCTAATAAAATGAATAGTATAAGATAAGCATGTTAAACGCTATAATTATATAAACTTTATCATAAACGCTCAACATTACTCTAAAAGTAGAAATTGTTTAAACGATAAGTACAATTAACTACCTTGTCTAAACACTTAATAACTTTTAATGTATCAAATGCATGTACGAATAATACTCTTTTGTATGTTGTATTGTATTCTCTTTATTTGTGCTAATCACAAAAGTACAAAGTTTTTTTCAAAAGTTTTGCATTGGATCAAAAGAACGTTAAGAGATAGGTAGACATTGTACGAATGTTTATTCAAGTGCTTTACAAGCTATATTTGCAAAAGTACATAGCATCTGACTTCATACAAAAGGTTACCTACCTACAAGAAAGTCAATGCATATAAGTAACAAATCACTTTCGAAGAAGACTATATAAAGATGATTGAAGAGAATATAAGAAGAATATGTTTTGAATTTAGGGTGTCATTTTCTCTCAAACCTTCATCGTCTAACATATTCTTTGAAAAGTAAAATTTTATTACAAATCTTCAAATTTCTTTGTATTGAAAATTTATCCTCTCTATGAGAGTTATAATATGTACTTGTTTTGTAAAAACACCTTTGTTGTGTTTGTATATTCAAAAGTGAATTAAAAGAATTTGTTGTTTAACTCAATGGAGTTAAACGACTTAGTTAGTTGAACTAGTGAAGTACCAAAAGTGGTGAAACTCGTCTGACTAGTTGAGTTAATTTGTAAAATCAGAAATAGTCAAACTCATTATAATCTTTTGAAAGATTGGTGGAATCTCATAAGTGTGCTTAAAGGAAAACTAGACATAGCTTAATTTAGAGTAAACCAATATAAAAATAAGTTTGTCTTGTTGCTTTTGTTTGTAAAGTTTTTCTAAATGCTCTTAGAAATGATTAAGTGTTTAACCCTTCTTATTCTTTATCACATTTATGTTTTACTTATATTTGTATACATGGTTATATATGTATTAAAATCATCAATATTGCATATAATAAGAAGTTAAAAATTTTAATACGATATTTAATAAGTGTTTATTTATTTTTATATTATAACAGTATTTTCTCATAAATACAGTTTTGATACGCAAATTTATAAGTGAGTGAGAATGCAATTATTTTAGATATTGTTAATATAATAATTAAATGTGTTGATCTTTTATAACAAAAAATATGTAATCATTATTCTACAAAAAATATGTAATCATTATTCCAGTTTCGTAATTTTTATTAAAGTTTTTAATTATTATTTCATATTTAAATAAAATAATTTTAAAAAAATCTATGAGAAAGATAAATATTTTAAAAAAAATTATAAGAAATACAATTGTTATTTTCTTAAAAGTTTAAGAAATGTGAATATCTATTGCAAAACTAGAGAGTTATTTTTTCACTCGCCAACCTAAGCAAAAATGTCCATAAAAAATAGTAAAATGATGAAAAGATGTCTCATAAGCCATGCATTACAATTGTTGTTCTCTTAAAAGTTTAAGAAATGTGAGTATCTATTGCAAAACTAGAGAAAGTGTTTTTTTTTTCACTTACCAACATAAGCAAAAATGTCCATAAAAATAGTAAAATGATGAAAAAAATGTCACATAAGTCATGTATTGATGATATTTTTTTTTAAAGATTTAGAAATCTACATATATTAAAAGTGATAATAGTTTAAAAATAGTGTGATTCGATTATTTTAATATTAGAATGTTTTAATATAAATAGTTTTGTTATAAACGAGTTTTATTATCTTAAATTACATTATCTCTCAAAACTTTATTTAGAGTTCTTTATCCTTTCTCTAAGTTTTTTAACTGCCTATTCATCTATTTGAAGATCGAAAATCGCCTAAGTAATCTTTGATGTGAGCTCTCCACTTCCATCTGATTAGTTTCTCAAATAGAGTAAGTTGGTTTTCTACTCCTCCATTTGGCCTGCTTTATTTTTCTTCGCATGCAAACTATCTTGGGTTGCATATAGGGTGTGAGTCTTTTATAAGACTATATTGATTAGTGGTTCTAATAGTATACCCTGATTGTGTTCTGTGTTCGTATATGAACAGATTGAATTTTTGATCATCATCAAAAAGGGGGAGATTGTTACCAATAAGGAATATTGGTAAATCTTGAAGAAATTTGTTTTGATGATGCTACAAGAAGTTTTAGTTGCAGAAGATATTAGAATTAGTTAAAAGCAATTTGTAGAAATTAAATGTAGTAGGAAATTCTTGTAAACCTTGTAAACTTGCATTTTTAACTACAATAATCGATTATGATTAAGCAATAATCGATTATCACAAGTCATACTTGAATAATCGATTATCACTTCATATAATCGATTATCACATTTTTGAAAACCTATAACGGACTTGAATAATCGATTATCACTTACAATAATCGATTATTCATGGCAGTTGGGAGCTGACCTTTGGCACTCAGTGTACTTGGCTATATATTTTGTTTTGGAGAAATTAGAAAGTAACGTTTTTTTGAACTGAGAAAGCTTAGAACACTGTGTGTCAGAGGAACGTTCTTAGAGAGCTTTTTGTTCATCGTTCCCTTGCTTGGTCTTGTGAAAGGAGAGGCTCGCGTATCGTGTGTCGATAGTCGGAGCAGACTCTCTTCAAGTTAGCAAGGTGCTCTGCCTGGTCTTGTGAAAGGAGAAGCTTGTGAATCGTTGGTCGATTGCTGAAGCGGTTCTCTTCAAGTTGGTAGAGTGGTTCTATTCATTTTATTCTTGTTTATTATCTTGTAATCTGTTAAACAATTTTTTAGTGAAAAAGGTTAATCACTATTTATAGTGATTAACGACTGGACGTAGAATCTTTTGATTCGAACCAGGATAAAAATTCTGTGTTGATCTTCTTATTCCCTACACTCATTTTATTTTACGTATATCAACTGTTTGATTAATTTTCTGAAAGAAAATTATTTTTACTAAAAGGACCAAATTAAGTTTAATTGTGATCGAATACGCTTTCCACTCTCTGAGTTTTAATTCCGCTGCGCTATACTCTTCGAAAAATACCCCCTCCGATACCATCAATTGGTATCAGAGCTTGCTTTGATAGTTTTTCAAAATTTGCGAAAATGGCTGGTCACAATCAAAACCATGTATATGCTGAGGGTGCTTCCATTAACAGACCTCCATTGTTTACTGGTGATAACTATGCTTTTTGGAAAGTTAGAATGGAGATTTTTATGGGGTCTGTTGATAGAGGTATTTGGGAAGCTGTACAAAATGGTCCTTATATTCCTATGAATACTGTTGATGGTGTAGAGACTGAAAAACCTTATTTTAATTGGACTGTTGAGGAAAATAGACGAGCCCAATTTGATATTAAGGCTCGGAATATAATTTTATCTGCACTAACCATTGATGATTTTTTCAAAGTATCTGTTTATAAAAGTGCTCAGGAAATGTGGAAATTTTTAAGAGTCACTCATGATGAAGTATTGAATGTGGCTAAGTTGACTTGTTCGAACTCATGGTCTACATCAAACTCCTCAAGCTCAAGCGATTCTAATGAGCAAGAAAATCTATGCTTGATGGCCAACGATAAATCATCTGAAAGCAAAATCTTGAAGGAAAAGAAGGACTATCAAGGTTCTTCTTCAAGTTTCAAATGTTATGGATGTGGTGAAAGAGGCCATCTGAAAGCTGACTGTTCAAGCAACAAAAGAAGTAAAGAAAGAAAGGAAAAGAAACTTCACAAGAAAAAGAAGGTTCACATTGCTTGGGTTGATAATGACTCAAGTAGTTCAAGTGATTCTGTTGAAGAAACAAACTTATGTTTGACAACTAATGTTGATGACACTGCAAGCCAAGTAAGTTGTTCTAATTCTGAATCTAGTGAATTTGATTTGCAAAAAGCTTTTCTTGAATTGCTTGATGAATCTGAAAAATTGAATGTTGCTCATAAAAATTTGAAAAAGGAATTTAAACAATTGCAAATTAAGTATGATAATGCATTAGATGAGGAAGTCATATTAAGAAACAAAGTTAGTAATCTTGAAACAAAATTGTCTGAATCTAATTCAAATGAAAAACCTGTTGATGCATCAAAGAGGATGCATAGGAGCAGATCCGTGAGACTAGAGGAAGCAACCAGCTCTGTTGCAACTGAATAATCCATGAAACAGTCAAGAAAGCTTGGTGCAGTGCTGGAGAAGTTGTAGCAGAGAAGGCTCTCTGTTTTGGCTGGACTAAGTGAACTGTATGCAGCGGATTGAAGTGATTATGGGGAGGTGGAATGGAAGTTTGCTTGAGGGAATGGTAGACTATCTCAGGCGGCTTCCACAATGGAAGAAGATAGCAATGGAAGAGCAAGCAAGTAGATATGACTTTCGGATGAGAGAAATTTGCAAAGTGCAGAATTCATCTTCTATATATTTCCAAAAGTGAAATACATGCTTATCTCAGGAGATTATATAGCTAAATCTCAAGTCCATGCAATGCCATACATGTGAGGTAAGTAGATCCACAAAATACGGATCAAGTGCCACCTTACCCACATGTGCAAAATGTGATAGCTTTCTAGAAGCCATGTTATTCACGTGGCTTATTACATAAGCGTATAAGTGGAATTAAAATAAGCTAATACTACCCCTTAGGCTACTATGCACACCCCCCCATGTGTCAAAGTCCACTTTTACCCTTCTCCATGCTTTGGCATCTTAAAAGCATCTTCTATGTCTCCAATCTTCCATCCAAAGATAGCAAAGAGGGTTTGGCCTTTGGGAGAGTACTCATCTTGTAGCTTCTTGATCATCCCTCTTGTGATAGGTCCAATGGTGCTAGGCCTTCTTGTATCATCCCCTCCCTCTTGAGAGGGATTTGTCCTCAAATCCATAGGGTCGTCATCTTCACTTGCATAACCTGCAAAAGGTTTAAGGTCAGATACATTGAAGGTAGCATGAACACCATATTCAGGGGAAGATCAATTTGATATGCATTGTTATTTATCCTCCTTATCACTCTAAAAGGTCCATCTCCTCTAGGATTGAGTTTGGATTTTCTTAGTTGAGGAAATCTTTCCTTTCTAAGATGAACCCAAACTAGATCACCTTCATTGAAGATTAATCTTTCTTGCCCTTGTTGTGTTGCTTGGCATATTTCTCATTTTGTTGTTGAATTTGATTTTTAACCTTGTGATGTAATTCTTTGATAAACTTAGATTTAGATACCCCATCTTGATGAACAAAATCAATAGAATTTGGAAGGGGTATTAAATCCATGGGTGTCAAAGGATTAAAACCATAAACAACTTCAAAAGGAGACAATTTAGTAGTTCCATGAACTACTCTATTGTAGGCAAACTCAACATGAGGCAGGTACTCATCCCAAGATTTGTGATTTCCTTTAAGAACTACCCTTAGTAAAGTGGAAAGAGATCTATTGACTACTTCAGTTTGACCATCTGTTTGAGGATGGCAAGTAGTAGAAAAAGATAACTTAGTCCCTAATCTAGACCATAAGGTCCGCCAAAAGTGACTAAGAAATTTTGTATCTCTATCCGAAACTATTACCTTAGGTAACCCATGAAGTTTAACCACATCTCTAAAGAATAACTTTGCAATGTTGCTTGCATCATCTACTTTGTGGCAAGGTATAAAATGAGCCATTTTGCTAAATCTATCTACCACCACAAAGATAGAATCAAAACCCCTAGAAGTTTTGGGAAGACCTAACACAAAATCCATACTTATCTCTTCCCAAGGGGTGGAAGCAACATTCAAAGGAGTATACAGTCCATGAGGCATTGATTTAGATTTAGCTTCTAAACAAGTTATACACTTAAAGCAATGCCTTTGAACATCCCTTCTCATGTGAGGCCAAAAGAATTTTTCTTTCAACATGCCAAGGGTCTTTTCTACCCCAAAATGTCCCATTAATCCTCCCTCATGTGTCTCTTTAACAAGGAGTTTTCTATGTGAACCTTGAGGAATGCAAATTTTTCCTTCTTTAAAAAGATATCCTTCTTTCACATAGAATCCTCCTTGAGGTTTATTGAGACATTCCTCATAGATATGAGCAAAATCAAGATCTTGTGAATATAATTCAAGAATGTTATTAAATCCAAGAATTTGAGCTCCCAATGTGGCTAATAGATTAATTTTTCTTGACAAAGCATCAGCCACCACATTGGATTTTCCTTTCTTGTATTTAATAACATAAGTGAATTGTTCAATGAATTCCAACCACTTAGCATGCCTCTTTTGTAACTTGTGTTGACTCTTCAAATACTTAAGTGATTCATGATCACTATGAATGATAAACTCCTTGGCAACAAGTAATGTTCCCAAGTTTGAAGAGCCCTCACAAGTGCATAGAGTTCTTTGTCATAGGTGGGGTAATTACAAGAGGCACCATGAAGTTTTTCACTAAAGTATGCAATTGGGTGTCCTTCTTGTAATAATACTGCACCTATGCCAAATCCTGAAGCATCACATTCTAGCTCAAAAGTTTTGGAAAAATTTGGCAAAGCTAGAATGGGTGCTTGTGTGAGCTTCTCTTTGAGTAGCTCAAAAGCCTTTTGTTGTTTATCCCCCCAATGGAATGTAACATCTTTTTTCACCAACTCATTGAGGGGTGAAGCAAGACTAGAGAAGTTAGGAACAAATCTTCTATAAAAGCTTGCCAACCCATGGAAGCTCCTTACTTCTCCTACATTCTTTGGAGGAGGCCAATCTTGGATGGCCTTTATTTTTTCTGGGTCCACATGAACCCCCATTTTTGGTGACCACAAATCCAAGAAATATGACACTATCAACACAAAAGGTACACTTGTCAAAGTTTGCAAACAATTTGTGTGTTCTAAGAATTGTTAAAACAACTCTCAAATGTTTTTCATGAGTTTGCAAATTTTGACTATATACCAAGATGTCATCAAAGTAAACAACTACAAACTTCCCAATGCAATCCCTAAGGACATGATTCATAAGTCTCATGAATGTGCTTGGAGCATTTGTAAGACCAAAAGGCATAACTAGCCATTCATATAATCCAAACTTGGTCTTAAAGGCAGTTTTCCATTCATCACCTTCCTTAATTCTTATTTGGTGATAGCCACTTTTTAAATCTACCTTTGAAAATATTTGTGCTCCATGCAATTCATCCAACATATCATCAAGCCTAGGAATGGGATGTCTATACTTGATTGTGATGTTGTTGATAGCTCTACAATCACAACACATGCACCACTTCCCATCTTTTTTTGGTACAAGTAACACTGGTACAGCACAGGGACTTAGACTCTTTTGAACTAAGCCTTTATCTAGCAACTCTTGGACTTGTGTCTCAATCTCCTTAGTTTCTTGGGGATTTGTCCTATAGGCTGGCCTATTAGGAAGAACTGCCCCTGGAATGAAATCAATTTGATGTTCAATTCCTCTTATGGGTGGAAGCCCTTTTGGAATTTCTTGTGGGAATAGATCATCAAATTCTTTCAAAAGTTTTTGAATGGATGGAGAAAGAGTTGAAGTCTTTGAATCACTAGATGTGCATGTAAGTGTCCCTTGACAAAGAAGAAGATATGAAGGTTGCTCAACTTGAAGTGTATTGATTAAAGTCTTTTTGTTTAAAAGGACTTCATGTTGAGTGACCTTAGGTGGCACACTTGTTTCTATACCTCCCTTTCTTTTTGACTTTTTCTTTTGATCATGTTCTTGCTTTCTTAAAATCTTCATTTGTGCTTGATCCTTAGCCACTTGGGTAGGAGTCAAAGGATGAAGCACAAACTTCTTGTCCTTTTGATGGATAGTGATGGTATTGGTTAGACCATGATGGATAGTTTGATGATCAAATTGCCATGGTCTCCCCAATAACACATGACATGCTTCCATGGGACCTATATCACATAAAACTTCATCTTTGAAGTTCCCAATGGAAAATGCCAACTTCACTTGATTCTTGACTATTATATCCCTATCTTCATTTAGCCAATGAAGTTTATAAGGTTTTGGATGGGGTATAATATCAAGTTTCAACTTCTCAACCAACCTTGTGCTACAACAATTGCAACAAGACCCACTATCAACAATGAGAGAACAATGATTTTCTTGAATTTTAATCTTGTGTGAAAGATGTTCTCTCTTTGTGATATGTGTTCAAGACTTGGTTGGTTGCTAAGTATCCTTCTCACCATGAGAAGTTGCCCATCATCAGCATATATTTCCTCTTCCCTCTCTTCTTCCTCACTCTCACTTGTACTAGTTGGGGTGTCACTTTCACTACTATAAATGTCCTTGCCTTTCAAAATAATGTTTCTTTTTGTAGGACATTGAGTAGCTACATGACCCCTTCCTAGACATTTGAAGCATTTGATTTCACTTGTTCTTGTGTGTGAGGGTGTCTCTTTCTTGGGTCTCTCTTCTATTTTGGCTAGAGGTTTAAATGGCTCTTTTTCTTTAAAAATTTTCTTTTCAAAAGTAGGTTGAACTTGAATTCTTTTAGAAGAAGATTTTCTCAAGTTTTGTTGTTCTACCTTTATACACATTTGAACAAGATCATTCAAATCTCTATAAGGTAGAAGTTCAACCCTATCTCTTATGTCAAAATTGAGCCCACTTAAAAATCTAGCTAAAGTAGTTTCTGGACCTTCTACTATGCCTGCCCTCATCATATACAACTCCATCTTTTGTCTATATTCCTCAACTGTCATAGACCTTTGTTGTAACCTTTGGAGTTTATCCATGAGTTCTCTATTGTAGTAGGAGGGAATGTGTCTCCTCCTAAGGGCAGACTTGAGATCATTCCAATAGTGGATGGGAGGGGCTTGATGTCTAAGCCTCTCTTGGACCAAGGCAGTCCACCAATACATTGCATACCCTTGAAAGCTTAGGGTAGCTAGAGAGACCTTCCTCTCTTCACTCACTTGGTGGCATTCAAACAATTGTTCTACCTTCATCTCCCAATCAAGATAAGCCTCTACATTGTCTTTCCCATGGAAGTGAGGCAACACCACATTGACTTCTTTAGGGGGTGGGGGTGCATGAGAATTTCTCCTATGCCTTCTAGAAGTAGAAGGCTGATGAGGGTAATAATCACCCAGACTCATAGACATCCCTCCCTCTTGAGAGTTTTCACTCTGACTTCCCCTAGACTTACTTTTCCTTATCATTCTCAACTCATCTTGAATAACAGCATTTTGAAGCTCTCTATTGGCTTTCTCTTCATTCATTTCTCTTCTTATTTCCTTGAATTCATTAACTAAAGTTTGAAGAGAAAAATGTTCTTTTTCACTATCACTAATCCTAGGAGAATGCCTTCTAGACATTATGATGGACTTAAATGTTATTCTTGAAGTAAAGACTAGAGCTTTTCACTTGAAAGCAATATTCCAGGTAAGGGAGGTGATTCACTAGGAATGCTTAAGTACCAAGCCTTATCCTTGCCAAATATGCTTCTAGTTACTTACTAGAGTCCTTAGATCAAAATTACTCTTAAATCCACTTAAGTCTTAAAGACAACAAAGAAAACACAAAGCCAAGAAAGGACACAACCTAACTCTAAATTCGGACCCCTAAGAGAGCTTCCTATTCGCACAAGATATACGCTATCTAGCCGAGAATGGGACAAGCAATCAAAGTGAGGTCTCCTAGGTGAGGCTTAGACTTTGGATCTAAGACACACTCACCGTCTACCAATTTTAAAGTGAGACTTCTTTTGAGTCTAGTTACAAATGAGGGAAGAGCACTTGTGAACTCTAGCACCTCACTTGCTTGGATTTGGAAATTACAACCAAAGAAACCAAAGGAAATTACAAAAGAAATTTGGTAAATTGTAAGAAAAAAAAATACGAATTGGCTAAGGGAAAGAAGTGTGCAGCTTTGGCTTCTCAAAACAAAGAGTGAACTATGCTTAATTCACACCAATCCTCTCAACTGCAAGTGATCACTCAAGAACACAACTCTGCAGCAACAATTCTGCTGGTTGCTGTTTCAGCACTTGCTGCAGCACATTTTGGAAGTGCAGAATTGTCACGGTTTTTTCCATCCCAAGTACCATCTTCTTGTCTTTGCTCCTCTTCATTGAACCTTCTTTGATGCTTCCAATTGTGATACACCTCCTGAGGTATAAACCACCTACCCAACAAGCCAATTAATCACTGAAAATATCACCTCAAGTGCTGTAATTTTTCACAACCAAAAGACAGCAACACCAGGAAATTTTTCAAACAGTTGGTGTGCAGAATGTAGAAAAATTCGAAAATCAAGCAATGAAAGTGTTTTCAAACACGGTGGCACCTCAAATAGATCCTAAGAAGGGTTCTAGATCAGATTTAAACACAAGAAAAGACTTTAAATCAGAATCACACACGGATTGGCTATGCATTGAAAATTGACAAAACTGTTTGATGAAATGCCTGAATGAGTGGCACCAGATTTCTGCACCAGATTTTAACAGCAACACTACTATTCTTCAAACTTTCGAAACTGATGATACAATGGTCCTAAGTGCCTTTTTTAACATATGTAATATCTCTTTTGAATTGTTATCTTGATATTCTAAATGGACCATGGCTTTTACTGCATCTAAATGTGATGAATCAAGCAAAGTAATGCAGTGCAGAATTTGACAATAAACCAGCACAGTTTTCAGCAGAATCAATTTTTCAATGCAGAAAAATATACCAAATGAACAGTACTGCACCTAGTTATTTTCCAATGATTCAAACATGTTTTGATGATGAATGATGACTTGTTGGAACTAATTGGATGCATCAAAACTATATAAAACAGAAAATCACTACTGCAGTACCAGATTTCACCTAAATTTAACAACTAGCATGGTCAAATTTTGACTCAAAAGTAATTCTGATTTGAAAACAGCAAAGAGGAGTTAGAAATGGTATTTGAAAGTTGCACAAATGCAGAAATTCAGTGTTAATGATGGTTAGCAATGATCTAATACTAACCACACACAATTAAGCAGAATTTACTCAAGGAAACACATGCATCTCGGCCAAATGCTTGGACACTCTTGCCACATGACAAACTATTTGGAATCAACTCATTTCATCTTCCAAATGGTTCAGACAATGGATCAACCAATTGCTGTTCAATAGAACAGTAAATGACCATAAGAACAGTGGCAATGCAGCACAAAAACAGAACTGAAATGCTGTCAGATTTTTTTAAAAAAAAACCTGCACAGATTTTGAGTTTGAATGGTAGATCTAAACACCTGAGCTCATTTCTGAAGTATTCATTGCTCTTACTTGGTGTAGCCACATTCAAACAACTCAGATTTTTGGTAAAACTTGGTTGAAAAACCAGATTTGATAACAACACAGCAAAGTAACTAACAAGACTTAAGACAAAACCAGAAATGATGTTTAAATGGTAAAATAGACTCAAACAATCAATAACAGCCGAATAAAATGAAGTAACACTCAAGCAAAGACAGCTAGTAGCCAATGAAAGTAAGATTAGATCCTAGACACAGCAATGATTGATGAAAACAGTGCAGAATTTTCAGAGAACATCAAGAACAACCAGGAAATTTTTGACAGCAAAGAATTGAAAGAAATCTGGACTTATCTCACGGTTCTAACTTGAACCAAGGCTCATGATACCTGTTGATGCATCAAAGAGGATGCATAGGAGCAGATCCGTGAGACTAGAAAAAGCAACCAGCTCTGCTGCAACTGAATAATCCATGAAACAGTCAAGAAAGCTTGGTGCAGTGCTGGAGAAGTTGTAGCAGAGAAGGCTCTCTGTTTTGGCTGGACTAAGTGAACTGTATGCAGCGGATTGAAGTGATTATGGGGAGGTGGAATGGAAGTTTGCTTGAGGGAATGGTAGACTATCTCAGGCGGCTTCCACAATGGAAGAAGATAGCAATGGAAGAGCAAGCAAGTAGATATGACTTTCGGATGAGAGAAATTTGCAAAGTGCAGAATTCATCTTCTATATATTTCCAAAAGTGAAATACATGCTTATCTCAGGAGATTATATAGCTAAATCTCAAGTCCATGCAATGCCATACATGTGAGGTAAGTAGATCCACAAAATACGGATCAAGTGCCACCTTACCCACATGTGCAAAATGTGATAGCTTTCTAGAAGCCATGTTATTCACGTGGCTTATTACATAAGCGTATAAGTGGAATTAAAATAAGCTAATACTACCCCTTAGGCTACTATGCACACCCCCCATGTGTCAAAGTCCACTTTTACCCTTCTCCATGCTTTGGCATCTTAAAAGCATCTTCTATGTCTCCAATCTTCCATCCAAAGATAGCAAAGAGGGTTTGGCCTTTGGGAGAGTACTCATCTTGTAGCTTATTGATCATCCCTCTTGTGATAGGTCCAATGGTGCTAGGCCTTCTTGTATCACCTGTTGAGTGTTTATCTTGTAAAAGTCACATGTTTGACATTGACATATTGGAAAATTTACTTTCTAAAGAAATCAAGCCTATCTCACATGTTCAAAATGTTTTTAGGAAGAGCAATCTTAGAAATATAAACATGCATCTTCATAAAAAGTCTAAAGTTAAGAGAACTCGTAGAGTTTGGGTTGAGAAAGGGACTTTTGTGAAAAATAAGGTGCATGATGTTTGTTGTTTTTATTGTATGAAAAAGGGACATACTTCTAACAAATGTAGAATTAAACATTTTGATGTTCCAAATGGAAAATATGCTTGGATTCCTGTTATAAAGTAAATTGTCTCTAACCTCAAAGGACCCAAATGAGATTATGGGGACCAAAACTCTATTGTTTTTACTTTGCAGGTTAAGTTTTCAAAAGGATAAGAGAGCTCTATGGTATTATGCTCTTTGAAGTGATGCTACAAACCAGGATGTAACTCCATCAAGTGGTATCCAAAAGCCTTCATTCAAGCACCAAGTATTTGAGCTAAGTGTTGTTTAAACTGTGATGTTACATCTTGTTTTTATTTAATCTTCCATTATTTAATTACTGTTATATTCATTACTGGTTAGGCAAATGATATGTTCATCACTATTTCATTCATCCTGTGGTGTGTTCTTGTCTGTTTACACATTTTGATCAAGTGAAATTCATTTATTTAAGATATTCATGTGTTGAATTTCATTCATGTCATGTAAAGCCATGTGCATTGTTATTTCAGTGCTTTGTTGATAATTATCTATAGAATTTGTGTTTAACTGGCTTAGTATTCAATTTCATGAGTACTTTGAAGTTACCTTTGGTGTAATCTCTGTCAAGCATCAAAAACTATGAAAAAGTCATTTAAATGAGTTGGCTGACAAATTTTCATTAGCAATTTTTGATGATTAAGATATGTGAAAATTAAATTGTCATTTCTATTTCAAAGTTGGTTCTGTGGAGATTTGTTTTTAAGTTCAAATGCATAATGAATGAGCTATGATAATATACATTGAGAGCCTGGGTGCAGAAAATGAACTTATCAAATTTGCATAATTTTGATGTAAATTATTTTGTTTAAAATAATGTTGAAAGATAGCACCTGAATCAGCTCTTGTGGTTGAATTTTTGCATATGTTGTTTTGATATGCATAGTTGAATATATGAAGTTGAACAGATTGGGATATGAGAGTGCATGAATCATAGTTGTTGTTTTGAAAGTTGTAAATTGTGTTGTCAAAGTTTTTTTTTTTTTAACTGATTGTGCTAGTTGAAATGCTTTCATGTCAAACCTGTAGCAGTTGTGATCATTTCCATTTAAGCTACTGTTGCATTCATTTTAGTTTATAAATTCGTTGCTTAATCATTGATATCTTAATTGTTTGAAAAGTGGTTGTTGATTTCGTGGGTTAATTGAGTATGCTAAAAACTAAATTTGAATTGCATATTTAAGGGGGTATCTTTACTTTATGAACTTAGAAGAGAGTTAGGAGTGTTAGACATATCTTAGAATCAAAATCTATGCGAATTTTTGCACTTTTCGTAAACTTAACGCTTCATAATCGATTATCACTAAGTTATAATCGATTATTCATGCATAAATTTCAATTCTGGAAAATCTTGAGCAGATAATCGATTATCATTATGCATAATCGATTATCATGCAATTCTGGGCAGTAATTATTGAACTGATAATCGATTATCACGAGCCATAATCGATTATCACGCTGACAGTTTCAAAAATAGAGCCGTTGGAGCATCCCATAACGGCTATAAACGACCATAAACGGCTAGTTTGTCCATTTTTCTTACAAATAGCCCCCCATAATCGATTATTAGACACTCCTTTGCACCCAAATACTGCTGAAATCAAATCTAGAGCTCAAATCTTCTTCATTTCCCTTCACCTTCTCAAAATCTCATTTTCCCATTCTTCCTCCATGGCTGACTCAAGAAGGCACCGTCGCAGAACAGCTGGAGCCTCCTCTTCTTCTCAACCACGTCTTGCAAACATAGATGGATGGATTTCAGATCAAGGGAAACACGCAGACTTTGTTAATTCTTGGCAAGAAAGGAAGATCATGGCGGTAAAGTTTATTCGTCTTGACTTTTTCCGCTTCTATGGCTTTCAATTTCCAAACACTTTTGCTGAGCAGGGGTTAACGCATCTGTTAGAACAAAAAGGCTGCATTTATCCTGATCTGATAAGAGTCTTCTACTTCAACTTGCGCTATCGAGATGGGATAATATCTACTAAGGTCAAGGGAGTACGCATCATTTTAGATGATGACATATGGACCAATGTTGCTCAACTTCCCATCTGGGATGATGCTGTCAAAGTCCACTTAGGACTTGAAGATTTCAACAGGATGATGACTTTTCAATCCTTCCTACGTCATCCTGAACGACAAACAAATAGAAGGCAATTACTGGTTGGAGGTTTTAAAGTTGAAGAAAGGATGATCCACTACTTGATTGTCTGGATTTTATGTCCTAGAGGAACCAACCATGCTCAATGCTCTGAGCAGGATTTACTTCTATTGTACGGGATTCTAAATCACATACACATCGACTGGCCTGCTCTCATTGCTGACACAATGGTAAAAGCCAAGAAATCCCATTCATATCAACTTCCCTATGCTCTTCTTATCTCTAGGATTTTAGAATTCAAAGGTGTATCTGTTGAAGGAGAACTAGTTCAAAATATTGAAGCTGTGGGATCAGAAATTGGAGATACAACCTTTCGTCAAATGGGATTCATTACTAGAGGAAGAGTCCTTATTCACAAAGATGATGATCATCCTGATGTAGATGAAGATGATGACATGGACACTCATATGGCTGACCCAGTAAGTGCTGCTGCTCCGTCTGATGCTGGACCATCCAACATACCCTCCTCTTCCTCAACTTCTATGGAAGAACATTTTGCAAGGTTATCTAAACAATTGGAGGATATGAGTCTTGCACAAAAGACTCACTTTGAGGAGATTTATGAGTGGCAACGATCTGTTGATGAGTACATGGTTGATCAATTTCTTGATCTTGATGTTCGTCTATCTAACATCGAGAATCATCTCAACATTCAACCTCCCGAGAGATCTCCTAGTCCTGAGTTTTAGATATAGGTTCTATGTTAGATTGTTTTGTTGTTTACTTGCCATTTCATCTATGTTATAATTCTGTCTGTTATGTGTCTTCTTATAATGTAATCTTTATTTTCATAAATAAAATGATCTCTTGATTATATGCATCCTTTGATTAATTGAGGGGGAGATCATATTTAGGGGGAGCCTTTAACATCCGATCTTTTTGCTTCTGATCAAAAAGGGGGAGAAGAATAATACAAGAGGAGAAGTATAAATTATTACAGGTATTGCTAACCTTGTTGTTGTTTGTTAGCTTGTATGTTTTGCAGGTAAGCCAAACTTGCTTTTAAAATTGAATTTTTGATCATCATCAAAAAGGGGGAGATTGTTACCAATAAGGAATATTGGTAAATCTTGAAGAAATTTGTTTTGATGATGCTACAAGAAGTTTTAGTTGCAGAAGATATTAGAATTAGTTAAAAGCAATTTGTAGAAATTAAATGTAGTAGGAAATTCTTGTAAACCTTGTAAACTTGCATTTTTAACTACAATAATCGATTATGATTAAGCAATAATCGATTATCACAAGTCATACTTGAATAATCGATTATCACTTCATATAATCGATTATCACATTTTTGAAAACCTATAACGGACTTGAATAATCGATTATCACTTACAATAATCGATTATTCATGGCAGTTGGGAGCTGACCTTTGGCACTCAGTGTACTTGGCTATATATTTTGTTTTGGAGAAATTAGAAAGTAACGTTTTTTTTGAACTGAGAAAGCTTAGAACACTGTGTGTCAGAGGAACGTTCTTAGAGAGCTTTTTGTTCATCGTTCCCTTGCTTGGTCTTGTGAAAGGAGAGGCTCGCGTATCGTGTGTCGATAGTCGGAGCAGACTCTCTTCAAGTTAGCAAGGTGCTCTGCCTGGTCTTGTGAAAGGAGAAGCTTGTGAATCGTTGGTCGATTGCTGAAGCGGTTCTCTTCAAGTTGGTAGAGTGGTTCTATTCATTTTATTCTTGTTTATTATCTTGTAATCTGTTAAACAATTTTTTAGTGAAAAAGGTTAATCACTATTTATAGTGATTAACGACTGGACGTAGAATCTTTTGATTCGAACCAGGATAAAAATTCTGTGTTGATCTTCTTATTCCCTACACTCATTTTATTTTACGTATATCAACTGTTTGATTAATTTTCTGAAAGAAAATTATTTTTACTAAAAGGACCAAATTAAGTTTAATTGTGATCGAATACGCTTTCCACTCTCTGAGTTTTAATTCCGCTGCGCTATACTCTTCGAAAAATACCCCCTCCGATACCATCAGTTGGCTCAAATATGATATGACATTGAGCAATACTTATGTTTTGTGAAGTGCAAGCCTGGTTGTATGAGTGTAAAAGTATTTTTGTTCCAGACTTCTGAGCACCCTTTTTCACCACTAAACAACCATTTTTGTGATTGCTTTGGCGTTGAGCGATGATAGGGACTAAGCGTCATCTTGCACTACAAATCTGAAGCAATTTTAGTTCCAGTATGCTGAGTGGCAAGATGATATCATTAAGCACGACATATTGCAAGAAGAATGATGTTAAGCGCCAAACACGTTTTGCTAAATGTTTGGTGTTGGGTGTCAAAACTATTGCTGAGCACCACCTTTGTGCGAGAGGTTTTGCGTTGAGCACCACCCTGAGCTACATTTTATATAATTGTTTTGGTTTCTTCTTTTTGGTTGTTTGGTATTGATTTGTATAATAATTGATTTTTCTTGTTATTATAGTAATTGAATGTATGTATACGAGGATCTTTGGTATGTTTATGTGTGGTATGGTTATTGAGAGAATTTCAAGAAGAAAATCGATGTGATGAAGTTGTTTAGTTATGTTTTGACATATGGAAATTTAGAAACGATGTATCTTGATATATCATTAGTCATTCAACTCATATAGAGATGAATGAGATGGGGGGAGAGAATGGTAGGAGGTCTTTGGCCTCAACTTTTGATCTTAGCTTGAAAAGATTAACCTCGTGAGTAGTAGGGTGATAAACATTGTGTTTATGACTCTGTAGAATATAAATACTATAACGAGTGCACATCTACTCAAGTCATATATCAAAACATGTATCCAGATAATTGAGTCTAAACTGTTTTTGTGTGTTTATATGAGTTATTGTATTTTATAAATGTTTTTACTTGATATAATTTAATTGTCTTAGGAAACCCTTTTTGCATATTAGTTTACTCTTTTGTTTTTCTTGTGTTTTTTATTTTACCGTGATCATCTTATTAGAGTAAGTATATGAAGGATACACTTTGAAAATTCTATAATGAAGAATGGTGATCGTATATAATATTTTTCATAATCAACGAGTAATTTTCTTCAACGGAGTTATATATATTTTATTAGTATAATTATTTCTTTTAGATAAAAGTATTAATATCATTTGTTTATACATTGAGATAATTTAATTTGTTTAATCAACTTTATAATATCTTATTTTATCGATTATAAGTTGCTAAAATTGGAGACATTACAACTTTTCTAATTATATAATTCTTTTTTTCATTATTACTTCTACATATTTAACTTTTAATTGCATCAGACATTTTTTAATGTAAAATTGTGTGTGTGTTTGGCTTAAAAAGCTTATTGAACTTTAGGTATCAGTGTAACGTCCAGCGTGCTAGGTTGCTTTGAACCAAAGGAAAAAACAAAAACAAAAAACGTTGCTTCGTGGATACTTTTATAGTTTAATCATTTGAATTGATTTTTTTTATGTTGTTTTGAGTTTCTGCGCACTCGTGTAGAATAGTAATATACAATGTTTTAAGATGAGTTTTAAAATGCAGTAGCTATTATTGAAAGTTGTCTAAGATCACCGCCACGCTTCAAAAGCGCCTTTCCCTTCTCTGACTTTTGTTACAACTACTACCACTACAAGGTGCGTTTCATCAACCAAATTCTCGTTTGCTCTCTTCATTTTAGGTATGCAATAGCCTGCGAATTCTTCTATGTCTAAACTGTTGATTCTTATGAAAATTATCTGTTCTTTCTTTTCTCTGCCAAGAATTTTCTTACACAGGATTACCAAATTAGTTTGTTGAAGAATTATAATTGTAAGATAATCGTTACTACTACGGTGTATGCTTATTTGTGAATTTCGAATCCTTTGCGTATTTCTATGTGGCTCGATGCATGGATTACAACGAATTTCTTGTTGAACTAAATTTTGTTTTTCTCTATTCTTCACTGAAGATTTATTGCTGTTTGTGATTGGTTCGTAAAATATCTTCTGTTAGCTTCTTGTTGGGATGGCACGATCTTCGATGGATGAGATATCAGACACCGGAGCATTTGTGAGATCTGCTTCCACTTTCAGAAACTGGATTTCAAGTGACCCGAATTCGCCATTTCCACCGGAATCAGGGAGGTATCATCTCTATGTATCATATGCTTGCCCTTGGGCTTCCAGGTGCCTTGCTTACTTGAATATCAAAGGACTTAACAAAGCCATCAGTTTCTCGGTTAGTTAGTAACCTTCGTGCTGAGTGTTTTTCAACTGGAAAGAATACATTCTTAGTTCATTATGCGATTTCATTTCCTGCGTGTTCAATGATCAGTCAGTCAAACCCATATTTGAAAGAACTAAAGAATCAGATGAGTATAAGGGGTGGGTTTTTCCTGATTCAGAAACAGAGGTCCCTGGAGCTGAACCTGATAGGTTGAATGGAGCAAAGAGTATTAGGGAGCTTTATGAAATTGCAAGTGCTAACTACACTGGAAAGTACACAGTTCCTGTATGGAGATACTATACCCTGTCTTCTTTCATGTTTTTTATGATTTGCTTTGCTGGGTAAACTTTTTTTTACCAACTGATGAATTTTGATCTGCATAGGTGTTGTGGGATAAGAAACTCAAGACAATTGTTAACAACGAGAGCTCAGAGATAATCCGCATGTTTAATACTGAATTCAACAATATTGCAGAAAATCCCTCTGTTGACTTGTATCCCGCTGATTTAAAAGCCCTTATTGATGAAACCAATGCGTGGATATACGATAGTATAAATAATGGTGTTTACAAGTGTGGTTTTGCAAAGAAGCAAGAACCACACAATGAGGTACGAAGCTATTTTTAACCTTTTTTTCTAGCAACTGTTGGTTCTTTAATGTTTGCACTTACTGCCAATGTTTATCTGGTGTTTTCTTTCTGCAGGCTTCAAGACAATTGTTTGAAGCTCTGGACAAATGTGAGAATCTATTAAGTAAGCAACGCTATATATGTGGCCACACACTCTCTGAAGCAGACATTCGATTGTTTGTCACTCTTATCAGATTTGATGAGGTAAAGTGTACGTGTGGATATTTATTTTAGACATTTGGAAATATCATGTGTTTTCCTGTTGTTACTTGTACTGTGCAAAGTATAACACAAGAACTAGAGCAAACACAAATTAGAGAAAAGAAACAAATTAACTTGGTCCTCGGTCTAGCAATAAAATTTAATTTCCACACCCTTTGTTCTTTTAAGCGATACAAATTGATCATGAAATGCAGTATTTGCATGAAAAACAGGATCATTTGTTATTCCAGTTGCAACTTATTATCTGCATGAGTCTGTGTTGGCTCATTTTGCTTCATATTTATATTTGCTAGCATTTATGATCCAAATTGCTTGATTTCTATATCATTTTCTCTTACATACTCTTCTTTGTATTAAGTTTGTCTAATTTAACCTATGACCCTTCGAAATTGTCAAGCTTTCTACAGCCAGAGTCCATTTTTCCTTGCATTAAATTAAATACTAGTTCCAATTTTCTGTTTGGAAACAATAGTTTTCTTATCACTGTGAAGAGCTTCTGGTTATTGGTCATGTGTTTTGTGCAGCAAATGTAAATCAGCCATGAATCACTTGGAACTATTAAGTGCTCTATGCTTCCAAGTTTACCACATTTTCCACACTCAACCTCCACGAACAATTTCTTTGTGTGTGGTTGATCGAGGCCGTACCCGAATCAAATTAATGAGCAATTAAATGCAGTATATACTAAGAGAATGACTCCTAGGTCGTCTCTCAAGGACCAAATGTGGTTCAGGAATTAGATCGAACATGTAGGGGGGGTTATGTGGACAATTGTTATTGAAATTAACTAAATAGTAAACACAAATTAAAGACATAGATTAAAGACATGTTAGTGTTAGTTTGATTGCAAAGGTCCAATCCCAAGTTAACTATAATTAACAACTCTTCTCATCCCTAATCCAACATTCATTAATCCAACAAAATGGAGGATTAAAAAGTTTTCATAAAACACACATTCAATCAACTATGCACTATCACATATTAAGCAACCATGACCCTAATCAACTAAGCGGAGATTAGGCACAATTTAGAGCACTAAGCATGTCTTAATTGCAGTACAAATAGATTCAACAATGTGCTGGGCTATAACAGCGGAAACAATTATGCAGCAATAACCTCATAGAAGCTATGCAATCTCCCTAATCACCAACCCAATAGAACTAGGCTTCCATTACACTAAGTTCAAACAACAATGCAAAACTAAATTAGTGCTGGAACAGGGAATGCACCACTAAAACGTAACTCAAACAACAGCTACAAAATGTACTTCAAATTGCAAATAGAAAACGCACCAGAAACAAAAACAGAAAACGTAATTAATGGGGGCACCCGAAAACGTAAATTGAAAACGAGAATGCAAAGGGACAAAACGAGAACAACAATAAAGACGAAAAAGGAAGAGCAAAACCGTAATTGTAGTAGCTGTTGTGGTTGCCTGTTGTTGTAAATGTTTGCAGCATAGGCTTAAGGAGCATCTTGGCCAATAGGTTGCTGCAAAGAAGGACATGCATCTGTATAATGATCACTCGAAGGACATATAACACACAGTCGTGCAATAGATGCAGATGGAGGTGCTGGTCTCTGATTGCTTGCCAGTTGTGTCACCAAACTCACAAGAGCATCAAGTTTGCTCTCCTAATTCTTATCTGTAGATGATAAAGAATGAGTAGCTACATCATGAACTCCCCTAACAACAAGAACATCATTTCTCGCACTTAACTCTTGGGAGTTAGAAGTCATCTTCTCAATAAAATGTCTGGCTTCAGCAGGTGTCATGTCACCAAGTGCTCCACCACTGGCAGCATCAATCATACTTCTCTCCATGTTGTTCAAGCCTTCATAAAAATACTAGAGAAGGAGTTGCTCGGATATCTGATGGTGAGGGCAACTTGCACATAGTTTTTTAAATCTTTCCTAGTACTCATACAAGCTCTCTCCACCGAGGCCTAATCCCAGAAATGTCTTTTCTTATAGCTGTAGTTCGGGATGTTGGGAAAAATTTCTCCAAAAACAGTCTCTTAAGATTATCCCAGCTTGTGATGGATCTAGGCGTAAGATAATACAATCAATCATTTGTCACACCTTCTAATGAATGAGGGAATGCCTTCAAGAAGATGTGATCTTCAAGAACATCATGAGGCTTCATCGTTGAACAAACAATGTGGAACTCCTTAAGATGCTTATGTGGGCATTCACCTGCAAGGCCATGAAACTTGGGCAACAAATGGATCAGTCCAGTTTTGAGAACATATGGCACGTCCTCACCATGATATTGGATGCACAAGCTTTCATTAGTGAAACCAGGTGCAGCCATTTCCCTAAGAGTCCTCTCTCGCGAGGTGGAGGTTGTGCCATATTGTTCTCGTTATGAAAAATAAAAAAATCAGAATTAGATGCAACAGATGCAGTATGCACAAAGTATGGAACAGTAGATGCAGAAGTAGAATGCTGAGACTCTAATGGTATGGACTCAAATGGTGGGTCTGACTCTAAAGAAAAATTCCTAGAATGCCTAGCTAACCTATGAAAAGTCCTATCAATTTCAGGATCAAAGAGTGGTAGTTGGCCAGGATTGCCCCTAGTCATACACTAAGTCAACTCTATTAGCAAAAGTCAACTTAGTCAACACAAGCAAACATAGGGGGTAGAACTGCAAGTATATGCAAAACTTATCAGAATGAGTTGAAATATTGTGAGCAACCCCCTACAACCATGAAATGATAGCAAAAAAGTTGGCAAAGCAAAATTCAAAGGATAACTATTTTTACGAATTTAAGAAAGTTTGGAAGGATGGAAAAATAAACTTGAAATATCAAAAATAAATAGAAAAAGGCCTCTTTTTGAAAATCTGAGAATCGGCCGTCAATGAGGCAGTCGTAAATGGATCCAGAATTTTTTTTCTATGCAAAATCAAAAGAAAATTCATCCAATTCTGACTTCGTGAGCATAAGTTATCGCAAAAGTTATCGCAGTTTGAAGTTTTGACACTTCCTGTTTTCACAAAAAAATTGTAACTCCAAACCGGGAAGACTAAAACTGCTTCTATGATTTTTCTATCAAAATATGGACCATAAGAAGTGCACAAAAAAATTTCAAAGAAAAATGACATTCCTAGCTACCAAAACAAAAATGTCAATTATAATAGGGAAATCGGGAACTATTCACACACTATTCATTATTAACGCGCTCATCGTGATCATCACGTTTTATGTGAAAACATAGCAAACAATGTCCAGTTCTCCAAATATTGACTTAAAACAACCACAAAACACAAGACACACATAAACAAAACATAACAGCACACTCACAACACAAGATAAAACACAACACACACTAACAGACCCAAAATTGAACTGTTGGTCCCCGGCAATGGGGTCAAATTTGATCAAGGCCACACCCGAATCAAATTAATTCGCAATTAAATGTAGTATATACTAGGAGAATGACCCCTAGGTTGTCTCTTAAGGACCAAATGTGATTCAGGAATTAGATCGAACACATAGTGGGGGGTTATGTGGACAGTTGTTATTGAAATTAACTAAACAGTAAACGCAAATTAAAGACACAAACTTAAGTGCATAAACAAATTGAACTCTAAAATTGCAAAGAGAATGAGTTAAATCCATAAAAACGAAATAAAAACCTCATTGGAGCTCTCTTCTCTATCCACAAGTTTGGAAGACAAAAATTACAAAACGAATGAGCTCTCTTGTGTGTGGGGGGCTACTAGGCACTAAATCCTAGGATGCAAAATCCGCCCCCACTTTTGGGCCTCTCCTAAATTGCCAAAAATGGCCCAAAATGTGCAAATCAGTCCAAAAAGCCCTAAAAAACAAAATTACAATTTAAATTAAAATAAAATGCTGATGTGGCGAGTAGAGAATGATGTGGCAACCCTTTAATATCCCAAAATATACTTCCAAAAATTTCCCTGCAATTAATAATAAAAATAATTAGCCTCAGATAATTTAAATTAATTAAAATAAGAATTCCTGATCAAATTAAGTACAATTAGCAAAACTGGAGAAATAATAGACATCCAAGCACAATTCCCTAATTAAATGTAATACAATAAGCTAAGTGAAGTCAATAAAATATTGACTCATTAGCGGTTTATCTTTAGTATGGTCATTATTGATAAATCTCGTCCCTATTTTTGTTTTTCTTGTCATTGTTAGCTTTGTCACTCTTCTCATTGTTGCTCTTCCTTCTTCCTGAACCTTCTGTTCGAACTTGGAGAGCACCCTTCAGATTGTTATTTTCTCTTCATTCAACTTTTCTTCTCGTGTCTGCAATGCATTTTCAATTCTTTTCTGAAGCAAAGAAGGTATGAAAAAGCATCCTTACATAACTTGCAGTCCCAACTATGTTGACAACCCAAGTTATATCAATCATTTGCAGCATATTCAAATTTTATAATAACAAATACAAATCCTGTAGAAATTAAGCTTAATAAAACGATTCCACCACCTAGTACATCTACGTTTAACCATAAAAGAAGCAAGTTTATCAATTCAATAGTCTACCTCCCAATATATGTGAGAGACCAAGGAATTGTATGTTGAGACAGAAAGGAATCTCACACTCTTAAGCTTATACAACATATTCTTCTAACAGTTACGAAGATACAAAGTAACTTTATGTTGGTTGAAGAAAGCTTTTACCACCATCATAGAATCACTTTCCTGTTGGTTCTCAACTGCTACTTCAGCAGCACGAATAGCACTAAAAACTTCTGCATATGTCGCTGCTTTCACACCAAGATAACCAGTAAAAGATCCGACAAAAGTAACAAATTTATCGCGGAACAAACCCCATCAGAAGCACCTTCAATATTGAACTTCAACAAATGACAAGGAGGAGAAAAATAAAAAGCAGGAATGACAGAAGGAGCAATACCCAACTTAATAAAGATACTAAAAGCCTTGAGAATATTGAACTCTTTAATGTTATACCTCATAGAATAAGAGCATAGATCACGAACCCAGTTCACATTAGAAAAAACTTGATTCTTCAGGCTTGAATAAAAGACCTTATGGTTATCCAAACAAATGGAATTACTGCTATACCAAATGGATTCAATTACAAAAAAGATAGCAGCTTTACTCCAGGAGCCATCGATTCTTTGCTACACAGAATGAAGACTGAGATGGTCAATTTGACACTGTTGGCAAGAACTAAGCCAATGAGAAATTTGGCTGCGAAATAACATTAAAAGAAAAAGTCAGCAACAGTTTCAGTGTGATGAAAACAATGATAGCATCGTGAAACTATAGACAAACTACATTTAAGTATGTTACAATTTGTAGCAAGCCTCCGAATAAGAAAGGATTTTCAGGGAGGGATGAACTGATCTCAAAGCTTATAGCCAGAACCCAAGGATTGGATTGACCAGAAACCAGCTCAAAAGCATGCTTCATGGTGAGTATAACATCAGAAGAACCATTCCAATACCTTCTATCTGGAGTACGCTCTACTCGAAAGACAATATCTCTAGCCGGAACTGGATATCTAGAACATATGAAATCCAAGTCATACCTCTGACCATTATGTATGAAATCAGAAACCTTATCTGACAACTGGTTATGCAGAACAATAGGGATGTTCAAAGAATCAACCATAGGTGTATCAAACATGGTAGTCAAAATCACTAAGATCCTTCGAGTCTGTGATCTTTTTCTCCCTCTCCGATCTCACTTAACTTAAAACTTGCAATTCATTGAATTATTATTACTATATTCATTATCACCGAAAAAGATAGCAAAAAAGTAACTAACAACATGATCCTCCAAGTCGTTGTTGTCACTGATATCTCTATCCTCGTTTTGTCAAAGAAGAGGTATGTTTCATTGCTTGATTAATCTTGGCAGACCGATGAAAAAGGGTAGTGTTTTTTTCACCCTCGATATGCCAAGTATATCTAGCCTTTTCCCTCCACATTTCATGTTGGATGTCAAACTCTTTCTAAAGCAATCAAAGCATTTTTTTTTTCTGCAAAATTAAGTCATCATTTTTAGCATGAGAATCCAAATTTGTTTGAAACCTAGCCAGATTATTCATAGGATTAGTGACTGTGTGAGTCACATTGCCAAAGACATTTCTGCTATCAAGAAGCCTTCTCTTAACTTTTATCATCTTTTGATTCAACACATATATGGGAGACGGCCAAACCAGGAAGTATTCCAAGCATCAGAAACCAACTCACAATCAGCTGTAGCAGCCACATAGATCAATCTTTAAGAGGAAAAGAATTCCTTTTGTTTTATTCTGACTGAAAAAGAATAGGAAAGTGATCAGAAAAATATTTAGTTAAAGTATTACAAGAAATACTATTCCAGGAAGCAATCCAATCCGAATTGCAGCAGGCTCTCCATCAAGGTGTTTGCCATCCTAGCAGAACCAACGCTTCTGGGAAAATGATGCAGATGATTCCCATCTACCCAAGCTTCAAATTCTTTAACAGGAAGCCTAGCCACAAAATTGGAACCTCTATGCTCATGAGTCATGACTACCTCGAACCACATTGAATCACCGATAAAAGATCAAGGACCAGGATTAGAACTCATAAGAATAGATAAATCATGCCACAAGGATCTACGCTTGATTAATATGTAGATGCATAGATGATAGCAATATGATAAGTGACTTTAACCGCAAAAGAAAGGGTCAACACAAATTGACCAAAACAGCTCAGCAACTTAACATTATTAGTAAAACGCCATATATTTGAAATTTCCCTATTATTTTGAGTATACAACTGAAAAATTCAAATATCTCCAATAGTTGACCTCAAATTATCAGTGCTGACAAAGGGTTCAGCAAGAAACAGAAAACTTGGTAGTGAGATGAACAAATCTTTTTGAGAGCCACTTAGGACTTCTTATTCCCAATGCCCCTAATATTCCAAAATAAAGCTTTTGCCATTTGACAATATTGAGATTTTCACCCCTAGCTTGCGTCCAAATGAGCAAAGCCTCCTTTTAGAACTCAAAATTAAATCAAATCGCTGGTAGGCCCAAGTTAGCGAGTCTGTGTTTCATGACCATTTTTCTTGAATAAATATGGAGTTTGTCCTTTCAGTCTTATTGCATTTCTATCGTGAGATTAAAAACTTAATTTTCTAACCTGGGCTTGGAATGTTACATAGTTGTGGCTGAGTGTCGTCTTCCAAATGTAAACATAAAGAGAAGAAATAAATTTTCTATAGTTCAGAGTAGTCTGATTTTCCTGTTTTTTGTGTAGTACTTTACTCTGAATCAGACCAATGAAAACAAATCATCTCAGTTAGTTCATTGTTTTATAGTGGCTATAGATGATGAGAAAAATACAAACTTCTCTCTTCAAGTAATTGAACTCTCTTATAATTGTAGGTTTATGCAGTTCACTTCAAGTGCAACAAGAAGCTGCTGCACGAATACCCAAATCTTTTCAATTACACTAAAGACATTTTCCAAATTCCTGGCATTAGTAGCACTGTGAACATGCAACATATCAAGTTACATTACTATGGAAGTCATCCTTCTATCAATCCATTTGGTATTGTTCCTGTTGGGCCAAATATTGATTATTCTGCTCCTCATGACAGAGAAAGGTTTTCTGCATAGGTGGTTGTTTTGTATAATTGTAAGATTTTTATAGAATTTTCCTGTATCTTCCAAGCTTTGTTGAAAAAGTGCAGAAACAACGATGCTTTGTTGAAAAACGTAATTTCAAAATAAACTGAGACAGGTCTCTGTGTGTGAGTATACCTCTAATGTTAGAATTCTTCTGTGATCGAGCTTCATTGATTTGTGTCAAAACTGTTTGAATTGTAGCCAGACACATCCCACAATTCGTATTACTGTCTTATTATTAAATGGTTTGGAAAGATCACCTGTATTTAGTGTTGAAATTTGAGCTCGACAACTTAGCTTGTTGGATCTCATGTAGGGTCAGACTGCTTTGGATCTAAAAGAAAATGATAAAAGTGAGAGAAACTAAGGTACAGTGATAGAAACCTTTAGGAAAGAACTTGAAGAACAGAAATTCACCTGGAAAGAGTACCATATGATCAACTAGTTCTTGTTTTAGTTATTATTATCAGCTGACATCAGATACTATATATCTGCAATTAAATTGTACAATTTTGTTTTTTACAAATAATAGAGATAACAGAGAATAGAGAAAATGTGGGTCATGTGATGGAAACATAGAAAGAGGGAGAGAAAAGAGTGGCATTAAGCTGTTAGGAACTCTCTTCTCTCTTCCTTGTATCGCTCGTCTTATTTTTCTTCTGTCCTTTTCTGTACTGAAAAAGTTGTATAATTTTTTTGTTACAATTGAGTGAAAATTTGTAGTTTATGAGTTTGCTCTGTTCTGACATAATTTGTAACAGTGTATTAGCATACTTCAAATCTAATAGACTCTAAAGTCATGATAGTATGGGAATTTTAGCTTCACGAAATATAAAGACATATTGTATAAAGAAGTTTGTAATTTATTTTATGTATATACATTATATATATAAAGCAAAAATACAATACAATATCAAATATCATAATATCTCATTCTTCACTTCTTAAACTCTAAATTAAAATAAAAAATATTTTCACTTTTATGTAAAAGATATTTAGGCCAGCAAAGTGAGAATTAAGCTATTGCTACAAGATTGTAAAGCGTGATTATAAATCCCTTAAATGAAGTCTCCATAAAGTTGTTCCAAAAGGGGTAGGGTTTATAAAAATTCTTAACCTGTTTAGAGAAAAAAAAATAGTTTAAATATGTGATAAATGATGTCCTGGAACACGAAAAGAAGATGTGGAGAAAAATAAAGAAAATGATATGAAAGATGAAACATCATTTTTAGCAATTGGATTAATTTTATTATCATGATTCACTGGATAGTAGAGTTTTCCAATTCTTCAAGGAATGTCTTCGATTATTATTCATCGTTGACGAATGTATTTTTTTTATTATACATAGTTATAAACTCAATATTATTGCTATCATCACAAGTGTATGCCAATATATGTAAGAACTCACCAGATATTTAAAAAAGTGATTATTTAGCGATTAAAACAATGACTTTCTTTTCAAAAAATAAAATGAAAAATAAAACTTTTGTTGGGACAAAAACATGAATACCTTACTTATAAATATTAAAAACAAAAGGTAGTGTCTTTATGAAGGAGTGAAATAAAAAGTGACATATATTTAAGTGCCACACTAAAATTGATTTATATTTTCGTGGACATGTTATGCATATTTGTGTTGGTTCCAATAATTTGTTAGAAGAAATGGTTAATCCAGTCATTTTTAATATTAACCAACGTTTTCATGTTATTAAATTACAATAATTTCATTATAAAAAATTAATAATAGTCAATTAAATATATATATTTTTTCTAAATAATTTTTTTATTATTATGAGTGTTTATGAATGTCAATTTGGGTTATTAGATATACAAATATCAAAATATAACTCTGTGGGTTGTCTTCAACAACTATAAAACACAAATAAATATTTGTTAGATTTAACCTGATCAAATCCTAATAAAGTTTTGAATGATCTAAATCGTTAAAATATGTAAATATATTTTGTTATTATATTTTTGATAAACATATATTTAGTTTATAATTAGTTTCCTAAATATATGTTTTATATTATTATTTGTTATCTAACTAGTTTTCTAATATTATTGTATTTATTTCATGTTAGCGAAATCAAGGAAAATATTCTTTTATGATATCATATAAATATTAGTTTTGTATTATGTCTAGAAAACATCATTTGTCTTGTGAAAATCTTCATTTCATAAACACAGACATATAGAAGAAGTCAAATTGGTTAGTTAAGGAAGGTAAACAAAATTCAGGTGTGAGATGAAAGATATTTATTTTATATATAAATTCATGGTAAACATTATTTTATAGTTTGACATCTCAACTAAACTAACATATTTAAGCACAACCATCATCTACATCCATAAAAAATTATTAATAATAAAGAAAGAAAGATAAAAAAAAAATATGGGAAGTCAAACCAAACTCATGTAATAAACAATTCTAAGTATAGATAATTGAAAAACCTATTATGAAAAGAATCAAACACTAATTAAGATGTAATGAGATAAAATCATTTAAGGTATATTTAATTCAAATTTCAACATATTAAACATGCACACACTTAAGTGTTCCAACCTTTTTAAGAAGGAAATAAAAAGAAATTAATAAAAAAAAATTGTTATCTTTTTTTTTTAATATAGTTTTCATTTTTGTTAAAAATATCAATAAGATATTTTCTGGTAAATTAGTGTTGACATCGCTTACCTAATAACAAATGACTATTTGATAGTTAGATTTATACAATATCATATGTAATATACATCACTTTCTATGTTAATAGTAATTTTATGTGAAAAACCACATTAACTCTTTTTAACAATAAAAAAGAAAACTACATCAAAATTAAAAAAAAAATAAGAGATCGTTCATATAGTTTCAACTAAAATTTAGACAAAAGTACTAATAATAAAAAGGAAATGCAAGAGACAAAAGTTGCATTGTGTTAATCTAAATTAGAAAAAAAATATTGGATTAACTAAACTTAATGTTGCCCATAATGTGACACCAATTTTCACATCTCTATAATAAACACAAGTATTTTTCAAAGTAAATTTTTATTCATATGGTAGAAAATGGTGAAGAAAATATGTGAAACATTGTGGCTATTATTAGTGATTGACTAGGTAGCTATATGTGTAGGCTTCTGGTCTGAACACGTATGTGGTAATTTATAGTGCAACTATGACCATTAATAAATGTGTGGTACCTGAAAGATGAAAATGATGGGGTTCCTCACAGCCTCAGTTCTTCTGATGGATAAATTATACACTAATTTTATTTTACAATAATATAATGCTCTTGATTCTATAAATCTCTGTACACAACAAAATTCAGCACCAATTTTTTGTTATATGTATAATTTCTGTAACATGTAAATGTAAATATAAATATGTAGATGTCTTATTAGTAATCAAATTATACATTGTGTATGAGTTAATTTATACTAATGTAGAAACGTCAAATTGTTTTTTAAAAGATATTCACTTATTAAAAGATTAAATATTTATTAGAGTAAAAAAAGAATTTCTTTTATAGTACTCTAAGTTTTTAGTGTGAGGGATTTATTTTATAGTACTCTAGTTTTTAGCCTAAAAAAGTTGTCTCCTAGTACTTTATATTTTTAGTCTCAAGAGTTTTTAGAATTTTTCTATAAATACAATTCAATTCTGACATAGAAATGGGATTTGAATTCTGACTTGAAATCATTACACTTTAAACATGGGATCCGATAAAAGATTTTCCAACATCCTTCCTTTTTATTATGTAACAAATTATTCTATATTCTTTTATTATTTTTCTCGATTTAAAAGATGTCTGACTTTAACGTTATATATACAGCAGTGACATATAAATAAAGTGGTGGTAACAATCTTGCATGTGAGTTCATGAGACATATCTATTTCAATAATTTTATTTCACATTGTTACTATCGCTGCACCAAGTTGTTATAAAGAAGACAATTGTGGTTGTGGAGGTGTAACAATGTTTGTCTTCTTAGAAAGTCCTACATTTTCAGACAATGTGCTATTGGCACTTTTACTAATTCACCATGTCATGTTTACTTGATGTAACTCTTTAGGAACCCATCACACAAAACATGCTCCCGTATTACTCCAATGCGTAGTATATGCTCATTCAAGCAATTAACACATGAACAATAAAATCTTCCATTATTATCTGGAACATTCCTCGTAGCAAATTCAATAAATTGTTCTACTCCTCTCTCATATTCTTCATTTGTTCGTTTAGAATTTATCAAACTTCGGTCCTTTTTAATGTTTTGTGGCAATAAATTGAAACTAAGAAAGAGGTAACATTTTAACGTTTATTTCACAACGTTAATCTTTGTAGAAAACTACAATGCAACAACACTATAAAGGTTATTTAATAACGTTTATGCAAAGCTTTAAGGCTTCCTACAAAACTGTTGATATGGGGAGCTATGGAAAGCTAAACTCATATCTCATATGAGTTTTTTATGATGACAACATAAATGTTTTATAGTTTCTTGCACATGGAAAAATTGTTGATTGTTTATATTTGTATATGTGTTTGAACTATCTGTGACATGCATTCATTATTTTCAAACGAATTTATGTTGAAAACTCTTCACACATTATGTATCTGTATGAATTAATCGATTACACAATTTGCATAATTTGTTAGATTCATCATATATCAGTACATGCTTAAGTGTGATTGATGTGATTCGAATGAAAAAGTTTTCAATATTTGCTTAAGTATGATACTTAACTGATTAGGTTATTTCTTTAATTAGTTAAAATGCGTATTGTTTGAAAACCTTTTTCAAGAATACCCATAATTGTCTTAACGGTCATATTTTTAAATGTTATGACTTGTATTAATTTCTTAATCAATAATGTGTTATGCTTAATATGTTAAATGCTCAAAAATGTAAATCTGCTATAGTAGAAGGAATTGCTTAACCGATTACATTATTTAGCTAATCAATTAAAATGTGTCTGTACTGATATATCTATAAATAGATGCATTGCTTTATGTTTTCAACAACTTTAATGATTCATAACTTTCATATCTGATATTGTTTGTTGAGTTATTATTGCTGAGTGTCTTATTTCTCTAACAATCAAGAATACTTCATTTGGAAGAAATCATCAAGGATTCTTGAAGAAGTGATAGAGCTTCACATATTGATCATCTGCACATCAAATTATCTGTACTAGATCATATTCATTTGCAATCAAGAGTGATTGTTGATTCCTTGTTGCTGTTGGCCAGGAAGAAAAACTTAGAGGAGTTCTTATGACTTAGAGAGAGGATTCTCTATGGGTGCACAAAAAAAGGATTGTTCTTTCTGGGTGTGTTTGCTATAAGTGATTTGGAATTGTGAGAAGAGTACATTGAGAAGGTTGTCTCTATATCTTGCTTGTAAGAACTCAATCATTATAGTGGATTTCCTTTCAATCAAAGGTTGATTGAAAGAAGACTACATGTAGGTTTGGCCAAACCAGTATACATCATTGCGTGGATTTCTCTTTCCCTTTACTCTTGCATTGTTATTCATTCTTTATTAATTGCATTCCAAGAAAGATCAAAAGATTTTGAAAAAGAATTTTAAGAACACTTTTTCTGTAAGGGAAACCAATTCATCCCCCCTCTTGGTTGAGAAACTTGACCAATCTTTTTCTACAATTGACACTAGAGCTGGTTTTTTGAAAGTTACTCGAACTTTAATTGATTAGGTTTTCAGTATAATTGATTAAATTGATCCTGATGGCCTTTGTTTCTGAAACATGTGGTGAAGGTGCTTCCACAAATAGATCACCTCTGTTTGCAGGAGAAAATTATCCTTTTTGGAAAATTTGAATGAAAATTTTTTTGGAATCAGCTGATAAAGGTGTATGGGATGCAGTTGTAAATGGTCCATATGAGCCTATGAAAGTGGTTGATGGAAAAACTGTGAAAAAACACTTCACTGAGTGGAATCTGGACGAGACCAGAAGAGCTCGTTATGAGGTCAAGGCCAAGAACGTCATTTCATCAGCATTAACCATGGATGAATTCTTCAAGATATCAAACTGCACTTCGGCAAAGGAAATGTGGGATGTCCTAAAGGTTACTCATGAAGGAACACATGAAGTGAGAAGAGCCAGAAAAAACTCCTTAGTTTAAGAGTATGAAATGTTTCGGATAAATCCTGGAGAAAACATCTATGAAGTCCAGAACACGCACATTGTAAATCATCTTGTGGCTCTTGGTAAGACATTTGACAAGGAGGAAATAAACATCAAGATTTTGCAAAGCTTGAACAGAAGTTGGCAGCCAAAGGTTACTGCAATTTCATAATCAAGGGATCTTACGACAATGAAAATGGTCACACTATTTAGAAAGCTTAGGGAATATGAGCTTGAACTAGAAGATTGAGGTAGGAAGAAGAAAGTGAGTAGAAACATTCAATTACCCTCAAGACTACTAGCAAGAACAATTCAAGAAAGCATAACTGTGATGAAGAATCAAATTGTTCTTTCTCGGTGTGTTTGCTATAAGTGATTTGGAGTTGTGAGGAGAGTACATTGAGAAAGTTGTCTTTGTATCTTGCTTATAAGAACTCAATCATTATAGTGGATTTTCTTTCAATTTAAGGTTGATTGAAAGAACACTAGATGTAGGCTTGGCCAAACCAATATACATCATTGTGTGAATTTCTCTTTCCCTTTACTCTTGAATTGTTATTCCCTTTATTAATTGCATTCGAACAAAGATCAAAATATTTTGAAAATATTTTTAAAGAACAATTTTTCTATAAGGGAAACCAATTCATTACCCTCTTAGTTGAGAAACTTGGCCAATCTTTTTCTACAAAAACAAGTAGGTGATGACACTTCAACAGTAAAAAGCAACTTAGGGATATGTTGTAAGTGAAAGGAAGAACACTAACAATTCTCCAAATTCACTTCACTTAAAGGCCTTCTTATACAATGGAATTGAAAGTAAAAGAACAAAAGTTAAAAGGGAAAGCACCTTTGGCTTCTCAGCAAAAGAAAGGTGTTGTTATGATGCAGAAATTTGAAATGTCTTAGTTGCAAGGTGTAAGTGGTTTTGTTGCTCTCACAAGCTCACTAAATCAGATTGGTTATGATGCATATCAGAAGATCTCTATTGTCACTATTCATGAGAGAAAAGTGATTCCATCACCTAAGAGGGTACCTTATAATTGGTTCCTTTCAGGCTAACAGCTACAGCACAAATTTAAATATCAAAACCAAATTCAATGGTCTAGAAAATTGCACCAAACTACACGAAGAATAAAAAAGTGATGGTTGATACAAAATTCACTTATTATAGATTAAACCAGAAATTGAATTTAAAGACAATCAGTGTTGTATGTTACAAAAAATTACCTTGCTACTACATCTGGTATTGCATCTGGTAGCTATGGTAAATGGAGTTCTATGGATCACTATAGTTTTGAAATCAAAGAAAGAGGTTGGTCTTCTTGATATGTATACATTACACTCTTGGCTAGGCATGATATAAATATGCCTTTTTGGTTTACAGGTATACCTACTAAATTCATCCATGATTTATATATAAAATTATTTGACTAAACAAGCAACAGATTCATATTACAGTTTGGTACAATTAGAGGGCTTAAAGGACACAAATCTTGAAGGTTTTTCCACCTGTTTTGAAGTCCACAATATATTTTATTATGTCACCATGGAAGACATAAGTATAGGGGAGAAAAGGCTTGACATAGCTCCAGGAACTTTTAAGACTAAAAAGAATGGCATAGGAGAGTCATCATTTACACAGGCAACACTATCAGCTATGTTAACTCATTGGCAAGTGTACCAAATCGTTCAAGTAATATAAAATGGTAAGACCAAGTATCGTTTCTCAAGAGACTCATGTAACACTAGTTAATTGCACTATGAAAAGCTCATTTAGACTCAAGAACAACATATCAACTAACAAGCAAGTGCAAAAAGATTAGTTTTCACCAATTCACTCTTGTGTATACCCAATTTCATCTCCTCTCCGTTAATTTACTAAAGTCAATCCACAAAAACACTCTGGCCCTAATTCCTTAGGTGAAAGAGCCTAGATTTTCTTATTAAACCACAATCTCTTAGAAAACCTAACAAACAAAAGTTGCATTAATGATCTAGGATCTTAAGTCAACATGTGAATCATCTTCCATTCCTAGAATCAATGACCACAAAATCATTCAACAAGAATACTAACAATTGATAGTAGAGGCATATATATATATATATATATATATATATATATATATATATTCAAATCATTCAACAATTACACAAGATTCAAAGGCTACAACTAACCCTAACAAGATGGGTTTGGCTTTTCATTTCCATGGAGATCCTTTAAGCTTACAAAATGACAATGGAAGAAGAAGAAGAACCCAAAGAGGAAGAATGGAGTGTTCCCACAAACCCTAACAACCCTTCAAGCTCTCCTCTGAGCGAAATCACGCCTCCAAACCACCAAAGACCTAAACCCCTTAGCGTTTTAGGTTTAAATAAGTTCAAACTGCCACATCAGCAAAAGTGACGCTTAGAGCCCCTAGACGGGCGCCCGACGCGAGCTCTGCAGATTTGGATGACACTTAGTCCCTTAGATGGGGCATCCAGGCGAGTGTCCGAAGCAAATGGCACTTAACGCCCTTGAAGGGGCGCTCGGGCGCAAAATATCCACAACAAATGGCGCTCAGCGCCCCTAGAGGGGCACCTGGGCGCAAAATTCTAGCAATTTCTGGATTTTCACCGCTCAACGGTAGCCCGACGGTAGCCCGGCGGTAGCCCAACGGCAACTCGGTGGCAACATTCTAAAACTCTCTCTTTTTGTTGTTTTGTTGCTTCTGTTGGTGGGTCAGTTCTTTGCATTGGTGGAGGTTCTTCCAGCATAGTATTAGCTACAAAATAAGTGGATTAGTGATGAATTTATATCAATGTAGCCCAAAATATTAAATAACATTAAAACAAGATAAAAGAGAGGATTTAAGCAAGTAATAAGCTAAAAGGGAGTTGATTTTTTCTCTAAAATGAACCTGAATTACCGTTATCAAGCTACCTAGTTGATGATTTGCATAAACTAATATACGAAGAAGTTAGCCAAGTCAGTAATGACATATTTTACATGACTATAGGTATAGGTCCAGCCAGTAACATGGACATTAAAAGTAAGCCTTCAATTGTTGGATTGTTAGCCCAACAAAGCTACAATGTGTGATATGACCTTGTTAATAACTATGTTTACTTCCAAAGAATTGATTGTGAACTTCTTAGTGGTTGATGATTCTAAATCACAAATCAGTACTCTTTCCAAGGGATAACTTAGAAAGTGACTTCTAAGTAATATATTCAATAGGACCGACTTGACAAGCACAAGCTTGTGCTATAACAAAATGACAATTGTAGTACGCTAACACATACACGGGAAGAAATTAAATGTAACTTTTTACAACTCTTCTAAACCCAGGGTTGTCTTCACATCAAGCAAGCCATATAACTATTACTATCAAACAGGGGACAAATAAAGGTATTGGAATTGAATACATTAAGTACTATGTTGAGGATTCAAAATTAAAAAAGAAATAGCAAAATGTAAATGTAAATAAGATTACCAGTCGCTATGACGCATGTACCAAGTTGCAACTGTCAAAAAAGAATTGTAAACTTCCAATCACGAACACTAAACAAATTTTACTCAATCCCTGAAACGTCGAATTAAGAAATAAAATTATAATCTCACACACACAATGCAAGCAAATTAAATACCAAAGGTATAAATTAATGATTATGCATGAACCCAACAAGCACAGAAAAGAAAACATAGTATCCAAAACCCTAAAAATTGATTTAAGATATAGAAAAACCCTAAAACAAAAAACTAATACTCTATAGCTTCCACGCTTAAACTCAGTTGTATGAAAAGATATGAGTCCAAGAGGGGATATCTAGCATAACATGGTGAAAATGTGGACACACCTTACAGAGGGAAAACGAATAAGAGAAAGAAGGGGAAAAGAAGTGAGAGGAAAAAAAGGGAGGGACACACATTGGTTGTAGAAGGGTGATCGACGAACTCGACGACAGTGACCAGCGAACTCTTGTTCGATGGCTTGGTCACCAGAAATGTTGAATGTGGAGAAGAGGATTTAGGGATTACGGATGAAGGCAGTGATGAAGCAAATGAGCGACGAACAAGAGTGAGGAACAATCGAGAATGAGAACAAAGGGGAAGAGAAATTAGTTTCAGAGAGTGAACATCAAATATCGCGACTGAAATTGGAGAGGAGGATGGGAAAATTAGATTCAAAGAGATATTATGACAGGTTTTCGAAAACCAGTCATGATACACTATCAAAATTTGTCACTCAATCTCATGTATTAGGACAGGTATTCAACCAACAATCATAAAAAAGTGTTTATTATGATAGGTTTTCACAGATACGTCATAATACGTTTTACATTTATTTACTAGTTTGCCAACGCGTTCAATATTATGCCTAGTGTCCATAATTTCGTCATAATAGGTTCTTTTTTTAATACAAAATATCACCGGTCAACTTATTATGATTGGTGGTTTTCACCGTCATAATAAGTCATTATAAAAACCTATTTTTCCACTAAATAACTTCGGTACATGATCAAATGTAGTTGTTAATATATCACATATATTCGAATAACTTAAATAAGTAATAGATAACGTAATATGGTTGGTTATTCATAACTAACAACTAAAAATTATTGGATTGAAAATTATGAATTGATATTTAAGCAATTTTATAACTCAGGCACAATTTTTCACATCTATGATGTATATATAAAATTTTGTCTGCTTTAAAAGTTAATAATTTCAGCACAGTTTTGTCTTTAAAAAAACGTTTTTATGTGATGAAAAATTATATATAAATTATCCTTTAGTAATTTTGAAATATTGTGAGACTATTAAACATACGATAATAAACCCTTATTATTAAGAATTGTAAGAAAATTCATCTTTAATATTGTTTTTTTTAGACTATTGAAATTTCTCCTTAAGAGAAGAGGATACAGTGGTTGGAGGTGGCCTACGAAAATAAAAATAAAAATAAAAATAAAAATAAAAATAAAAAGAAAAAAGAGAAAGAGAGTGTGTTTTTCTTTTGCTTCATATCCAAAAAGGAAAGGATTGCGTCGTAGCATTGGCTTGCGCTTTTGGTAGTGCCTCCTTGAGGCGTTGGACGAGAGTGCGCTGACCATAATAGCATGCGTAAGGGACTCCATTTGTGGTGGGTCCCACCCCTCACAAATTATTGCCTTCTTAAGTTTTTTCCACAAAATTAAAATTACCTTTTTTTTTCCCTTTCCCATATACAAAATCTGTTTTAAATAATATCGAGCTTGATAAAGACAAGTGCATAAACATGTAGTACCTTGAAATATACATGGCAAATGCAAAAAACCTAAACCCATATCCTAGAATATCTTGTTTTGCTGCCACAATGGTTTATTCCATCTTTGTCTCGGTCCCCTACCTAGTAAAGTTCCCGTATCTAGCTCAAACATGACTCACTTTTACTATAATGTTTCACTCTCTCCAAACACACCCTTGCTCTCTTCACATATAATGCAACCACCATGGTATAGCACAACAGCCGATCATGTTCAGTGTGTGCTAATAATCTACATATATAGATATATATAATAAGACCCTTTTGAGTCTTTGCCTTAATAATTTAACATGAGTTGAAAGATATCATGATTTGATGATTGAAAATTGAAAACCATGATGTGACTAATAATAGTGAAGATAATGTGAGGATAATGGATGATTGGACTGGGAGAAAGAGAAATCCAGATAGAGACAAATGGTTGTTGTTTGTTTGTTTGTTTTCTGCGTAAAAATATTTCTTGCCTTATAAAAAGCTTTAATCTGTGGCCGTGTGTCTCTGTTTATTTTTGGTTTTTCACAAATATATGTTTCTTATTAAACACAAGCCTAAACCATTAAAGGTACAAACCCACTTTGGTTCATAAAGTATCTCTCTAATGCTGTGTTTTGTTCAAAGAGAGTCTTCATCTCTGTTTATAAGGTGAGCATCAAATTAAAGAAAGAATAGAAAACAAAAGGTTAATAATATTTAAAAGAAATTAAATATTTGGTGATGGAATTTTTTATTTAATTTAAAATATTTAAATTTATAATATATTTAAAACTTGACTAAACTTATATTTTTTATTTTTATAAAAAAAAATATTTGTATTAATGATTTACTGATGCAGGAAAACTTTTTTAAACCTGTTAGAAACTTTTTAAACCAATATAAAATGAAGGGGTAGAAAAAGTATTGAATTTCACTTTCTATACCTAAAACCGGTTTAAAAAATTGACTTGGGAAGCAATTTTAGATTTATAAATGAAAAAAAGAATTAAAAAACAAAGAGTGGTGGTGTAGGACGTGGTGCAATTGGCAACCTTGTTAGGGAGATAGTAAGCGAAACCACCAGCAATCCAGAGATCGTCCCGAGACCCATTACCTGAACCACCAAACCAAACTAGAGCACGAGAGAGAACGAGGATAAAGGAGAGTCACAAGACAGAACTCCAGAGCGCAAGAGAGAGAGGAGAAGGTTTTGATTTGAAACTTCAACTTTTAAATCGGTTATGGTGACTAATCAGTTTACTATAATCATTTTGAATTTAAAAAAAAAATCAAGCTTTTTATACTTGTTAGACTCCAATTGATATAGAAAATTATTCGTGATTATTACAAGTTTGCTACTAATCCTTTTGTATACATATTATATATAAAACAAGTATTGAAAAGTTTCTCTTATCTACAAAACTCTTATCGCATTAAGGATTCTTTTCTGACAAAAACCTTTTACTTATATCTAAACTTTCTCTTCTACTATATATTCTTATGAAATAGTTTTTATTGTTTGATGTGAAGTAACTTCATTAATTTTAGATGTTTTAACAATGTCATAGTGAGTAGAATTAACTATGTCAAACCGTTATAGATTGCATAAATAGTGGTTGCTAAATAAGTAAAAAAAAATTATTATAAAAAAAGAAACTTTTGAAAACAAAATGCTGTAAAAATGGTATTATTTCTTGTACTATGTTTTTGTCAATTTTTTTCTCCCCTTCTTTTCTTCTCTCTTCTTTTGAAACAATTGAGGTATTAGTTAGTAATTTTGTTCTTATAGTTAGACTTTTGATTCATTTTATAGTTATTTTTTACTTAATTTAATCTTCATATTTTTTAAATATAGTTAATGTAGTTCTTCTCTTATTTTGAAATTAATATTTTTTGAAAAGTAATTACTTGTCAGTTTAATAAAAAGTAACCACATTTGAATTATTAAAATAAAGTCATGTCAAATTGTGAATTTAATATATCTCAATCCAAGAAGAGGTAAATTGGTTTAAAACTCTCTTTACCTTTTTGTCAAAATTTTATGGTGTATAATCTTCAAGATTTTATGTCTACTTTTCTTCCAACAACTTGAGTTGGAAAGAAATATACTAATACCAAGGGTTAAGATTACAGAATACAAAATCCTAAGGATGATGCTAGAGATACTCACACGAGGAATCAAGAACACTTAAGGATGATGTTTCACGCACTCACAGTAGGAACTTTGCCTACACAACAAATGTAATTACTATTCACAAAGAATTACAAAAAAATAAAATCTGATACAACTCTAGTGCAAATATTTCAAAGAATTAAGAATTCATACCCTTTCTTGATATTTTCACTCAAACAATGTTCTTATTTCACAATTGATAGCTCTATGAATGTTTTTTTTTTCGTGCCTGCAAAAGAAATGAACCACATATATTTAACAAAAACACATATTTGTCAATTTTAATCAATTATATTATTTTTTTAATCGATTAAAATTTACACACAGTTTTAATCAATTAAATGTTTTTCTTAATCAGTTAAAACTGAGAGAAATCTTCCTAGTGTACATCAGACCATTTTAATCGATTAAAATATACACACAGTTTTAATTGATTAGCTGATTTTTTTAATCGATTAAAATAATAAGGCCTAACTTTTGACAGTTTTAGCATTCAATACAAATCACCATTAAATAAATTTTGAATTTATAACATATAGAATGTAACATAGTTTCACAACGTATTTAATCAAGCAAGAAACATTAATTAACATCATAAAAAACACTTATATATTTATTATCAAACCATTTTGAGTTACTTGGTTTGAAGGGCTTGAAGGACCCTTTCAACACCTCAATATTGAGTTTGCTTTATAAAATTAAATTAAACTTAATTTTTCTTATCTTAAAATAGTAATATGATAAAACTTAATATTATAATTATTTTTAAAATATATATAAAATTAGAAATTTTATTTTGTAAATTGATTTTGTAAAATTAAATTAAATTTAGGTAATTTTCCTAACAGAAGTGTGTAGATGTTTCATTCAACATTGGGTTTTTTTTGGTGAAAAATAAAGTAGAAAAGTATTTATTTTTATACCAATTTAAAATTATGAAATATTGTATCAAGTTAATAATTTTTTTATGTGAAAAGAAGTTAACTAAAGTGTGTACATCAATTTAAATAATTTTATCTATTATTACTATTATCATTACTATTACTATTATTATTATTATTATTATTATTTTGGTAATTATATATATTTAATAAAAAGTTCATTATAATAATTATTGACATATTTTAATTTAAATATAATAAAAAATCACAAGTTTTTGTTTGAATTTTATTAATAGTAAAGACTCTTAAATATATATTTGGTTTAGTAATTATAGAAGAGCCATTTTACTCTTGTTATTGTTTTATAAATTTAAAATCTTTAGTGATTTTTTAGAAATTAATTTTATTTTTTCCTTTAATAAATATATACGTTACAATTATTACATAAGATTCAATTACATTAATCATTAATGAAGTTTAAACAAAATTAATAAAATTAAAATGGTTAGTTTTTTTCTATTATATTATATTTTAATACTTATTATATGTATGTAGGATAAATAAGAGAGAATTGTGATAATTGTTGAGATATATAGAGAAAAAACTCTTTATGCAAGATTATTAAGACGTGTCTATAACCTATTTATCGGAGCTGCTTATTTAGACTCAACCTCCATAAACTTATTAGTCACATCCATATAGCTCTAGAGTTGTCAAAACGGGTAACCCGTTTGACTTAATTCGGTCCATTACGGGTTGATCATTTAGTGAGTCAATTTAATCCGGCTTACTTATCAGCAAACTAAAAAAATTCGAACCCGGCTCGACCTACCACAGGTTAGTAGGTTAAACGGGTTGGTTCACTAACTCTCTTAATTATAAGTTTTTTTTTAAAATAAAAAAATTATAGTTTTTTTAAAATTCAAATCTAAATAAATTTCACTATAAAATAATGTTAAACTTAAAAAACAATTCAAAATAAAAAGAATATCATACAATTCAATCGTAATCCAAAAACAATCACAAAAAGCGAACAAATAAGTTTTTAATATTGATAATTTTTGTATCACTTCTCCATCTATAGTCTTGAATAGATAAATCTATAATAGTTTTCTCTCTTGAAACATCTTTTTTTTATCTCATCTACAAAAAAAATGCTAACTAATAATATTAAAACACAATTAAATTAAATTAGGTGCGTTGGTGAGTCAATCCAGCTCACCACGGATTCAACTCGGGTTAAAAACTAACCCGCATTAAAAAAATTACATTTCTTTCAAACTCAACTCAACTCAACATAATGAGTCGCTTGTGGGTTACAACCCATTTTGACAGCACTGTATAATCCTCACTTTAAGGACTTTAAATTTTGTAAACTAAGTTACTCGAACAAAACCTACTCTTTAAATTTGTCTTTAAATTTGTCAACTTGTACATACAAATATACATTTAAAAAAATTGGCATCAATTTGCATAACAATGTACTTAATCCAATAAAGAGCACACAATCAATAAAAGGAAAAAAAACTTTAGATTAAAATAAACATAACAATTGATATTGTTGAGAAAACTCATAGGTAAAAGATTTAATATATGGATTGTGGTTAGGAATGATAATGAGTGGAGACATGTTTTATTATTCCATATTTATTTCTAAAAGAAAATTATTGGCATTTTTATATTAATATTAATTAGGTATAATATTTTTATCTCATATCTATATACTTATATTTATATTTTTTATCTATTTTCTTATTAGTTCAATATCAATTAATTATTTTTATAAAAAGATAAAAATCACGATAAAGAAAGTATGATATTTATTATCAAATATTTAATATTAAAATAATATAATCTTGTTTTTTAAATATAAAATATTTATAAAAAAATTATAATTGAAATACATTTCAAATAATTAGTAGAATATCAAATAAAATTTTCTCAAAACCAAAATATTTATTAAATTTGCAAACATTAATGAAATAAAACTGATAAAATTAAAAAATAATATTTAAAAATTATGAAAAAAAGTAAATATTCAAGTTTGAAAATATTTTTCTCTTTATTTCATTTATCTAAATTTTAATTAAAATTTTTTATACACTAATAAACATTATAATACACTACTTGAACGAAATTGTGAAAATAACAATGATTAAATTAATAATAATTGATATTTAATATAGATGTTTCATCTTTTGAACTTCAATGTTGATAGTAATAAATAAGACTCAAGACAAATAATGACATTAGTTTATTATATTATAGTAAATCAAATGTCACACTTATGAAATGAGTTAGAAAATAAAAATAATTATATAAAAATTATCAAAACAATATTCCAAAAAAATATTAAAATATTAAAAAGGAATAAAAATATTAAATGTACATCTTAAAAACATTTTGATATTCAATTCAATAAAATTGAATAAAGAAAAATAAATATATAATTAAAAGCCTGATAAAATGAAAAGTATCTTAAAAATTTAAGAATTGTTTTAGATATCATATGTTAGGAATAATAAAAATTGTTTTGGCAAAAAATAAAAGTTATTCATATGAAAAATGTGTTGTAAAAGCTGACAAAAGTAGAATAAAGATCACGAACAATATACTTTCTGAGGCGTGTAGATCACTGTTCTTAAGGACTTATCCGCGATGTATTGCGCAAGCCCCCCAGGATACAACAGGAACTTCTCAGAATTTCTGAGGATCTCAGAACTAGCAAGGATCTCTTAAAAAGAGAATAAATAAACCCAGAATATTTTTAGGAAAAGAGAGAGAATGAAACTAGGAGAAAAGAGAAAGAGAGAAAAATGATTCTGATTATATCTTCTGAATGAAAGAAAAGCTCTATTTATAGAGCTTATGATGGAACTAACCCTCCTTAGCTTGAGGAGTACTTCACGTAAAAAGTGGCACCAAACCTTAAAATTAAAGCACAAAATCGATGGTTGTGGAGAGAGAAAAGCAACGTTGGAAACAAACATGAACGTTGCACACCAAAAGTGACGTTGGCTGCGAGCATATAGGAAAATATCTCTAAGGCAAAGACTTGCGGGCCAATCTCAACTTCCTCCGCAAGTGATGGCACATATCTTTGCAATATTTTATTAATAAATAATAACAATCCCCCACATATTGCAAAAGATAAGAAACAATGATTGAAAGAAAGAAAGAAGAAAAATCCTGGGTTTTATACGATGTAATGCATCAGAGCTGGTATAGCAAGCTATATGAACCAGTCCTAGAAAGAAAAACTTAACACACAGTATAGTTGGTATAGCAAGCTATATGAACCAAAGATACTTGAGTGTGTTAGAGGTTTATCAAACATAGTACACCCCCACAATCCTTGTTGTTATCGCTGTGATGCGCTTACTAGGCCATGCGCGTGCCCGGTATTCATGAGTGCTCTAGAGATCATGCCAAGATCTCATGCAAGCGGCCCCACTTGACACTCATATAGGTGATTTCATCAAGTGTATGCTGCAAGTCATACACCACCCGTAAGGGATATGAAGATCATTAAAAACTTTGTTTAATTACAAAGTTTAACCTCTCAATTATGCAGTCTCTAACACTTTCACACACACACACACCATAGGAAGGGACATATTTGATTTGAAATCAAATTAGTGCTATCAGAACTAACAAATGACTTGTTTTTACCCATATGAACCTTATTCATGGGATCTCCAATCACAAAGGTTGGGTTACCATCACTTGTTTGTTTGCTAGTGGCTTAAGTCCCATTCCCCTCGATGTTTCTAAGATCATATTTCTTCCCAAGGGTTTTGTCAGAGGATCTGCTAGATTCCGTTCTGACTTCACATAGTCAATGGAAATAGTTCCACTCTTTAGCAGCTGCTTCACCAAATTGTGTCTCAATTGGATATGTCTATTCTTTCCATTGTAATTCTTGTTTTTAGCTATTGTCGATTGGCAATCACAGTGTATTGACACCGATGGGGTTGGTTTCATTCCTAGTGGAATGTTTGCTAAGAAGTTTTTCAACCACTCAGCCTCACATCCAGTCATCTCAAGAGCGACAAACTCATATTCCATTGTTGATCTTGCAATAATAGTTTGTCTGGAAGATCTCCATGTAATCGCACCACCCCCAAGTGTGAATACATAACCACTAGTGGATTTTGTCTCATCTGAATCAGAGATCCAGTTAGCATCACTATACCCTTCTAGTACAGCGGGAAATCCACTATATTCAATGGCATAATCCATTGAACCTCTTAAGTATCTCATAAGCCTGGAAAGTGCATCCCAATGTTCTTGATTTGGACATTGAGTGTACCTACTTAGTCTACCTACTATATAAGCAATATCGGGTCTAGAAAAGCTCATCAAGTGCAGTAAGCTCCCAATTATCTGGGCATACTGAGGCTGAGATAATGATTCTCCTCTATTTTTCATTAATTTAGAGTTAGCATCATAAGGGGTACTCACGGGTTTGAAATCATAATACCCAAACTTCTTAAGAAGTTTCTCAATGTATTATTCTTGGGATAGTAATATACTATCTCCCTTCCTTATGATTCTAACACCTGAAATTACGTTGGCTTCACCCATGTCTTTCATTTCAAAGTTCGATCCTAGAAACAGTTTAGTTCTAGTAACAATCTCATTGCATGTACCAAATATTAACATGTCATCCACATACAAACATATAATGACACAATCACCATTTTCAAATTTAGAGTACACACATTTATCAGCATCATTAGGTGAAAAACCATCACATAGCAATACATTATCTAGTTTTTCATGTCACTATTTTGGTGCTTGTTTCAATCCATACAAAGATTTTAAAAGTTTACATACCTTATTCTCTTGACCAGGTACAACACACCCTTCAGGTTGAGTCATATAAATTTCCTCTTCTAAATCACCATTTAGAAAGGCAGTTTTAACATCCATCTGGTGTATCACTAGCTTATGGATTGCTGCTAAGGCTAACAGAACTCGAATAGAGGAAATCCTAGTCATAGGGGCAAAAGTATCAAAGTAATCTATGTTGGGTTTTTGAGTAAAACCTTTTGCTACTAATCTTGCCTTATACTTCTCTATAGATCCATCAGGATGATACTTTTTCTTAAAGATCCACTTACAACCAATGGGTTTTGCTCCTTTAGGCAAATCTACTAAGGTCCAAGTATTATTTTTCTGAATTGATTCAATTTCAGTCTTAATGGCTTTATCCCACTGTTTTGCATCAGGAGCACTAATGGCTTCTACAAAGTTACTTGGATCATTATCAACTAGATAGGTATAGAAATCATTACCAAATGAAGTTTCCTTCCTCTGTCTTTTACTTCTTCTTAATTTCTCACACATGACATCACTATTATTATTATTTTCTATACGTTGAGACGTCTCACTAACCTTTAAAGAAAAAACATGTTCAAAAAACTCAGCATTTTTCGTCTCCATTATAGAATTTCTTTCAAGTGTATCACTTTTAAGAACTAGAAACCTATAGGCAGCACTATGTTCAGCATAGCCTAAGAACATACAATCAAAGGTTTTAGAGCCTATTTTCCTTTTCTTAGGATCGGGTAACATCACCTTAGCTAGGCACCCCCACACTCTTAAATATTTAAGGTTAGGTTGATAACCTCTCCACAGCTCATACGGAGTTTTACCAATTTTCTTATGAGGTATTCTATTTTTGTAAAAACACGCAGTAAGCAAGACTTCTCCCCAAAGGTTATCAGGTGCACTAGAACTAATAAGCATGGCATTCATCATCTCCTTAAGAGTTCTATTTTTTCTCTCAGCTACTCCATTAGACTCAGGTGAATATGGTGGGGTTACTTCATGGATGATACCTTCTTTAACACAATAGTCATTAAATAACACATACTCACCACCTCTATCTGATCTAATCCTCTTAATTTTCTTATTTAATTGATTTTCTACTTCTGCTTTATAGGTAAGAAAGACATCAAAGGCTTCATCTTTATGTTTGATTAAGTATACTTTGGTGTATCTAGAATAATCATCTATAAAGGTCACAATAATTTTTACCTCCTCTAGACATTGTTTGTTTCAAATCAGCTAGATCAGTATGAATTAACCCTAACAATTCAGTTTGGCGTTCTACAGCAAAACATGTTTTCTTAGTTATTTTAGATTCTACACATATATCACATTTACTACTCTGTTTATCATGCATATTAATTAATCCTAGTTGTTTTAATTTCATAACATAGGAAGAATTTAGATGTCCTAATCTACCATGCCATATATCATATGAGTCAATAATATAAGTAGAAGAAGATGATTCATTAATATTTTCATAAATGTTAAGTACAAAGAGACCTTGATCACAATATCCCTTCCCCACAAAAACATTATTTTTTGTCATTACAATCCTGTCAGACTCGAATGACACTTTAACCCCCACTTTTCCCAATAGTGCTACAGAGATTAAATTAACTCTGATTGATGGCACATGTAGCACATCACTCAAGGCCAGAGTCTTTCCAGATGTGAGTTTGAGAAGAACTTTCCCTTTTCCCAGAACAGGAGTGGTCCTGGAATCACCGAGGTAGACGTGTTCTTCTCCATCCCCTACACTAGTGTAAGAGGTAAAGGCACTTCTATTTGCACAGATATGCCTGGTAGCACCGGAGTCTACCACCCACTTGCTCACATTTGTCATCAGATTTACTTGAGAAACGACCGCAGCAATAATGTCATCTCCTTCAACTATATTAGCCTTAGGAGGATTGTCGTTTCTTACTCTGCGCCTGCACTGTGGTGCATGATGGCCCGGCTTCCCACATACGAAGCAATTTCCTTTCTTCTTAAAGGTGGGGTTAGATGTGTTGGGGCGAAATTTTCGAAAATTATTTTTCTTATTGTGATCGGGTTTGTGTTCGTACCTTTTTGGAGCAGGTTTGTCTTCTACCATGTTTGCTTTTGCAGACAATGCTTTGGCCCTCACAACAGCACATTCTTTCTTGTTGGTATCTTCAATAATTATGTGAGTGATCAGCTCTGAAAGTGACATTTGCTTGTGCCTGTGTTTTAGTAGTTGCTTGTAATCAGTCCAGGAAGGCAGCAGTTTCTCTATCAGAAGCTCTGAAACAAACTCATCTGGAAGAAGAACGTTCTTCGCTTTGATATCTTCGAGTAGCTTGTGGTACTCATTAATTTGCGACTTTATGTCCTTATCTTCAACCATTTCCCAGCGATAGTAATTCCCAATGATGAATCTTTGCCTAACTATATCTTCAGCAATGTATTTGAGAATCAATGAATCCCAAATTTCTTTCGCTTCCTTATAGGAACAATATACATCGAACAAATCGTTAGAGAGTGCACTAAGTAAAGTATGACGGCATACCTTGTTTGCATGAACCCAATCTTCAACTTGTTTTGAATTTGGAGGGAGACTGGAGTCGGGTTTTGAAGATGAAAGAGCAAAAGCGACTCCGTACATGTCTAAGAGGGTTGACACGCGTTCTTGCCAGCGCCGAAAATTCTGACCAGAGAAGACTTCAATTTTTGATACATCCGGGAAAGGTTTCGCGAAGACCGTCTGAGTTCCGGAAACAATATTCTGATTCTCCGGGATTGAGTTGTTGTTGTTGTCAGCCATAAGTCCTTAAGATTGTTGTAAAAGCTGACAAAAGTAGAATAAAGATCACGAACAATATACTTCCTAAGGCGTGTAGATCACTGTCCTTAAGGACTTATCCGCGGTGTATTACGCAAGCCCCCAGGATACAATAGGAACTTCTCAGAATTTCTGAGGATCTGAGAACTAGCAAGGATCTCTTAAAAAGAGAATAAATAAACCCAGAATATTTTTAGGAAAAGAGAGAGAGAATGAAACTAGGAGAAAAGAGAAAGAAAGAAAAATGATTCTGATTATATCTTCTGAATGAAAGAAAAGCTCTATTTATAGAGCCTATGATGGAACTAACCCTCCTTAGCTTGAGGAGTACTTCACGTAAAAAGTGTGGCACAAAACCTTAAAATTAAAGCACAAAATCGGTGGTTGTGGAGAGAGAAAAGCAATGTTGGAAACAAACATGAACGTTGCACACCAAAAGTGACGTTGGCTGTGAGCATATAAGAAAATATCTCTAAAGACAAAGACTTGCGGGTCAATCTCAACTTCCTCCGCAAGTGATGACACATGTCTTTGCAATATTTTATTAATAAATAATAACAAAAATGAAGTAAGGAACATATAGAAAAAATAAAGATATTTTTTTTATATTATTTACTAAATGAAAGATTTTTGCGTTTGAACATTTAAAATTGACAGTCATGTGATAATAAATAAAAAATATTTAAAAAAGTATAAATAATTAAATGTTAGACATAAAACTATTTAATTGACTTAATAATGCACAATTTGAATATAACCATAAGGTTATGATAAGAAAATTACAATTTGAATATTAAAAGGTAAAATAATTAGAAAAGAAAGAAAAAAATGTGTAAAAAAACTAAAAACTAAGATTATATATATATATATATATATATATATATATATATATATATATATATATATATATATATATATATATATATAGAGAGAGAGAGAGAGAGAGAGAGAGGGGGAGAGAGAGAGAGAGAGAGAGGTTGTTTAATAAATTATACATAATTTAAAAACTGGATGAAATAAAGTATTAAGATCATTATGAGAACACGACCATATTCATTTCATGTTCATATCAATTAAAAACAATTAGAATAATATAATAAAAACGTTGAACTTTAAAAAACAGAAACAAATTTGAATAATACTCACCTGAATAGATTTATTTATGATCAATAATTATGTACCACAGCCTAATATAACAATATCAAAATTAAAAAAATTTAAAAAAATGTTAAACTTATACCCGCACAAAGTGCAAAATTAGACAATGATACGTGAACTAAATACCCTAAGGCTACCCACCCGAGGCAAAATTTAGCATTGAATTTCAATACCTATTTATTTACACAACATAAAATATTTAACATTTCTAATTAAAAGTTCCTTTCAAACGAGTCCAAATGTCAAACTGCTGTTTGATCATGTTGAAACGCGGATAAACCTAAAATGCTTCTATGTAAAATATTAGGTTATTTTTTAATAAATGCATTTAGTTCACTCTAGATAGTTTTACAATTAATTTAATTCAAAATCAATGTTTATTAGCATATATATATATATATATATATATATATATATATATATATATATATAAAATATTTCTCATATTAGATAATTATTTTAACTATTAATTCAGTCAAAGATATTTCTATTTTTTCTAACTATTGATCAACATAAAACTTACTCAATGAAATTCAACAATGATACAAGTATTTATAAATCACCACTTAACATATTCTAGTAAGTGTGTTTTGGCCACATGCCGACGAAGTAAGTAAAAAAAAAGTATGATAAATTGGGTAAAGATCACAGAAACTACTTTAGAAGCTTCTGGTGTGGTACCACCCTACATTATATTTTATTTTATTTAATAACAGGTGCAGATTCTGTATAGTTGAACGCAAAACGAAGCATATTATAATTGATTTTTTATTATTATATTTTTTAATATATAATCATTATATAAAACAGATTAAATTAGCCACCGACTGGATGGTTTTATTTTAACTTGTCAATTAGAAGGAGAGTTTTGCTACCGTGTAGTAAAAAAAATATACACCATTTAAAAAAAAATCATTACTAAAATTTGTTATCTAATTTTTTCACTAAATTTGCTTTAGCAATTCTTTATTTTGTTTTAAATACATGAAATAACATCATATTAATTAATCTTTTAATATTTTTAACTTACACTTTTACATATTCCCTATATTTATAAAACATTTTTGAATCCACTAATATATTTTCTTTCTTCTACGTTTGAAACTCGTTATGTTTTTTTTCTTCTTCCAAAACTCATTTTCCTTAGTGGTGTTAAAACAAATTCGGAGCTTAGTTTTCCTTTTAAATTAAAAGGTTCAGTTACACTTTTATAATCAATTTATTAATTTGTTACAAAATCTATCTTAGCTATTCTTTTACACACATTTAGTCTCTTATGTATCAAGGTTTTTTGACGTCGTATTTGAATTGTTAAGATTACATATTATGTTACTTAATACATTAAGTGTTTTGAGTTTAATTGAAGAAAGCATGTATAAGTGAAATAATAAATGGAAGACTAATTTTATAGCTTAGGTATAAGGGGACCTATGAATTTATATATAGAACCTATTGTCCCTTGTAAAACCTATCTTGAGAATTGATTTTCTCTTTTAAAAGCAATCTTTTTTTTTTAAGGTCATTACAAGACTACTTTTTATATTTTCTTTTTCAAGAAATTTTTCTTAAAAATAATCCTAATTTCAATATTTTTTTAGAGTCTTTCATCATAAGAATGGAAAAATGACTCCATCATTCTGTCTTTAGGTTAAGTTCAAAATAGCTTCAATGTCCATATGATCCTAATAACTCTAACTTGTTTTAAAGACATGTGATTTTTTTTTTCACGTGGCTCAAATTTTTTCATAGTAAAAATTATTCTTCTTAAATGTGATTATTGAAATAAAACTAAAAGAAAAGAGTAGAATAATAATAAAAATAGTTCTTATAGAATTAAATTAAAAACTAATAAAGTATAATTTAAAAAGGTGATAATTTTTTAAGTAAATGCACATTTAGGGTTAATATGTGTGCATGGGTGGGGATGGGTGTATGTGTGTAGTAGATGCATGTCTAAATTTTAGAGTCTGACATATGTTAACCATGATTTTAATAATATCATAATTGGAGATATATAATAATTTATTCAGTATAATATAAATATATATATATATATATATATATATATATATATAAAAGTCTACAAAACTAAGATCCTAAACAAAATTTAGTTAAAGAATTAGACGAAATATGCACAGAGAACTAAACACATAAAGATTATACAAAGTCTAAAAGACCATAAGCATAGTAGATGAAGGGTAAATAAAAGTTAATGCTATTAAAACGGGTAATCCGATCCGATCGACACGAGTTAGTCACTTAACAAGTCAAGTCAACTCGACTCACTTATTAGTGAGTTAAACAAATTTGAACCCGTCCTGACCTATCACGGGTTAATGGATTAAATAGGTTGGCTCACTAACTTACTTAATTACCAGTTTTTTTTTTCAAATCCAAAAAAAAAATTACATTTTTTTGTAATTTAAATCTAAATAAATTTCACTTTAAAATGATGTTAAACTCCAAAGACAAGTCAAAATAAAAGAAAGTATCATATAATCTAAATATAATCCAAAAGCAAGCACAAAAAATGAACAAATAAGTTCTTAATATTGATAATTTTTGTGTCACTTATCCATTTATAAGATTAGAGTCTTGAATGGATAAATTTATAATAGTTTGCTCTCTTGAAACATGTTTTTCTGTATCTCATCCATAATATAATAAAACAAAGTGTTAACTAATAATACTGAAACATAAAAGTAATAAATAATTAAATTAAATTAGGTGGATTGCTGAGCCAACCCCTCACTACGAGTTGAACCCGAGTGAATTGAGTTCTAAGTGGGCCGGGTTGAAAATTAGCCCATATAAAAAAATTTACATTTTTTTCAATCCTAACTCGGTCTGAACCCATGGTGGGTGGGATTGGCTCGCGAGTTTTATCCCATTTTGACAGCATTAATAAAAGCATATAACTATACACACTTAGAATGAGGGGTGTTAGCCTTTGGTATGACATACTCAATCTAAGCCTTTTCAAAGGTATCAAGTTGTATTGAATTACCTTGATTCCATGGAGTTGAGATTTGTATACCAATTGCTTAAAATGAGTGATGTTTAATTTGTTGGATGTTGTGATTCTTATGTTGTATAAGAATTATGATCATATATTTAATGATTATTTGTGATTGTTCATGATAATTATGACGAAGAATATTTGAGTTATAAATTTTATATACACTCATATTTAAAAATAATTTTATTTAATATAATGATAACTTAGGTTGTGTTTTATAGTACATAATTAAGAGAACTATAGTATTATTTTGATTTCAGTAATGAAAATGGATTATCTTAATATTATTTTAACTTCACTGATGCCAATGGATTATCAAGTAAAGTACATTTGTTTGTGTTTTTTTTATGACTCTTATAATTGTATTTAATAAAGAATGAGAAAATGTTTTTTCATGTATGGATGATTGTTTAAAGTAGACATTGATGTTTTTTATATTTGGTTTCTTTTATGATGTCTAGTTAGGGGTATGCAAAATAAATTATACTGAACTAAACTATTAAAAACTGTTGAAAACCAAAATGTAGTTTGCTCAAACTAAATTGAACTAAATCTACTTCAAACGAATTGAACTAACTTTGTTCTACCAAATTACACTACACTAAATTGCATTCAAAATGGTCAAATTATTTTTTAACACCCAATGGTCAAATTCGGTCAATAGACCGAATTTTCACCAAAGTTGATTAGGTCTAATTCAGCCAAATTAAGTTGGGATCGACTTGGTCGAATTTGGCCAAATTTAAGTGAGGGTCGACTTTGCCGATTTAGGAAAAATTTCGGTCGAGGTCAAGTCAGCTAAATTCAACCAAATTTTGGTTGTGGCTGACCTAGTTGAATTTGACCAAATTTATGTTGTGACCTATTTGGCCAAATTTCGGCCGAGGCTAACTCACCTGAGTTCAACCAAATTTTGGTTGTAGCAAACTCAATCAAATTAAGTTAATTTTGGTCGAGGTTGGCTTGGCCAAATTCAATCAAATTTCAACTATGGCTGACTAGGTCAAATTCAGACGAATTTCTACCTAGGCTGACTCAATCAAATTCGGCCGAATTTCAATTGGGGATCACTTGGATGAATTCGACAAAATTTAATCATGCAGACTATTTCAAATTCGACCAAGTTTTAATCATGGCAAACTTGTCTCGACCTTTGGTCTTGACCAACTTATATCAATCACAAGCTCAAGCCAACTCGTCTTAATTTTTGACGTGGGTTGACTTGTCTTGGTCTTTGGCCTATATTGACTTTGCCAGACCTTCGAACCATCAACCCGGGATGACTTATTTAGATTTTGGGTCCAGATAAACTTATCTTGACTTTTGACTCGTGTCGATTCGGCTCAACTTTTGGCATGGGTCGAGTCGACTGAACCCTTCAACCCATCTCGATGTTTAGCTTCAGCCAAATTGTCTAAACCTTTGACTTGGTTCAACTTGTCTCAACCCTTTGGAATGAGTAAACTCGACTTGACGTTCATACCAAGCCAATTCGAATACAATGGCAGAGCTTAGTATGATCTTAGGGGCCTTTGGGCCCCAAATCTGCTTTTCACATATATAAAATATTATATAAATATTTGTTTTATGTTTGAACATATTTTACATATTTGATCTCTTCAAACATTTTATAAATCTAGTTTGATTCCTACATAATATTTTTGAAGATTCGTCGTTGCTCGAATCGAGCTTCAACTCGAGCTAGTTCAACTTGAACTTTTGCCTTGGTCGGCTCAACTCGACCTTTGGCTCAGGTTTATTAGGCTTCACTCTCAATTAGAGCTGATTTAACTTGACCTTCATCAACAATTGACCTCTCACACCCTTTGGCTAGACTCTTGGTCTAATTTGACTTGGTTTAACCTTCAACCCATGTTGACTTGACTTGACCTTCAATTCAGACCAATTATGCTCGACCTTTCAATTTGATCTACTCTAGCCGATCTTTGACACAAACTAACTTGACTCAACCTTTGACTTGGATAGATTCGTCTCAATCTTCGACCAAGGCCAACTTATCTCAACCTTCGACTTGGGCTAACTCGTTTCAACCTTCAACTTGAGTTAACTTAACTTGGCTCTAGGACTGGGCGATTCAAGTTGACTTTCGCCCTAGCTCGACTAGGCTAGACCTTTGGTTTGACCCTACTTGACCCGACCTTTCACGCGGCTCGACCTTCGGTCTGATTTGACTCAAGATGACCTTAGTCAAACTAATATTGACCTTTAACCCGAATTGACTTGTCTTGACTTTCGATCAGGATGATTCACTTTCACCTTGACTAGACCAATTTTTCTCAACCTTCAACCGGGGTACTTGTCTCAACCTTTGGCCAGGCCGACTTGTCTCGACCTTCAACTAGGCCGACTCATTTCGACCTTTGGCCTGGATTACTTATTTTAACCTTCGGCTTGGATTACTTATTTCAATCTTCAACTTGGACGACTTGTCTCATCCTTTGGCCTTGTCGGCTCATCTTAACCTTTGACTTGGACGACTTGTCTCGATCTTGAGCCTAAGTTAACTCGTCTCAATTTTCAGCACATACCAATTCAATTCAACCTTCGTCATATACTGACTTAGCTTGACTTTGATATGTACTCACTTGACTTGACCTTTGGTTTAGACTGAAAGTCTTGTATTTAGAAATTAATAAAATTCCAAACCCACTTATCTTGACCTTAAGTCACCTTAGAAAGGGATTTAAGAAAAGAAAAACTTATTTAAAAGGGTTAAATATGTTTTTATCCCTTAACTTTAAGTAAAAATTAAAATTAGTCTCTCTTCAAATCTTTGATCCAATTTAGTCTCTCAACTTTAGAAATGTGTGTATTTAGTCATTTTAACTAAATTTTGTTAAATTTATTTGACATTTCAAACACACTTCATTATAACATTTGAATTGTTTACATTGTTTGATACTTTTTTTCAATATTATTTAAGAAACATGTTTAAAAATTCAAATAAATTTAACAAAATTTGGTTAAAAAGAATAAACTCATATAATTCTGAAAACAAAAAAACTAAATTATTCCTAAGTTTTAAAAAAACTAATTTTAACTTTTACTAAAAATTAAAAGAAAAAACATATTTAATTCTATTTAAAATTAGGTTGAGGCTTACCCGCGTGTATCATATAAGTTAAATTGATACTAATGAATATTGGATAGCTTCAACACTGAGTTCATTCCAAAATATAGGAACAGAAAGATAAAATTCATTACATGCTTTCTTAACCAAACATAATAATGTGTTCACACTAAAAAATAAATTAGTGGATATGATTAATAGATAAAATCGTGCCAACCATTTTTTTAATATAAATTGGTATGTGCTTTACAAGGCCTTGAATCACTTAACTTGTATATTATATTATGCAGCAACGAAGATGCACTTGTTTTCTAGAACACTTGATGGTGAACGATAAACCACAAAGACGAGTTCTTGCTAATGTCATATCATAATATTTTTATATTTATTGAATACGTAACTTGCATTTATATAAATTTTCAAAGAAAATGAAGGTATGAGCATGTGAGGAAAGAAGGGAGTGGAATAGACAAAAAATTATATAAATTTTCCTTCTGGTGTGTTGGGTAGGCTGAATTTTGTTTATAGGTAAATAGATAGAAAGATGAGAAATGAATTATTAAGATTGAAAGGATGTGCAACTTTTGGGGAGCAAACAAGGATGGCCCCCTAAACCCCACCCACATAAATAAATTCATAAATATCATATCATCTGTATCCAATAAATGTATATATATTATTTTCCTTATTGCCTGGGTGCCCATGTCTCCTCCATTAAAATTTCCCACTCATAATTGTTACCTGTGACGGGAATAGGATCTCCATAGCTCAAACACTTTTTAAATATTAATTTATAAACACCAGAAAAGGGTTAAAAGAATTAATATTAATAATACATAGTTTATTGTATTGGCATGTAACATAGTAGATGGTAGATACTACATACACATATATTAATGCTTTTGACAATCCACAAGTATAGCTATTAGCTAGTGCTCTTTCATCATCATCACCATCACCATTCTTTCTCTTTCTCTCTCCTCTCTCTCTCTCTCAATCCTCCCTCTCACACTCTGCACGACACAGCCAAGCTTGGGAATCCTTCTCACTATTCTAATGCACCCTATTGGACTTTGCTCTGACCAAGAGATACCCTTTTTCTGCAATCTTAATCTCCTAGATGATTGACACAGTATTTACATGTACTAGGGCATGAAAACCTTCAAGCTCCTTTTTTTCGACTCCATTTCCATTGCTCCAACATTGCTGATCGGTGAGTTTTCTCTGGTTGGGCCTGCAAAAATTCTATCTTTTTCGCAACCCTTTTCGAAGAAGGGGTTGCGTTTTGTTTTCGCACTGGTTGGGCCTGAGCTGAGAAGATTTGAGTTTGTTTTTTTTTCTTTCTGGGACGGGTCTGTTATTGCACACACTGTTCGGCCATTGTTCCATTTTGGGTACCTATTTCTTGGAATGGCTTTCTTTGTTTGCTTTGTTTTAATTTCTCTTTCTCTATTCCGATGAAAGCATCTAGCTTGTGATGGGGTTCGGATTTCTAGGCTGTTAATGCATGTGGAGATTCTGGATTCTCTTTTGTTCACTTCATGATGAGTCGCTTGTTTCCTATAGTTTTTCTTCTGGTGGGTTCATTTTGAATACATCAGTTGAAGATTTGGTATTGCTTTGGCTTTAAGGGGATTGCAGTCCCAATATTTTGATGTAGTGCCAAAGAGGTGTTGATGTTTTGAATGAAAATGTATAATCGACTACTCTAGAGTACCACTGTTATACTTGAGACCTTATATTTTATGTCTTCACATGATAAATTTCTGTAGATGCACTGGCCTTTACAACCGAAGAACTTGCCTAATGATCTCGATTTCCCTTAGTTTGTATTTTGCTTGTGTGTTGATTTTTTTCTTATATTTTGTGAAAACTTATGAAGTTTCCAGTTGAGATGTACTGGGGCATTCCCGTTTATGCTGTTTATATTATGTTCATGAAATAGTAATTTTTCACTTGTTAGGTTTATTTTATCCTGATGACGTTTACTTTGTGTGAACGATTTTCTTCTGCTGTATAAGCCAATAGATAAACCTGTATAAAATATGTTCTCTGAACTATTTTCTCCACCTATGTTGAAACTGGTTTGTTAATTGAAAAAACTTTGTAGTTTGAGTATAAAGGTCATGGTGTTTTTCATTTGAATAATTGGATCCGGGTCTTTCATTTTTTAATTTTATTGAAGATACGTTTGGTGTGATGTAGGAGAATTGACCGATGAATCAGAACCGATTGGACTTAAGAGCTCATCATTCTGGATCGACGCAATCAGAGGAGTCCGCTCTGGACCTGGAAAGGAGCTACTATGGTCATCTTAACCCTTCATCTAGTCCTTCACACTTGCAACCTTTTGCTGGAGGTACCCAGCATTCTGAGAGCAACGCTGCCTACTTTTCATGGCCTACATTGAGTCGCTGGAATGATGCAGCAGAAGATAGAGCCAACTATTTTGGGAACCTTCAAAAGGGTGTGCTGCCTGAAACTTTGGGTGGATTGCCAACAGGACAGCAGGCTACTACCTTGCTTGAATTGATGACTATTAGGGCATTTCATAGCAAGATCTTACGCAGGTTCAGTCTGGGCACTGCAATTGGATTTCGAATTAGAGGAGGTCTTTTGACTGATATTCCAGCAATTCTTGTCTTCGTTGCCCACAAAGTTCACAGGCAATGGCTCAACCATGTTCAGTGCCTACCTGCTGCCCTTGAGGTGGGGAATTTTGGTTCTTCTGGCTATGTTGCAGGTTTCTACATGGCTTTAGTGCATCTCCTCACACTTTTCAATAAAATTATTGATGTTTTACTTTTGTTGTTTCAATTTGGTTGTCTTTGTATTATGTATTTAGTATTTTACAAATAGGTAACGTACTGCTACTATGGTTTGTGGATTTATGAATGGAGAAAAAGAGAAAATACGATAGATACTAGTAGATATGGGAAATTTTTAAAATGTTGGCTTGCTAAAACTTTTCACTATTCTTTTTAACTTTTCAGGATGATGTTGCAAATAAACAATGATTTAACATAAGAAACAGGTGCTGGTTATTCAGAAATTCTTGGGATACCCAATGAATGTGTTATTAAGGCTAATAAAAGCAGTATGCTTCTCCACATGCTTATAAAGCACAATCAATATCATTTAGTTACTTTTGGCCTACGATGGTCTCTTATCAGAAAATGATTAAGAATTTTCTAGTATAAAAAAATAAGCTTCTCTCAAATTATGTGTATGGAAATCTGGTTGCATTAACATAAAATTTTTCTACATGTTTTAGATATCGAATGCTGATAGAATAGTCTACCAAACTACAATGTGTTCTTTCTTTTTAGTTTTTGGCAATTTATTTAAACATATTTTATGGATGACCAGTAAGCATACTTATTTCTTTTGGTGCTAACCTAACTTATTATAAAATGTATTTTCCTCCAAAGTTACCATGTTAAATCAATAATGGAACTTTAGCACTATTATTCTAAAGTTTGTTGTAATTTTCAATGAGGCTTTTTCTATTTAATGATGCTGAAGTCATTTCTTAATTTTCGAAACAGGGACCAGGAGGTGTTTGGTGTGATGTGGATGTTGTGGAGTTCTCCTATTACGGCGCACCTGCACAAACCAGCAAAGAACAATTATATACGGAGCTTGCTGATGGCTTAAGAAGAAGTGAGTCATGTGTTGGCTCAGGTTCTCAGGTACTTCTGCTTTGAAGAATCAATTTCCTCTGTATTACATTTTCTTCGTACTAAATTCAAGTAAAAGGAAAATCGTGTTTATTAATTTGATACTAGAGAAGAGATTATCATCCTTTCTGTTATGGTCTTTATCCTTTTATTTTTATGTTGAAAGTAGTATATATTTTGATATTTAGCACTTTTTCCTTTTCCAAATAGATTATAATGGTACCAGTTAATATAATTGGCATTTATTTAAAAAAAATGACATTTCCTCCTGATTCAAATCATGGCATGACAATAAATTAATTTTTTTATACGTATTATAGATTTTATTTTATGTTTCCACCCATTCATTGGTCTATGATGGTAAATTCTCGATGATGTGTTATTCGTGTACGATTGAAGTATTCATATGAATGATGAAAGGCAGAGTTGTTATTATTAACTGTATTCCAATAATAAGTATTTGTGTCTGGTAACCTGTAAATCTGTCTTAATTATTGGTGGGATTACTGAATTGACAATTTTCATTTCTTGATTTTCTCTTAACAATTCAGGGTAAGGCATTTTCTTGTTCCTAGCTTTTCGTTATGGTTGTATGCACCTGTATTATCAAGTCACCTAAATTGAAGTTACAGATTTCTTGTTTTTAATGGACATAGATAATAGTTTTCATCACAGAAATGAATTTCTTTAGATACATTTCTTAAGTATGAAATGGTGGCTAAAATGGCCGAGCAGCCATAGTTGCAAACAAATAATTCTCCATTTAGGGCATTGATGGTTATGCTGTGCTGTTGACAGACGGCTTTATTCTTTTACTAGATAAAGAAACGATGCTGTACTAAACTCATCTTCATTTGTTTTTGTACTTTTAACTTGCTCAGATACTGCTTTTCTTGGATTTGTTCTTATTTTTCTTTTTTCCAAATATTGATTTCTTCTCCTCATTACCTACCTTGAACCTCCATGTAATGCTGGCATCTATCTGAAGTCTTGGTAATTATTTCCCTTTCTTCCTTTATAATTTCTTCCCCTTTAAGGTTGCAAGCCAAGAGACATATGGAACATTGGGTGCTATTGTCAAAAGCCGAACTGGAAATCGAGAAGTTGGCTTTCTAACAAATCGTCATGTGGCTGTTGATTTAGACTATCCAAACAGAAGATGTTTCATCCATTACCACCCAGTCTCGGACCTGGTGTATATCTTGGTGCAGTTGAGAGGGCAACATCATTTATTACTGATGATCTTTGGTATGGAATTTTTGCAGGAACAAACCCAGGTAATGTGGTTCTAATTTGGAGATTATCATGAATATTTTACTGGTGATGATCAGCAAGCTGAAGTTCTCAGTCAAGCTATTTGTCCATCTTAAAATTTGGGGTCTAACTCGTCTTTAATGCAAATAATAGGAACTAAACTTTTGTTCCTATTGCTTACATGATGATGTTGAGTTTCTTTACATAACAAGATGTTTCTTTAGAAAGTGTTTTGATTTTATTAGAAACTACTAACTTGGGAAAAAGAGGAACTTTGTGCCTCTTTGTATCCTTTAAAAAATAAATGAAAAATAAAAGACAAATCTGAAGGTTAATTAATAAATAGGTGGGTGGTTTGTGTGTGCTGCTGGAGGATATGAATTATTTGGGGAGTGTAATTACTGAAGTAAACGAGAGAGAACAAAGACTAAATAAAAAAATAAGATTGTGGGAGAGAAATAACTGTTCACACGGTAATAGTTACAAAGGGTAAAATAGAGTATACAAAATGTGTACGCCAAGACTTTATATCCCGTTTCTGTTTAGTTATAGATGCAAAAGAGTACTGTAAAGAAGTACCATATAGAGGAAAGCTACATCTTAATTTCCTAAGGGAATGACCTGTACTCAGAATTTGAAAGGCTTAGGCTAAGATTTTAACAATTATGGTTTTACAGTTAGAGATGTTTCTGTTTAGAGAATTATCTTGAAAAGTGAAATCTGTTACGGTGGAAAGAAAATGTAATGTTGGGAGTTTTTGCTAATTATTTCTGTGAGGCATTATATTGTTTTGCTCGACATGAAAAAAATGTGCTGAATAATCCATGGTGTTCTTCCTGCAGTTCCTCCACAGTAATGACTACACTGATCTATTGTCTTGGTTGTGCTTGAGATCTGATGAGCCCTATAGTGTAATTTTGGTTTCATTTTCATCCCAACATTACATTATATGCTAAATCTAATTCTTTCACCCTACCTGGAGATGTTTCACTTTAGTAGTGTTTTAAGTTCTTATATTGTCAAATTCATGATATTCTCATTTCGATTTTGTTGGTTATGATTCTGGCTTAGAATTCTGTTGGATCCCAACCCTTGACTGATGCACATGCACATTACAATTTTGTATTCTTGCAGAAACATTTGTGCGAGCTGATGGGGCCTTCATCCCATTTGCAGAGGATTTCAATATGAACAATGTAATTACAACTGTAAAAGGTGTAGGTGAGATTGGTGATGTAAACATCATAGACTTGCAGTCTCCAATCAACAGTCTCATTGGAAGACAAGTGGTTAAAGTCGGAAGAAGTTCTGGTTTGACTACAGGGACTATAATGGCCTATGCCCTAGAGTACAATGATGAGAAGGGGATTTGTTTTCTCACTGATTTTCTTGTTGTTGGTGAGAACCAGCAGACATTTGACCTTGAAGGTGACAGTGGAAGCCTTATTCTTTTGACTGGACAAAATGGGGAGAAGCCACGTCCTGTTGGCATTATCTGGGGTGGGACAGCTAATCGGGGTCGATTGAAACTAAAAGTTGGTCAACCCCCAGAAAATTGGACAAGTGGAGTTGATCTTGGTCGACTTCTTGATCTCCTTGAACTTGATCTCATTACTACAAATGAAGCACTCCAAGGTTTGCTAACATTCAGTTAATAATGCAGTTACCTCAATATTAAAAGTCTGCACTTTCCAGTGTTTATTACTTCACAATTGTTTGAGACTTTATGATCTAGGCAAAGAAAATGAAGATAAAATTCAGCCTTGGATAGCAAGAAGAAATATTCAAATGAGAAGGTTTTGAAGCAAAAAGTTACTTCAAAACCTTGACCACACCCTTGGATAGCACCTTCTTCTCCTTGGGCACCCCAAGCAAAAGACTTAAGTTTATATAGTCTGTTAAAACATTCTAAACTATTTTTTATGATTATTTTTCATATTTTCTCATCTCAGGATTTGTTACAAAATTTCTCTGGTCTTCATTAGTTAGGATCATGATTAGAATAATTTGTTCAATCACTACTCCACTTCTGAGTTCCCTGATAAGTTGTATTTTAACTCCATTATTCTTTTTTCTTTCAAATTAACTGTTTCTCCTGCCGTGTCATCTTTATAGCTTGAATTTTGTCTGAGTTTTTATCTCCACCACCATGCATTTTACCAGCATGTTTCAAATGGCTTGGCTCCAAATTCGTTTCCAGCTAACAGAGCATCCATTTGAAATACATGGAAGTAGGATTAAATGACATCAGATTACAGAAATTTAAACACTCCATTGCTGTCCCAGAGTTGAGAAATTTCTAGACATTAAATGGTGACTTTCCCATAACACCACTGCACCAGTACACATGAATTAGAATAATAAAAACCAGTGAGTATGTACTCAGCTGATGTATGTTTGTGTATATATAAAAGACGAGTACAAGCATATCTCAAAGAGGAAGGCTACAACCTATGTTCCTTAGCCTAAAGCTAGGTACACCCAAAAACAGCTTTATGTTTTCCGATCACTACACAATAATAGTCAAACATAATTTTAATACTCATCCTCAACTTGGAGCATATAGATTGTAAGCACCAAGCTTAAAACATATAAGTTGAATTCTAGGCCTCTCAAGGACAAGTTTACAAGTGGCTAGAGACATAGATTTATATTTAGCTTCTGCATTGGGGTGGCAATGAAAAATGAATGATCTGCCTCACTTTGTTCCAATCCAAAAGCGTGCATAGTGTGACTGAATTTATCAAATCAAGTCTGGGACAAGACCAAACTGCCCCTTAGCAACAAATTTGGTAGGTTGTTTCATGTAAATTTCCTTCTCAAGATCACCATGAAGGAAACCATTTTTAGTGTCAAGTTGAAGTGACCAATGGCGAATAGCAAGCATTATACATAAGAGCCTAATTGTGCTGAACTTGGCCATGGGAGAGAAGCAACTCAGTAGTGAAGCCCATAAATTATAGTATATCCTTCGGTCACCAACCCTTTAAGGCAATCTACTTCGTCACTAGGTTCAACTTAAACAACATACACCCATCTACAATTAACAGTCTTCTTTTGCAGGAACAAGATCCCATGTGCCATTGCTTGGTAGAGCTTGTTGCCATGCATGATGATCAAGTGCCTCATGAATGTTTGGGACAATGGTGGCAGATAAAGAAAATCTAAAAGTGGAATATGATGGAGACACTGATAAATCAAAATTGTAAGTAGGATATGGATTACGAGTAGGCCAAATACCCTTCTAAGAGAAATTGGCCAATTTGAAGTGGAGTAATGTGAAAGAGTTGATGGAGAAGGATCTAAATCATGAGACTTTGGGAAGAGTAGTGGTAGAGCTCTGGGTGTGCTATGACGATATGTAAGGAAAGGTGGTGGAATAATGTTGGACTGGTTTTCATTAGGGTTGGAGGTAGAAGAAACCAAAATTATTGGAGGACCAAAGTTTGGAATAAGTAGAACCTATTGAATGGCCACATGAGCTTCCATGGAGGATGAGAAAAAGGGTGTTCTCAAAAAATGTAACATAAGATAGTATCTTTTGGTAGTTGGACAGTAGCATTTGTATCTCTTTTGAAGGCAAAAAATCTATAAAACAATTTAATAGCCTTTGTAGGAGTTTGTTTAAACCTAGAGAGATAATATGAACAAAACAAGTAAAACCAAACATCTTTGGAGATATATGTGCTTGATGAGGGCCTAACAAAGCACGTGGTGGAGCCTTTGGTTAAGCAAACACCAGGGTTGGGTCATGCTCTTTGAGGCATACCTAACCTTTTGCTGGACAGAACAGCGGTGGCAGCCGGTGACCAGAGACAGCAGACAGTGGTTGACTGGTGACAGTGCTTTGATATCGACTTGAAGTTGAATGATAAAAGTCAGTTTGTATACTCAGCTGATGTGTGTGTGTAGTACAGGCATATCTCAGAGGAATGCTACGGCCGATCTTCCTTAACCCAAATCTAGGTACACACTGAAGAACACCTTTATGTAAGCTGTACACTACAATAGCTATCATAATTTTAACAAATACAAACAAAGCAGCATACCTTTTTTCCTTGCAGAAACTATTACATGTCATTTATTACATGTCTTACACACCCCCTGAAATCTCAATGGGGATGAGAAGAAAGTATTTTAGTAACATTTACCTTGTGTCTTGGTAAAAGAAAGTGAGCTGAGGAAACGGCCCACTGATCTTGGGCTGGAACATTGAACAAAAGAACTGTATATCCAGAACCTTCTCCAGGACAAAGAAAAGATCAATTTCCGTATTTTCAGTTTTTGTTTGGAGAACGGGACTATGAGACAGTAAAATCAGTTTGATGGGATTCAATTAGTTCCAAAACCCAAATTCTAAGAAGATGATGTCAAAACTCATCCTAGATAGTGTAGGCGTTGAAAGGTAGTGTCACTTACTATATTATCCATGCTCTAAGCCTGATAGTGTGGATGGTGAAGGGTTGTATGGGGAAATCCAAGTCCCTTGGGAGCTGGAATATAGGGTATAGAGGGGAATGACCTTTTCATCTTATAGTTACAAATTTTCAATGATTGTGATTGAAACTTTTCATTTTTTTCCCTTTATGTAGTACATTTTTCATTGCTTAATTATTTTAGCTTAGATTTTTTTCTTCACTTTTTTTATAATGTGACAAGGTGAGGACTTATCTATGTTGTGTGTCCACCCAATTTTAATGTAATGGCTTATTGCTTTTTGACTGTCTTATTTTTTTAGTATTAGTTTTTAGAAAATAAAAGATATTTATGTGGAACAAGGCCCATTCCTCTATTCAAGTTGTCCCATGGTCTCTTAAAAGACAGTGGCAGAAATGTTTGGAAATCTGTAAAAACATGGAGTTTAAAAGTTCACATATTTATCAGAGCAATAATCATTGTGTGGATAAACTAGCTACTATAGGGTTAGAAAATCAAATTTTGTATGAATGGTATGATGGGATGTCATCCAGGTTACAACATGACTTTTTTCATAATAATTTTCAACTACCTATGCTTAGAATTGTTTGATTTTTATTATATGGGTTTAGCCCTCCATGTTTTTTGTATATTTATTTTTTGTTTATTAATAAATTTTTGCATGTGAAGGCAAATGATTGTTGTGTTTTAGGATGTCAGCATAACTGAGATATCAAAATACATAGTGATGTCTAGTATGAATTTATAAAATAGAAAAAGAAAAAAAGAACAAAGCCCATTGGTGTTTTTAGGTTTGTTGACCTAGTTAGATTTATTCACTTGTTTGTACGCCTTTCCATTAACACTTTCAAGAAAGATTTTTAAACTGGCCAGACTGAGGCTTTCAGAAAAAGTACATGTAACAGATAAATAAGTCAGACCCAGGTTTAATAATAATGATGATGTGGGCCATGTTTCGCCCTGCCAAAGCCTGACCTGTTTAGACTTCTATTTGGCATCCTCATCCTAGAACCTGCTATGTTTTGCCCTGCTCTGTTATTTTCTTTTGCCAATGTTTGGTTTACTGTCTCTCTACTCAAATCTTCCCTCTTTGGTATTGGGCATTATGAGAGAAAGCAGTTGATCTCATGGCTTTCCTTGAGAGATTAGCTTGGCCCCTCAAATTCGCTAGAATTATTTATTTTCTTTGAGGCTTTCCCAGATAAATCAGTTTGAACCTGCTAGTTTTCCAGGTCCCAAGATTTTCCATGAGTCTGTTGGTGTCGTGACAGTCCTAGAGAATCATCCCTGCCCACAATTTTATTCATCATGGTTATTGTGTATTCTTCAACCAATTTTTCTATTCTTTCAATTTCAAGGGTCATTATGTGGAAATAATTTTTGCATTTTTTATTTAAACATATTTGTAAGCAACAGCCTGTGTGCTCAATTTCGAACATCATTTCCTATATTTGATAATGCTGTTATTTTAAAAGTATCTAAGATCAAGCAACTTCGTTTATGGACAAAGTTCAGACATCTGTTTATATCTGATTCTCATGAGCAGAATCTTTAACGAGTTACTGATTTGATTTTCAATCAATTTTTCTCTCTCTCTCTCTCTCTCTCTCTCTCTATTGTCTTTCCCCCCATTCGTTCTTTTTCATTAGATATAAAACAACTACTTCCGTTTTCTTTACTGTTTTTGGTTCAACTTTCAACTCTAGATCAAGGAGGCTTTTTGATTTAGATATTAAGGCTGATGTCTTTATTTTTTTCAACTCGTGTAATTTTAATGTTTCAATTTCAAATAAAGAAAACCTGTTTATATGTGTTTGTGTGTGTGAGTGTATGTATGCAAGAGAGTGTGTGTGTGTGGCATCATCTCATATGATTAGTTTCAATATTTCTTGATTTATTTGCTTATTTAGTTAGGATTATGATCTAGTATTAGTATAAATAAAGGTTTATGCCATCATTTTTTATTTACATTTTAACACATTACAATATGCAAGAGAATATTTTTTCTAAGCTTTATTCTCTCAAGTTCTTTCCTCAATACCTATAACCTTATATTTTCAACATGGTTTCATAGCAGTATTTTCTTCCATGACCTGTTACTATTTTGCTGCCGAGCCAAGTTCTATAAATCTAGAGCTCTACTTTATGTCGTTGACAATTTCCCTCATTTCCTCGTTAGTAGTCACTCACTGTGTTTCATCTTCAGTTCTTAGCACCTCATCCTTTCATCCTCCTGGCATCTGGTTTAGTGGCTTCTTACACTCACTTTTCTGCTGCTAGCTGCCAACATTTGCAGCTGGATGTTATTTATCGAGAATTGGGTAAATCAGGATGGTAATCTGTACTGGTACTATGGTGATGGATTTCTTACAATGCATAAGAAGGAAAGCTATGGCCTCATCAGCTATTAGCTAGTACAGATGCAGAAACCAGAAAAACAGAGAATGAGAATATCCTCTAAAGAAGGAAAAGACAACCAGAGAGAAAAATTACATCAGCCCCCACTCTCCCTATACTGCTGCCCTATTTCTATCACGGTACTACAAAATCTTGCAGCAGAGAATTCGTTATTCTCTTCCTTTCACTCTTACGCACTCCCATGTGCCTTGGGTCCTGTGCCAGCTGTTTATTCTTCTGTTGATCATCACTTTTACCAATTTGCGTTGTCTCCACATTATTCCGCTCACGTTCCTTGTTGGCATTAATCAGTATTGGGTCTGTTACACTAGACACCCTTGCTAAGAATTGTTTTTAACTGATGATTGCCAAATTAGATCTCCCAAGCCATTTGCGTGCACACACTATGTCTCCTGCTAACCATTCAGCCGCTGTTTTGGTGATCCTTCAGATTGACAACACCAAACTTTGAATCTCCCAAGCCATTTGTGTCCGCACATTGTCTCCTGCCAGCTGCAGGTCATTAGGCCTCTGTTTTAGCGAGCCTTCAGATTGAGACCATCAGATCATATGGAACGTCCAATTTACCAGCCCATTATACAATATCTAATTTTCATCCACATGGCTGAATGACTTTTAAGCCCCTTAAAATCTCAAGCTCCGATGAGAAAAAATATGATGAAATTTGAAAGTTTGCTACTTCTGATATATACTGAATGCCATATATAGAGGATTTAAGGCATGGCTCATTTTGCCAACCTTTAGAAATGGATTTGGAGCGTCAGTGGAAATATCCTAGCTTATGATGGTTTATTTCATTGTTGAACATTTACAGCTGACTTTTCCTTTCCTTGTATGTCATTTTTGTAGCTGCGGTGCTAGAGCAAAGAAATGGTCCCTCTGCTGGAATTGACTCTACAGTTGCAGAATCCTCTCCAACTGTGACAATAAAAGAAAAACTTGAAGAGAGCTTTGAGCCTATTTGCTTGAATATCCCACATGCTCAAGTTGAAGATGAACCCTCACAGAGAATCAATCCATCATTAAGGCTCTGTGGGTTTTATCAGAAATGAGATTGAAACAGTGCCAAATGTAGAACACCAATTCATACCAAGTTATGCTGGCAAGTCTCCAGTACGTCACAGCTACCTGAAAGAAGACATGGAACTGAAAAGTCTAGCTGAACTTAGGAGTGGCCCTGGTGAAGAAAATTTTGTTTCCTTGCATTTAGGAGAGCCGGAAATGAAGAGAAGAAAGCACTCAGATCCTTCTTTTTGCATCAAAGAATTAAAGTAAGTAGTAGGTTAAAAGATGAAGATGCAGCATATATACCAGATGAAGCGACTGTCTCATTTGCATGGCCATTCTATATGCTACAGAAACGCATGGCCTTAGCATGTGGTGCCTATCATGGGAGGAGCTTCAGCAGAAAAGGGTAAACAAGGTTCACTTCTGGATGATATTCTTATTCTTTTTTTTCTCTTTTATAAATCTTGTTTAAGCAAAGTGATATTATTCACTTGTGGGTTATATAATATTTTATAGAGGACAATTAGCTTGTTCTGTGTTGAATGATTTATACCACTTTTGTAGACTTTGTATTATAAGCACTCCTGATGGAGAAGCAGCTATTGTAAGTTAACGGAATGTGAAATATATCCTTGTTAAGCAGCTTCGGTCTATTTAGTATCATGTTTTATCCTCATGCTCAGTTTATAGTGTTAGCCGTAAGTTTTGTTTCTTTTTTTCCTTTTACTATGCAGTTATTGTATTTATGCAAGGGGAAATTTAATTTCTAGCCCTTCATGGAATTCCTATGGCGATCTTTTTGTTGGAGATGTTAAGGACGAGTTCAATTTTCTTTGTGCTCACATTTTGTGGTTAGTAATTTTCTCAGGTAATGGACTCAATAGCAAGCTCAGTCTTTTGAATTTGTGCTTCACAAAGAACTAATTGAGTGTTTGGTTGCAACTTTGCATTAGACACATTTCGTTGACTGTCTCTTCCTGCACCCTCATTTTTGTTTCCATTGTCCTTTTTGGATTTATCATCTGAAAGTAAAAATGATCTTTGAATTGTATGGTTTAAGAGCTATTTTTCTTTAGAAGAAATTTTTTTGGATTATATAATTTGAAAGTGATTTTGATTTTCGGATGCAGAGTTTAAAAATGTGGCTGGGTTGCTTTATCAATCAAAACATAAAAAAGAGTTTTTAAATATGTTGGATTAACTTATGAGATCATTTAGAATTATGATTTAGTTTTTGAAATATATGATTTATTTATTGTTTAATATGAGAAAAAAAAATTTTAAAACATGTTTGTATTTTTTTGATTTTGGTTGCATATTTAAAAACATGTTAGATTGAAAAGAAAGTTGTAATTTTATTTGTGAGTTACCATTATTACCATACATTAACACTATCATGCAAACTATTATTACCATGAGAGTTGCCACCATCATGCAAGCTTGAGAGAAGGCCTTACCATGTGATGTGAGGGAGAGCGAGATTAGGAGTTGAGTCTCAACATTGACAAAGTAATTTGTGATGACTTTGATTGTGATTTTTGGTTGTCCTAATTTTTAGCAATTGAGATTTCTAATTGTTGTGATTTTTGTAGATTGAAATTTTTGTGACGTGTGCTCGTTTTTTAAAGTAGAGATGAAGATGATGGATGTCATGCCTTCGTTTCTTGTGAGTATAGAGATGAAAATATGAGGGAGAAAACAAGGTTGTTGATGATGATGATTAGGAAGAAGAAAACAATGCAAAGATGATGGATGATGGGATGAAAAATGGTAGGTCAATCCGTAGCCTGCCAACTCTTATGATGATGAGACATGTTTAATCTTCTAACTTGTTTACTGATAGTGAGATGAATTGTTATTTTTAATCTATATTAATCAAATCATTCCTTTTCTTATTTAAAAAATTAAAATGAAAAAACAATTGTAAGATTACTTTTTTTGTATAATTTTTGAACATTATTTTTTAAACTTAAATTAACACTTATAAATTAAATTTTTATTATTAATTATAAAATACTTTAATAGGTAAAGGTAATTATTATTATTTATTTGTTTCATTAAGATATTAATTAACTAAATTTAAAGAAAATATTAATATAATTAGGCATGTTTTTAAAATACATATTAAATAAAAAATTAAAAAATGTGAAATTATAAATTGAAATTTGGCAAACTGATTCGCTGGCCTAGGTTGCTAATTTTCTTATGGGCATTTTTTATAGTTCAAGTCAAAATGGACACATTTTATCACTCCTATTTATAATTATAGTAGTATATTTCAAATATGTAATATTAAATAATGTACTTATATCAAAGAAGGAATATATACTGTAATATTATTATTGAGTTATATATTATTTTTAAGTTTTAGTTTTTCGTGTATTAGTGAAATGTTTATATAAATATTATTAATATAATTTTATAATCGTTAAGTAAAATGTTCACGGAATTGTGTAAAGCGAAATAAATTTTTAAAATATTGCATAATAAATTAAAAAGTCATTAGCAAAGATTTAAAATGTGATTAAGTGTTAAAACATCCTCTGGTAACTGATTACGAACTCCAGATAATTACCAAATGTTTTAAGTGTTAAAACAAAGTTTTTGTCGACAAATGTTTTAAGTGTTAAAACAAAGTTTTTATCGATGAGATTTTTGATGAATCATATTTGTTGACCCTTTTGATTACATTAAGATATATTGACATACTTATTTGCCCTCTTTGTGTTTTTGTTTAGTAAAATTCTTTAATTTTTTAGTTTTTTTTAAGATAGTTTTTTGAAATTGTTGAAAGTATTGAAAGTAGATATACATTTTGAAATTGATAGATTTTGTATTTGGTATGTAATTATAACGCTAAGTCAATAAAGTCATTGGAACTACACAAATCTTTTTCAAATGATGCAATTTTGTATTGTCTTAGTCTCATAAGTGTATATTGAGATGTCTAAACCGTGGTACAAAAATGGCCCTCCATCAATAAAACAAAATAAAATGTTAAAACAACATAGATAGTAATTGCATTGTATAAATAAAACAAAATAAAATGTTGAAATGTCGGCCACAATTGACAATTAAGAGTACAATCCTTTTTAATAATAAGAAAAAACAACATATAATAATAATAATAAACAAAGATAATCACATTCGTAGTCTCTCAACGAGACTATTCTCCAAGGGAAAGTAATCGTAAGGAAAGCTCGGTGGATAGAGCTTTCACACGGAGAGGAATGTGAGGAGCAATCTCTCGTTCTTTGTAGATGTGAGGGACTGGAAATAGATCTAAGGTCACCAAATTTAGTATCGATAAGGCTACCCATGCGAGATCTTTAAATATGAGAAATAATAATTTAGAATGTTAAAAATAAATAATTGTAATAATAATAATGAAATATTTATAAAGAGCTTACTATTTCTGAAGGGTGGTGAGGGAAGAGGAGGGATAAAGGTGACACCAGCACCTTGCTTCAAACGTAGTTGTCTTTCGCGATAACCGTAATTTTGAAAACAACAATATATACTGAAATCTCTAATTTCACCATAACATCTTAGTTTGGTGGCTACGAAGCACTTGCTCTTTGGTTGGACTTCGTATTCCATAGTTAGTCATAAAGGAAAAGTTGTTCTTTAAGCGTTTATAAGTTAGTTTTATTGAACCTCCAAGTTTGTCAAATTTTTATTCATTTTTTCTTCTTCTAAAAATAATAAAAGACAAAAGTGAAAGAATTATTTTGTTGTTAGGAGTGTTTATATAACTAGTTTATTTTAAGTCTTTTGCTGTTTATAGTTCAACTTTGGAGTCCATTCTTGATGTATAGGAATGAATGTGTTTTACGGTCCTTGTAGGGGATCTTACTAGATTTAAATCCAACAAGTCTATGTCTATGATTTGCTTAAGTTAAAATTTCGTTTTAATGAATGTCAAGAGCAAGAAGAGAAGATAAGAGTTCAAAGTGATGAAAGAATATAAAGTGATGAAAGAATATAAAGTAATAACAAAAACAAGCAAACAAGTATAACAAGAACAAATAAGACTCTTAAAAATGGAAGATCATGAAGTAAAGAACATTGAGGAAATATTAAACAAAATGACTGAGGGAGAGAAGGAAACACTTACAAACGTGAATGCAGAGATGAATGGAACACACTTGGAGAGAGACTGCTCACAACAACTATAACACACTCGGGAAAAATCAAGGGGGATCAAACTCACACGTTTTAATTTAGAAACTCAAGTGTCGTGTAGAGGGAATACTCTATTTATAGCCAAACTTTTGGACTGTGACAATAGTTTCGGTTGTCGATACCGGATGTAATAACCGTGTCGATTAAAAAAATGTGCATGCTAGGTGGGTGATGGAAGAGTTAATCTTGTGCATGGAGGGCCACTGCTAAAATCCTGGCTGCAACACTTCGGAAAGCGATGTTAGTGTATATCTTTCTTATTTTTTGTTTGTTTTAAATATATCTATATATTTGTGTGAGTAGATAATCCTCATTGTTTAGGAGGAAAATTGTTTTTAGAGGGAGAAAATGTAAGACTCTATTTGTAGATGTCTTTGAAATTTTGATTTAAATGAGAATCTTGTCTTTTGGATAAAATAATTAGGGTACAATATTGTTTAATTAACCCTAGTTTAGTGTAGTGAGGTAAAGGTCTAGTGGTTATGTTTTATATGATATGAAAATTAGTTGAATTAAGGTTAAATATGACTTTTGGTCCTCATATTTGTTCGCGAATCTCAATTGGGTCCTCGTTTTTTTTGTCCCAATTGAATCCAAATACTTGTTAATTTGAGGCAATAAAGCCCTATCCGTTAATTTTCGACTGACGCTGTCTGCACATGGTGAGCTGTAAATACTTTTATATGTGTGGCAATATGATTAAGTTGAATGGGTGTTCTTTTGTATAATGAAACATCCACGTGGACAACTAAATTTTTTATGTTGGTAGCCCTAAGCCCTAATATTTAAATCAACCTTGACATCGAAAGTTTATACTTGTTCGTGCTGGGGAGGAAGAGTGCTGGAAGTAGAGTTGTGGAAGAAGTGTTCATACTTGAGCTCATCAAATGTCTGCTTCATCCTCTTCTTGCAAATGCTTGGGTTTGGGGTTTCAACAGAGTTGTGACAGTGTCAGCAGGTTGGGTGTAAAACCCACTTGCTTCTGTGGTCAGAATGCAGTCTTCCACATTGCAAGAACCCCTAAAAACAAGGGCTAAAGATTTTGGGGATGCCCCAAGTTCAAGGTAAGTTTAGTGGATGCAATAATCTGACTTTTATGTGGTTTTCTTCTTCTTCCAGAGGGTAGGAGTCAAGATTGCGTTCACGAAGTGTGTTTTCTTCTTGGACATGGTGGGAGTGAAGATTGTTCTTCTGGATGCAACTTCTTTCAGTGGTGCAGTGAAGATGTAATTCATAAAGGAAATGTGGTCACTGTAGAAGAAAGTGGAAGAAATAAAGAAGTGGGTGGAAGTTTGATGAAGATGGAAGACAAAGATGTTGAAAAGCTGAAAATAGCTTGTTTACAAAACAGTTAGTCTGAAAAAGTGGTTGAAGGTGTTAACGGGGATGGTGGTTATTATATGTGTTTGTAATGTAATTGTGATATCAATGTTGATGAAACTAGGTTGATTTGTTAGTGGAAGGTTATGTAATATAATTTGATATTTGGAATGTTATTGTCTGTTTTATTTATAAAGGTGACTTGTTAGTGTTTAATACTGTCGTCTTATTTGTCTTATTTGTTATATTTCCTTTGCTAATCCAAATACTTGCTAATTTGAGGCAATAAAGTTAAAGAAAGTGCACAAAACATCATACGTAATGGTCAATAACCATCATACAAGAATGATCACCACATCAATACGTAATGGTCTTACTCAGTGCATAACAAACCTGATACATATTACACCTATGCAGACTACATTGTCTTACTCAGTGCATAACAAACCTGATAACAACCTAGTGAAATTGCACCAAAAGATAACTGATAAAACATTGTTCCTTCATCAATACAGATTACATGATATTTAAAACAATGTCTTCAAAATGGAAGTAAATAAGACTTCATTGATGAGAAGGAAGCACAGTAGACTCCTGAGTTGGTCGGTCAGCAGGGACATGTGTTGAAGGTATTGTCACTTCTATTGGTTGACAAGGTTGGTCAGGAGGCACTTCTGTTGTTGTAGGTCGTTGTGGACAAGATCTTTTGTTGTGTCCCATTTCTTTGCAGAGACCACATGTTTTTTTGCTCCCACCCTTTCTTAATTCACTGTCATTCTTCTTCAACTCCAAGGCTTGTAGTCTTCGTTTTTTCTTGGGCCTTCCTGGCATTGCCCTTTTTTTTGGGGGTAATACATCTGGACATGGTGTAATCTCCCACATATGTTGACCGTTGATAGGATAAATGATGGTGTTGTAGGTCTCTTCATAAGTAGACTTCCTAAATCAATGCCCAATGTAGTCTTCTGCATTTAAATTCAAGAACTTCATTGTAGTGATGGCGTGAGTGCAAGGAATGCCACTGATTAACCATTTTCTACAACCACAGTCTTTATTGTTAAGATTGACAAGAAATTGCTCCCCAAATTGTGAAATGTGTATGACTTCAAATAATTGGTTTGATGACCACTTGCCATAATTACAAAATGACAACACAGTTACTAACAAAGTAGACATAAAGTGAAGACCAAGTGAATTGTATGAATATATCAGTAAATATATTCATTCAAACTAAATATATCAGTAAATATAAAGTATGAGGAACAATGAATACATACCTAAGTGGAATTGTAATCAAGTATTTAAATACGTCTACATTGACCTCTTTAATTTTCCTCATTTTCTAGGATATGGCTTTTAAGGCAAGATCCATGGCAAAATATAATGTTGAGGGGTCATTCAAAGAACAATTCAGAAGACTCCATGATTATGGTCATGAGCTTCTGCAAAGAAATCCAGGTTCAACAGTCCAAATAAAAGTTGAAAATCATAATATGGAGTGTATTTTCAAAAGAATTTATGTATGCTTAAAGGTCTGCAAAGATAGCTTCATTAATAGTAGACCCATTATTGGGTTGGATGGATGTTTTTTGAAAGGCAAGTATGGAGGGGAGTTACTAACAGCAGTTGGAAGAGATGGAAATGAACAAATTATGCCCATTGCATATGTTGTTGTTGAGGTAGAAAACAAAGACTCGTGAACTTGGTTCTTGGACCTTCTCATTTAGGACCTTGGTGGGGAAGATGTTTGTTCATCATGCACATTCATTTCAGACCAACAAAAGGTCAGTCAGTCAAATGTTAAGTAGAATATATTTCACATATAACTCAACTCACTATAGTCATTTTAAATGTCAGGGTCTTTTGCAAGCTCTTCAAGATCTTCTACCTGGGGTAGACCAAAGATATTGTGTTAGACATTTGTATTCAAACTTCATAAAGCAATATCCTAGAAAAGACCTTAAACGTCTCATGTGGAGTACAGCAACAGCCACATATCCACAACTATGGGAGTCCGAAATGAGGAAAATTAAAGAGGTCAATGTAGACGTATTTAAATACTTGATTACAATTCCACTTAGGTATGTATTCATTGTTCCTCATACTTTATATTTACTGATATATTTAGTTTGAATGAATATATTTACTGATATATTCATCTCTCAGGTTTTGGTCAAGATCTAGATTCACCCCTACATCACATTGTGACACTCTTGTCAACAACATGTGTGAGGGCATGAACAGTGTGCTACTTCATACTAGGTCTAAGCTAATTATATCCATGTTAGAAGACATTAGGGTTTACATTATGAAGACATCAAGGTTCTGTCTGCCCTAAGGTTCTCAACAGATTTCAAAAGCAGTCATGGTTAACAAGATATTGGTTACCAAGGTAACTATAATCATACAATTCTTTTTACCGCTATTAGGTGTGATTCTTTTGGTAGAGACTGAAACCTAGCATAGAGACAAACACTATATATGCATGATGTCTAGTCTACTAGCAGTTAAGTACAGTAGAGATCCAATCATACCTCTATACATTTTCTGATCAACTGCTTTGCCTGCTTCATCAAGGTCAAGATAATAGTTTGTTGCCATAGGTGTTGCAGCCTCTTTGCTATCCAATATTTGTATTTATTTAACAAATCAGTGTAGTACTTGGATTGATGAATAAAGATGCCATTCTTAGTCTGCTTAACTTGAAGTCCTAGGAAGTATGTGAGTTCTCCCATCATGGACATCTCAAACTCATCTTACATAGTTTGAGAAAACTCTTTGCATAAAGTATAATTAGTTGATCCAAAAATGATATCATCAACATAAATTTGCACATATAATCTATCCTTTTTGGAATTCTTAATGAAAAGAGTTGAATCTACTTTACCCCTAGTGAATCCCTTATTTACCAGGAACTCACTTAGGCACTCGTACCATGACCTTGGTGCCTGTTTTAGTTCATATAAGGCCTTTTTTCAATTTGAAGACAAAGTCCGGATGTTCATATTCTTGAAATCCTGATGGTTGTTCCACATAGACTTCTTCCTTGATATACCTGTTTAGGAACGCGCTCTTGATATCCATTTGTTACAACTTGAAACTTCATGATTGAGGCAATAGTAAGTAGTATCCTTATTGCTTCCAGTCTGGCCACTGGTGCATACGTTTACTCATAATCAATTCCTTCTTCTTGACTATAACCTTTAGCAACCAACCTTGCCTTGCTTTTGATGATTTCTCCTAAATCATCCATCTTGTTTATGAAGACCCATTTAGTGCCTATAACCTGAAGGTTTTCTATTCTTGGAACCAGTTCCCATACGTTATTCCTCTTAAACTGATTTAACTCCTCTTGCATGGCCATCATCCAATTTTCATTCGCAAGTGCAACTTCAATATTCTTGGGTTCAATATTAGAGACATACGCTACATTCATGCAAAATTGATTAAGTTGATGCCTAGTGGAAACACCTCTTGTGATATCACCAATGATGTTGCTTGTCGAGACATTCCTTGGTGTTTTCCATTCTTTAATGGATTCAGCTCTAGGGGGATTGATTACATTCTCAGGATTTTCCTCTTCTGGGATTTATTCATTTTCTTCTTCTCCAGTGGAATCATCTACATCTATAGACTTTCTAGAGTGTACATGATTAGTGGCAATGTCAATATACTCGTCAAAAGCTACATATACAGATTCTTCAACACACATTGTTCTTTTGTTATAAACACGATAAGCTTTACTTGTAAGAGAATAACCAATAAAGATGGCCTCATCGGCTTTGGAATCAAACTTACCAAGGCTTTCCTTACCATTGTTTAGAACAAAACACTTGCATCCAAAGATCTGCAGATGTGAAATGTTAGGCTTTCTTCCCTTGAACAATTCATAGGGAGTCAAGTTCAACATTGATCTTATCACTGTTCTGCTCAGTACATAACAAGTTGTGCTCACTACATCTGCCTAGAAATACTTCGGTAAGTCCCTCTCATTCAGCATGGTTCTTGCTAGTTCTTCCAATGCCCTATTCTTTCTATCAACAACTCCATTCTGCCGAGGTGTTCTTGGTGCTGAGAAGTTGTGAGAGATTCCCATCTCCGCACAATATTCATCAAATGCTTCATTCTGGAACTCCTTGCCATGATCAATTCTAATCGATTAAATCTTAAGCTCCTTTTCATTTTGAATGACAACAACAAACTTCTTGAACACCCTGAAAGTTTCACTCTTAGCAGAAATAAAGAAGGTCCAACTAAAATGAGAATAGTCATCAACAATTACTAAACCATATAAGTTTCCTCCAAGACTCCTAACCCTTGAAGAACCAAATAAGTCCATATGTCATAGTTCCAGGGGTCTGGTGGTAGAGATTTCTCTTTTATTTTTGAATGATTGTCTTGTTTGTTTTCCTTTTTGGCATGCATCACACAATTTTTCAGAAGCATAGCGAATATTAGGAAGACCAATAACAAGATCCTTAGACACTAGCTTGTTCAATTGACCCATATTAATATGAGCTAGTGTCTTGTGCCACAACCATGCATCATCTTCTTTAGACATAAGACATACAACATATTTGACAGAAGTTTTTCTAAAATCGATTATGTAAATGTTGTTGTATCTCTTTCCTATTAGTAACAACTCATTAGTTGAACCATTGCTAATCAAACAGTATTTTGGTTCAAAAGTTATTTTCAGCCCTCTATCACATAACTGACTAATACTGAGCAAATTTTGTTTCAATCCTTCAACAAACAACACATTATCAATTTCATATGTAGAGGGAGTTTGGATTTTACCAATACCGATGATTTTTCCTTTGTTGTTATCACCGTACGTGACATGGGCAGTAGTCTTGTAAGAAATGCTTGTGAATTTTGTTGGATCTCCTGTCATATTCCTTGAGCATCTGTTGTTCAGATACCACATGGAATCTTTCGCTCTTTGTTCCAAATATGTTTTCACTGTTTCAGATTTAGCCATCATGATGAGATCACTTCCTGATACATTCTCTTGGTTATCATTCTAATGACTATGACTTTTCTTCTCATTGAGGAATCTTGTAAACTTTTCAGCCTGCAAATTCATCCTCTCAACTCTTGATTCCAATTTATCTACACCATTTTTCTTGTTTCTCAAGAGACCTATTTCAAGAGACTCATAAAAGCCATTAGTAACGGGATTTGACTTAGCATTATAGGTTACATACACAAGTTCAAAAACAGATTCACTTGTCCTTCTTGTTTTAGAAACAAAGACCATTTTTCAGGATCGAATCGATTAACCGGAAATAATAATCGATTTGTTTTTCAAATATTTTATGAAAACCAGCTCTGGTGCCAATTGTTAAAATAGAATGACTTAGTTTCTCACACCAAGAGGGTGGGGCATTGGTGAAGAGTAAAAAATATAATTTTTCAAAAACTATTTCACAAAATAAGATGCTTTTACACTTTTCTTGAATCGCAAGTCACAAGATATGCAATGCAGCAGTAAACTTAATTCAATATACTAACAACGTAATTGACTAAATAAAAGAGTGTAGGGATCAGAAAATTCAAACGCTGATTTTTATACTGCTTCGGCCAATCCTACATCCAGCTTCCTTCCAACCACAGGAAGAAAATGCACTATAAAGATCAAGGTTTTTACAACAAGGTTTATACAGAGACCTCACGTCAAAAGTGTAAAACACCTCTCTAACCCTCTAATCTAAATATAGGCAACAACACAAACAAGAACAACAACAAGAACACCCTCTTCTGCGGTCTATCCCTTTGAGACACTCTCAAAGTCAAGAACATTGTTCTTCTTCCTGCTAACACCATAGGGAATCCAAGCCAATATTCAAAGATTGCAAATTCTGATCATGCAGAATACACCTAGTTGTGCAGATTGATCAGACGTTCAAATCAGCAAGCCTTGCTTCTCAAGAAACCTGAAGTCTTTGATGACCATGGTCAATCTTGGTTCTTGGAGCTTTTTCTTTCTCTGTAAGACCACACAACATTCTGTAAAAGATATGAAAATGTCTTATTCACAAAGTTCTTATATAATTCAAAACGACATCAATTTATAGTAATACACTCATCAGACATGTTTTAATCGATTTCGCTACTAATGTAGTCGAATGGATCTTATAGTTATAATAGACTAACATCAGTCAAGCCCATTAATTGAATGCACATTTAATACAATCGACTTACAATAAATTCCTGGTCAATATATTTAAGAATATGATCGTTAAGACAATTATGTCAAACATTCAATCAGTTTTCAAAATAACAACCAACTTAGCACATTTTTGAAAACTTTTCTCTTCAAAATAACTCACAACACACTTGATAAAAGTTTGTGCAAACACATGAGTTTTAATCGATTCATCCCATAATGTAATCGACTTAAAACTGTTGTTTTGCTACACATTAAAGTTTAATCAAAGTGCTTGTGGTTTTCCATTTTCCAAAAACTCATGTCATGCATACACATATAAAATCATATATTAATCACAGTGATATGCAATGAACAACACAATCATGTTCACAAATATGCTTATACAGATTTATCACAGTAAATAAAAGCATAATATGTAAGCATATAACATGTAACACAGAATACTCATGTGTTATTAATTATGTGTTGTCATCATAAAAAACACAGATATCATTGAGATTTTAGGTTACTAAACTAGTGCTACCCGTATCAACAATCTCAACAGTTGCGAATGGCCTCTATCATGTACCAACAACTAGTGAGTTTATTGATTAAAATTTATATAAAGTTGACAATATTGGGAAACACATACACATCAATGTATGACACGATATACAACTCTATATTAGACTTAGTCATCCATGTTTGCATATATGATTTTCTGGAATCTAATGTGTTTGCATATATGATGTTTGGATATAAAGTTTTCCAAAAAACAATTTCACCAGTAAGATCAACTTGATGATGCTTCAATACACTGCCGATAAAAACACCATAGGGCAGATTATGTCCACTACGACTTGCAATTTCAATCATGTGATCACTCATAACAGCAACCAAATTGGTTGGTATCTGGGTTCTAATGGTTAAAGATCAACGAATTCCAACCTTAGGATATATCATTTCAATTTCTTGTCCTCTGGTCCTAGCCACAACTCTAAACAAATTTGAATTATTTGAAACATTAGAAACATAGGTTAATATATTAATTTATAATGAATTTATATGAATGAATGTAATACTTACGTTTGTAACAAGGACATCAATTTCAATTTCATCTTTCTATGAAGAGAACAAAACCATACAACTTGTCCTTTTCTTGGAATGATCACCATTAGTTGCTGTTAAAATAGAATGACTTAGTTTCTCACACCAAGAGTGGGGTGAATTGGTGAAGTGTAAAAAATATAATCTTTCAAAAACTATTTCACTATTCTTTTACACTTTTCTTGAATCACAAATTAAAAGATATGTTGGAGTTTGCGTCGTTTCTTTGGTTGAGGTAGAAGTCGCCCTCCATTGAAAGGCCTTACCGTGTTCCTCTGAAGCTGCCACTGTCGGTAGTGATGTGCTTCATACCTCTAGATTTCTGGTTTTTAATCTACAAGCGCAATACTAATTTTAAAACATTTTTTTTGTTATGAAATGCAACGTATAAATATACGAGAATGCCACGTTTAAAAAACTTGACACGTCAACCTCCTACCTCATAAAAAATTTAACCCTGTTAAGGTAATTTAACGGAAAGGGCCTAATTGATTCAAATTAGCACTATTTAGGACTCAATTGTGAATTTTAAAACAACGGGGATCGAACTAAGAAAAACCTACGTAAATAGGGACAACTAAAGGGGTTTAACTTTTTTTCTTTCATGTTTTAAGTTTTAGTCTTTTAAAGTGTTTTTTGTCAATGACATCGTCTTGACATTAACTAGTGCAGTAAGGGAAAACGATAGCGGTTATTTTTGCCTATAACAGTGGTTTCGCAACCAAGGCATATATACAAGCGAGGCAAAAAGGGGTAGGCTTTTTGCCTCAGTTATGAACCGAGGCAAAAAGGGGTAGAATTTTGCCTCAGTTCTTAGATAACCGAGGCAGTAGCGTGTTTTATTTATTTATTTTTATTTCAGTCCTCGGTACGTACTGAACCAAACAGTTTGTATAGTGAACCGAACAGTTAGAGCCCTCGTCAAGCCCTAGCGGCGGCGTCACCGTTCTTTCTCTACCATTACAATGCCCTTGTAGCGGAGGCATATAGGGAGGACATACTGCTTCAGTTCATAGCAGAATCAAAGCTGAACGTCTTATTGCCTCTACCCCAAAAAATCGAGGCATATTAGTGGACAAAATGTGCTTGGGCCGTTTGGTTTCAGAAAAGGTCACCTATCTGGCCAGGAATACTGCCTCGATTCCTATCACAACCGAAGTCGAATGGTCCTATTGCCTCTGTCCTAAAAAAACTGAGGCTTATTAGTGGACAAAATGTGCTTGGGTCGTTCGGTTCCAAAAAAGGTCACTTGTCTAGCAGGGAATACTGCCTCGGTTCGTAGCACAACTGAAGCCGAACGGTCCTATTGCCTATGTCTCCAAACAACCGAGGCATATTATTGGACAAAATGTGCTTGGGTCGTTCGGTTCCAGAAAACGTCACTTGTCTCGCAGGGCATACTGCCTTGGTTCGTACCACAGCCGAAGTCGAACGGTCCTATGTCCTCTGTCCCCAGCCAATCGAGGCATATAAGTTCGCCATAACTACGAAAATGCCATCGCGTTTTATATGCTTTGTTTTTTACAAAATCGAAGCCCATGGTGCTAGTTAAAAAACAATTTTTTTCTAGTGATTGTTTCATTTTTTCAAGAGTTAAACTAAATACCTTTGGGTATGATAAGCTTTACACATTTAGCTTCAACCTCTTATATGCTTTTAACTTAACAATCGTTTAACATAAAGTCTGAGTGTTATGACTTAGTTGTTTTTCTGTTTCCTAAAGTTCTAAGTGTTTTCCTAAGGTTTTTCTATGTTGGGGATATTGGTTTTAAGTCTTATGGTTCTTCAAATTGTTTTCTAAGTGTTTTCTTTAGTTTTTCTTCAGATAGTCTAATCTTGTTTCTCTTATGTTGTATCCTGTTATTGTTTAGGTTTTTGCTTGTCCTATTTTTCTAATTTCATAAGCCAAGTTTGATCTTTTTGTGATTTTTTGTGTTAGACTTCTTTTAGAGGATCGATCGTCTACATCTTTTCTTCTTGGTGTATTAAACTTGTTGTGCGAATACCTGTTCTTTTTAACTTAGAGTTTCTATTCTAGCATTTAAGATGCTTTGTTTTCTATTCTATGAGGCTTCCTATTGTGTGGTTACCTGTTCTTTCTAACTTAGGGATTTCTATCAATGAAACATTTTCAGAATGTTCTTTTTTTTTTCTCATAATGTTTTTTTCTTAGTTGTCATGATTTATATAATATTTTTCTACTTTATTGATATTCATGAATATCAAATCAAAAACAAAGTATACAAAAACAGAAGTACGTTTTCATACATGCATTAAATGTTTTGAACGTTGATAAGCGTTAAGTAGTGTAACAAGTTCAAGATATCATTTGTCATTTTATTAATAAATGCATTGTTTGATAAGACAAATCAAATTCATCAAATGATATTATCATGTAGTACTTTCAAAGACTAAAGTGTTTTAGAGGTCACTCATCAGATGATAATTTATATAGAAAGCTTTGCTTGATATAACACTGTATTTAATAGACAGTTCTTTTAACCTTAATGCCATATAAGAGATAGACTTTTGTTTTCCTAAGCAACTAGCTTATTTAGTTCATATAGTCCATTGAGATATTTCAATGAGAGATACTTTCTTCTAAATGTTGTTTATGATTTTCTAATCCATTTAAAAAATTTAGTCTCAAAAGGATTACTTCAGCTTCAGACGTTATAAGACGCTATCAGATGCTACTATTTTAAACAACTTTTCTTAAGCAAGAATGTAACACTTAATGCTCTTTATTAAACTTCAAAACATGGGTTGCCTTAGACAATCTATTCTCTAGACGATTTTGTCTTAACAACACGGTCATTGGTCAACATTGATGAAGGGTGTGTCGTTGTTTTATACACGGGCATGTCCTAATAATGATGTAAAGTGTGTTGTGATTATACATAGGCATGCAAGATGTGTGGTAATTATACATGGGCATTGACTAATATTGATGCATGATATGTCGTGATTATACATGAGCATTGATTAACTTTGATGTAGGCTGTGTGGTAATTGTGGAAGGGCATTGGTTAATATTGATGTAGGTTATGTGTCGTTTATACATGGGCCTTGGTAAGCTTTGATGCAGGTGTGTAATGAAAGGAAATTCTTGAGATGGTTTAATTCTAAGTGAGTATACTCTTTATGTTGGAGTATGATTGTTGGTATAGGCAATGAAGATGCATTTATTTTAATGATATAGGAAATTGTTAGGCTAATGAAAATAATATATCTTAGAAAGTTCAATATTACCTAGGATAAGCAAGGGAGTGTGTGATATTCATTATATAATGGACTCTAAGTCCATGGTGTTTCTTACCCCAGTAAAAGACATTTTAAGCTTGTATTTGACTTTTGTTATACTATTGTAGTAGAGTGTTGTGAGGTTTAGATTAAATTCTTCCTTTGAAGAGTGTGAATGTACTTGGATTCAAAGGACATGTAAGTATTGTTTATATGTTGTAAAATTTTCACGTGGTATTATTATTATTATCTTATTGTTATTAAATAACCCTCATTAATAAGGTGATTCTCAAGGGTAAAGACATTGATGTTCTCATTGATAATTTTTTTTCATGTGACATGAGCCTAACCCATATTAGAAATTAATCACTAGTGCAGCGAGGGGATTTTACCGCGGTTATTTTTCACTATACGTCGCGGTTTACGAACCGCAGCATATTCAGCCGCGGTAGTAAGTCAGAGACTTTAGGCCGCGGTTATGACCGCGGTATATAGGTTGCGGAATATGCCGCGGTTGTCCAAGGAACCGCTGCCTAAATCCATTTTCTTTTTTTTAAAAAAAAATTTGTCCACTACATGCCGCGGTTCAACCGCGGCAAAAGACTGTAGTATATGCCGCGGTTTTAGCACTAACCGCGGCCATATGTCTCATTTTACAAAAAAACGAAACACTATATGCCGCGGTTGTGGTTACAACCGCGACATATTCCCCTGCAGTTTTTTAAAATTGCAGGTCTGTTTTTGTGATATCCACTACCACAAAAACAGACCTGCATATAAAAACATGTACACAAATTCAATTTGAACATAACAAACACATGTTCAAATGTATTTCAACATCAAATAAAGTACAAAGTCTAAGAAAATTCAATCTAATCAAATGCAATGTTTAAATCTAAGAGCTATTGTATAATCTAATTATATACTTCGCAGCAGCGTTCCTAATGAATAATAGTGACTTCTCAGGAACTGGTGTAGTAGTCTTGAATCTCTGCAAAAGACAATTCATATTAATTAGTGTATATGAATTCAACATTTGGGAAAAAATCAAAATTTGTTAAAGTTAAATATTACCGTTTCCCAGCGACTTGTGATGTGAGAACGAACAATATGGTCATCCAATACATTACATAGTATCCGCACTCATATGACCCATTTTGTCTGTTACACTACAATATATCATCACAGTTGATAATAGTTAGTGAATAACATTAAAATAAAACAATTATAACAAAGTATGACTTTAGCATATGTCAAACCTTGAGAGAAATCCAAGCAATCTTTCTACTATTAACAATTGATCTCCCACCCATCATCATACTTGCTGGAATAGAACTGTATATAAAAAAAGGTTTTAGCATTCATTTATATAACAAAGAAAGTCCAAACATTGAGGTTCTTACCAATCAATTGCTTGTTGAGTTGTGTGGGAGGAGGCCTGTGCAATGAGCAGAACCACAAAGCATAGTTGTCTTGCATAGACATAACAAGAAGTTGCCAATGGCGCCTGAAATTCATAATAACGTAACTATTAAATATTAAAATCACATATGGAACATTATTATGTTAACAAAGTTCACTTACCCGGATATATAAGGCAAAAAGTATATTTTCTTGCCCCTTCCAAAACTTCTTATCAGACTCATGTTGATCTGCTCAAAATCATTTGATTCATGAATTGATTGGGGATCAATGAATCCATAATCATCAGAACGCCCCAACTTGTTACTGACCCCAGACATATACCTGAAATCAAAAATTAACTTTGATATAAGGATACTTGATATATAAATCAATTTTATATATAAATAATTGGTCATAGACTTACATCGTCCATAGTTGAATAATTGAAATATTCAACTCTTGTGTTCCCGACGCAAGCTCACGGACATCTTGGCTATTAAGGTATATTGGGACCTCAGAGCCTGTCCCAAATACATTAGCATCATACTCAACCTCCAAAGGCTTATCATCAAGGATGTCAGCAAGTAGATGCAATGAAGAAAGAGGGTCATCCTCAGATAGAGGAATCTTCTCTTGTGCCTGCGTCTGTTGTTACATGAAAAGATAAGATAAGTTTTGACATCAAAAACCTTTAAAATTGAGAAGTGTAAAGAAGAATTTCATACCGAGGGGTCAGAAACTGGTTTAACCAAAAATTTAGGCCAAGTGATAAACGACTTATATGCTTGTTCCACAGTGAAAATCTCTTCCGTGGACAGAGGAACCGAGGCATCTGGTATGATCATTTCATCCACTGAGACCTTCACCTCATCCTCTAATAGTTGCATACCATGACATACAGTCGCTGACCTAAACTCTGTTCCACGAGCTACCAGCACCATCTCAGTATCCTCTAAAATGTATAGCAGACATGGACTACCATCGTCCATGTCATCCTCTGGGATGGCTGATGCGGAACAACTTCCTTTGCGCTTCTCCCTGTCAGAGTAAATGTTAGATTATACAAAGATAGAAATAATTGCACATAAATGTTTATTAAGTTTACCTGTGGGAGGGGGAGGGATAACATGTTCCTCTATAGGAGACGGCACCGGGCGCATGCTCTGAAACTGCTGCTGGTATAGCATCTGGAATTCAGCCCTCACCTCGGCCCTGATCTCCTCTCTAAGGTCTTGTCGGACCTTTTTTGTGATCTCTTCTGTCATCCTTTGTGTATCGCTGTATGAATATGAAGGCTGACGAGAAGAGCTCCCAAAATAATCTGTAATTCCTACTCCAGGACCTGCAGCACGTACACGTCCAGGGTGCTCAGGTCGTCCAATCGCAGCAGCAAGAATATCCTGGCGACCCTCTGGAGTGAATTGGCCTTGGGAGCTCTGCTCAACCAAGGCGTCCTGTAACATTACAAAACACCATTATTCTTTAAATAGTTTAATGTAGTATGTATAATGACAATATTTATTATTTTAGGAACAGTGATAACTTACAATTCTTTCAGAAATCTCTCGTGCAGTGTCGGAAGAGTAGGTGCCCGATGGTCGCATACGGGCCAACTTCCATTTCTCATGTCTAGACGGTGGAGAAGGAGGCTGAGGAGGGCTACCACCCTGAGATGGTGGTATAGCATCTGCCTTTTGCTTGAGGATTTTCTCCTCAAGCTTCCTATACCCACCACGAGATAATAGGTGGGGGTTTTTGTTGTGAGCACTTGTTCCTTGTGCTTTGCTTCTAATTGCCTGTCACATACACATTAATTAATTAGTTCATATGATATATATTTGTTAATGAGGAATTGAATAATATGAACTACACTAACCTGCCATTCCTCTGACATCCGACTCTCTTTAAAAAGCCGCCAAGTCTCCTCATCAATGGACTTATATGAACTACATGGACTTTTATGTTTAAGGTGTCCAAAGATGTATCTTGATGTCAACTTGCTTTTAAAGTTTCTGAAATTTTCTGCAACAGTTGACAAACACTTATTTCTAAGTGTTGTGACATTTGGAATGTCAAATGTCATCTGAAAAAAACATAATAAAGTTGTATTAGTACAAAATTATCAATATAAACAAATTTTAATTCAAATGCTATTAACTAACTTACCAATATATCTTTCCAAATAATGTTCCGATCAACCTCGGACACATGATCAAAAGATGGAATGAGAATGCTAATCTTATCACGTGCCACTACTCCAAGGTATGATCGGAAGTCATCTGCATGGGGGCCAGTTGCCACACCCGTGGTGACATTCACATTCACCGGAGTTCTTTCACCACTATTTTTCCTGATCAATAGTTGTTTCATCCTAGTGGGTCCTCTAGTGGATCTGGTTGGGGGAGCCTCATCCCCTGAAGAATGTGGATGATCAGCCATATATCTGTCAAAATAAATAACAACATTAAATTTTATTTCAAGACTTATGTAATATCATATAAATTAACAAAACATGTAATAGTAATCATAGGAAATGTATAAAAGGAAAACTTATGTTATATTAATAAAATACTTATACAGAAATTGAAAATTCATACATAAAGATATGGATTCATCATATGTATATTCCCTCATCATGATCTGACCGAATTGCATGTACATCATCGTCAACTAGAGATTGGTCATCCAAATTTGTTGTAGTTTGAAATGAATGGTTGTCAGCAATATAAATATTAATCAGATTGTCTTCGTTAACTTCAATTTGTTTTTTGCCTTGAAGAGCAACATACCAATGGTCAGACGCAGGATCTTTGACATAAAAAACTTGAGATGCTTGATGTACCATGATAAACGGTTCGTCTCGGTAACCCACCTTGCGAAAATCAACCAGTGTCATACCCGAGTCATCTATTTTCACACCACTCTTATTGTCAAACCACTTACACTTGAACAATGGAACAAAAAACTTGGTGTAATCAACCTCCCATATCTCTTCTATTATACCATAATATCTCATTGATCCAAGTACAGGAGATTGATCTTTTGATGTGGAAAATTGAAGTGACTCAGCTTCTAAACTGACTCCACTATTTTGTACTGTGCTTTTATCATCCAAAGTCTTCGTATAGAATGTGCAATTATTGACTTCATAACCTGTACAACACACGACATCAAACTTCAAACCATTTGCAAGCCACAATAAAGTTTCAGAAGAATGTGGCTCTTTGTCAATTTCAGATTTGAACCAAGACATAAATGTTTTGTTATGCTCCATCAATTGCCATTTCTCTGATTGTCTTGGATTTTTATTCTTAACAATGGCTTTGTGTGCTTCCAAAAAAGGGATCACCTCATCTGTGTTGTTCAATATATAAAGATGCGCTTGCAACAATTCTTCGCGATCTTTTGTCACCACATTGACACCTCGGATGCTTTTACTTGTAGAAAATTTATTCAACCATGCTGTGCGAGGAACTCCTATTGGATTCGTTGATGTCATGTAATCTGAACAAAACTCGATACTTTCTTCAGCAATATACCTTTCAATCATCGAACCTTCAGGACGATATGGATTTTTAACGTACCCTTTCAAAATCTTCATATAACGCTCAATAGGATACATCCATCTTAAGTATACCGGTCCGCACAACTTGATTTCTCTAACCAAATGAACAAGTAAATGTACCATGATGTCAAAAAAAGATGGAGGGAAAAACATCTCTAGTTGACACAAGATGATAACAATCTCGCCTTGAAGTTCATCTAACTTTGTAGGATCGATGGCTTTACTACATATTGACGAGAAAAATGAACACAACCTGTTTATGGTGTGCCTAACATTTTTGGGCAAAATTCCACGAATAGCCACCGGTAACAACTGTTGCATTAAGACGTGACAATCGTGAGACTTCATGCCAACAAGCTTTAAGTCCTGCATTGACACTAAACTCTTCATATTTGAAGAGTATCCTTGTGGTACTTTGATACTCTTTAAACATACACAAAAACTTATCTTCTCTTGTCTAGACATTGTGTAACATGCAGGGGGCAAATAAGTACGTTTACCAATCTCCTTGGGTGCCAACTCTTCTCGGATATTCATGTCAACCAAATCCAAACGAGCATTCACTCCATCTTTTGTCTTTCCCTGAATGTTGAGTAATGTACCAATCAAGCTATCACACACATTCTTTTCTACATGCATCACATCTATGCAATGTCGAACATCTAACTTTGACCAATATGGAAGATCAAAGAATATTGATTTCTTCTTCCAAGGGGTCGTTACAGATGACTTCTTCGATGTTTTCCCAAATACATGATGTATTTTATTAACTTTTTCAAGAACTTGAAGGCCAGTAAGTGGATTTGGTGCTTCGTCCCTCTCTTGATCTCCATTGAATGCTTTTTTTAACCTTCGATATGGATGATTACGTTTTAGAAATCTCCGATGACGCAGATACACCGTCTTTCTTCCATGTTTCAATTGATGAGCTGCAGTGTTTTCTTCACATATAGGACACGCTTTATGACCCTTGACACTGTATCCTGACAAATTACCATAAGCAGGAAAGTCATTAATGGTGCAAAATAACATTGCACGCATCATAAAAGTCTCTGAAGCGAATGCATCAAATATTTCAACCCCATCAACCCACAAAACCTTCAAGTCTTCAACTAGTGGGCTTAGATAAACATCTATGTCATTTCCAGGCTGCTTTGGACCAGATATCATCATAGACAACATCATGTACTTCCTCTTCATGCACAATGCAGGAGATAAGTTGTAAATTATCAATATAACTGGCCAACAACTGTGATTGGTACTCAGATTACCAAATGGGTTCATTCCATCAGTGGCTAAACCAAGCCTAAGATTTCTACACTCTTTACCAAATTCGGGGAATTGTCGATCAATATTTTTCCATTGCTTTGAATCAGCTGGATGACGAAGCAGCCCGTCAATTTTTCTCTCATCTGCATGCCATCTAAGTTTTTAGCATCTTTGGGATTCGCAAACAAACGCTTAAGTCTGGGCACTATTGGAAGGTACCAAACTACTTTCAAAGCAGATCCATTTTTTTCTATCTGACCATTATCTTCACTATTGTTTTTTGACTTGTATCGTGATAAGCCACATTTTGGACACTTTGTCAAAAATTCAAACTCTTTCCTATACAAAATGCAGTCATTGGGACAAGCATGTATCCTTTTATACTCCATACCCATTGGACAAAGAATTTTCTTCGCATCATAATTACGAGTGGGCAGTGTATTTCCATCTGGCAACATTTCATTCAACAACGTCAACAGTTCTGTAAAACTCTTATCAGTCCATCCATTGCTCGCCTTCAAATTCATGAGCCTTAACACCGCTGACAAACGTGTGAACTTAGTTGAACCGACATACAAAGGTGTTTCCGCATCAGTCGACATCGTCTCATACACATGAGCTTTGGCAAAATTTTCTGCTCCAACATCGCGGATCATGTCCTCCAATTTGTCTTCATCCGGTCGATCTTCTTCCATGGTGGAATCAGTAACATTTACAGTTTGAGAGTCAGTGGGAAAATGCATTTCTTCGCCGTGCCATATCCATGTTGTATAGCATCTTAGAAAACCATCACATATAAGATGTTCTCTAATTTGAGTTGCGTTCAACTTTCTCCCATTCAAACAGTTCACACAAGGACATCTAAACTTCACTTCATCATCACTTCTCCCCTCATTACGTTGCGCAAATTGTATAAATTCCTCTACACCTCTCTCGTACTCAGCACTAATACGTGGTAAATTAATCCAATTTCGATCCATATTCCTAAATATTACATAAAAAGATAAGCTACTAAAAATCAAACTTGCAATTTCATACATATCATTGAAACTTAGTGAATAATATTTTAAGGTTTATAAATAATACAAGAACTACAACACACATTACCAAAACTATAGCAAAAACCATACCATACATTACCAAAACTATAGCAATTTCATGCATTACCAAAATTTTAGCAAAAACTATACCATACATTACCAAAACTATAGTAATTTCATACATTACCAAAACTATAGCAATTGTTATTATGCAAAAACTAATGAAGAAATCATGTTAAGAATGCAAAAGGGCATAAATACCTGGAACAGGGGCGGCGAAAAAGCTTGGTGCAAAAACGAAATGGCAGCGGAGAGGAATGACAGGCGTTTCAAACGATTTTGATCGGCTAAAACTTTCTTATCGTCAAAAATGAGAAATGACCGAACAATTTTGAGTTTAAACGGTGAAAAACGAGGTATCTGAGATGGGTGGTCGGAGGGAGAAGAAAACCGAGACTACGCTGCGCGAACAAGAAGACGACATTGTTCCAAGTTTTATTTTTTAACTCTGACTGGGGAATCTACCGCGGTTCACTACTTACCGCGGTATAAAGGTATATGCCGCGGTTTCACAACGAACCGCGGCTTATACTGATTAAAAAAATTAACCTAAATGGCATTTTTGAAATTATTTTAAACTATATGCAGCGGTTCAGCGGGCAACCGCGGTATATTCCTTAAATATTTCAAATTCATTTTAAATTTATTTCAGGTAGGATAATAGGTCGCGGTTACTCTGAGAACCGCGGCCTATACCCCTGTAACGTGCTAAACACAACTATCCAACTGCCTTTTGGGGAATATCAGTAGATGACAGGGGTATATGCCGCGGTTACTCAGAGCAACCGCGGCATATACCCCTGTAACTTCTGAAATTCTCTGACTGACGGAGAAGTTCAGAAGTTACTGCGGTATATGTCGCGGTTCCTCAGAGCAACCGCGGCATATACCCTTGTAACTTCTGAAATTCTCTGACTCAGTCAACCCTGCAATAAATTGGCAGGGGTATATGCCGCGGTTGTCCAGAAACCCGCGGCATATACTCTGTTATTTAATTTTTTATTCAGACGTGACGTCAAAAAATAATTAATTATTATAGAGATTAATTTAAATACTAATTTATAAATTAAAAAATATTAATAATTAAAATAACATCTATTATAAATAAGAAATTATAATTAATTTGTGAATTTGATTTTAAATTAGTTTTTAATATTGATTACCTAAATTTTAGTTATCAAGTGAATTAGTGGTTAAATTGATTTACATGGTAAAAAAATATGTAAGACATTCAGATTTTGAACATTATCGAGCTATGTGAAGAAGTAGTCATTAGTTATATTTTGTTTAAATATTGAATATCATGTAATTTATGATAGTTGCTATTACATATAGTACTAACATGGTGTTACACTAATTTATTGAATTTTATGTCTTCTTTGCCCTATCCAATCATTTTTTGATGATTGATTATCATTAATTTTTAAACTTATATTTTAATTAAAGTAATTTAGTATCGGCCAAACCAATGCTTATTATTATTTTAGTTTTAGTATTAATTAAATTTGTGTCGGCTTGAGTGATGCAAATGATAATAATTTTATAAAAAGAAAAGGTTACAACATCTCCAAGTTCAAATAATATAAAGAAAAAAATTATAATGAATTAAGAAGATGAAAGTAAAGGAAAAAGATGAATGTGAATGAAATAAATGAGTATGAACGAGGAAGATTAAGAGAAAAATGTGAACGAAGAAGATGAAGAAACAAATATAGATGAATGTAAAGTGTGTGAATGAAAAAAACGTGTGTGAATAAAAGAGATGAGTGTGGATGAAAGAGATGGATCTGAATAAAACATACGAAGAGATTTATGAACGTGAATGTAGAAAATGAATGTAACAATACTTATATAGAAAATGAAGAAGAAAATCATGAATAAGAAAATTTATCATCTTTACATTTTGACCTTTAAATTAAAATAATTTATACTCCTTATTTAATATGACAAATAAAAATAAATTCAAAATATATAATTTAGTATTGACTAAGCTGATGCTAACTTAAATAAATAAAATATTAAAAATAAACACTAACCTTATATTTTTTAATATTCATTTTGATTTTTTTATATATAACATCGCATAATTAACACTAACTTAAATAAATATAAATATTAATAATAATATTATTAACGTCATAATAAACAATAATTTTATTTATTTTTAATATTTATATTTATTTAACGTCAATTAAACTATGTTATAACACAAATATTTATTTAATAGAAAAATAAAACATGATTTTAATTTTTATCTTTTTTATTTTAAAAAAATAACGTACTAATCTTATACTAATATAAATCTTTATTTATTAAAATATTTAAAAATCATTTTACATTTTTTAATTCTTTTTAAAAAAATTAATTATTATTTTCTGTAATATATATAGTTTGAATAATATGTTGACATTTATAAATTGAAAACAGATACTTAACAATTCAAAATAATAATTTTTAATTAAATTTATTATATTTTTTAACTTAAAATTTTAATTTATATTATTATATTATTAATTGGGTTGTAATTTGAATATATATATATATATATATGAGACTGTCAAAATATTATTTAGTTTACAACACTTTTTTTTTGCTCTCATTGTCAAACCTCTATTTCATTTCCTATTTTGAGTTGCACAAGTCATTCTTCCACGCACTAACATATGTTAACACTTGTCACACATCTCATAAGAAGAATTACAAAAAGTTATGTTTCGTAACCCTGTCCTGAAAATACACTCACCCTAGAATCATGGATATAAACAGTACCAAAGAAATTGCAAATCATGTTCTATATTAAGAACTAATATGTGTTTTTCTATGAACTCCATTGCTTTATTGCATTTCAATATATTCGATCTGACAAAGAATCCCGTGTTCACGATCATAATGCCTCATGCAAATGAATTTCATTCCATTATTACTTCTGAAAATATTTTCTTTTATTACTTAAAAAAGAGCATTAATGTTTTGTTTTTGTGAAACCTTATTATTTTTTCACCAATCAAGTAAATCCATTAACAAATAATAACTATTTGCAATATTGACCATGAAAACATTATGGAGCTTTATACATCAATGCATCCAATAAGATGACTTATGGCTTAGTTCCATATTGACCATGGACAAATCATCATAACGTTTTTGAGGTGATTGCCATGTGATTTCAAGTCTTTCTTTTAAGTTTTTATAACTTGCATGTCATTTAACTAATTATTTATTATAATAATAACTTGTTAACTAAGACCTCATCCTTCACATCTACTTTTGGTATTTTTATGAAATTTATTGAAATAAATTAAAAACAATAAGTTTTTATTATCCATTTTCACTTATAATCATTCACTACTAAGAATAAGGTTTTTTACGTTTATTATTTTTAACATTCAACGTCCGATCCAGATCTGACGTCTTATTAGGAAACGTCAATTTGACATTAGATCTCTTTCTCCGGATATCAATTTTGATGTTGGATCCCTCCTAAACTGACCTCCATTTTGTGTTTTTTTTAAATTGACTTATTTTTACGATATTACCACACCTGAAATACAGAAAACCATTCTAGCACATCATAAAATTGTATATACTATGATTTTGAAGCAATGGAGATTGGACACTCAATGCCGCCTCCGAGATTCCTCAACTCATGAACAAAACTGCATAATAAGCCAATATTAATCGTTGCAAACGAAATTTGATCAGTGCAAACTAAAGTTAATCAGTGCAAAATAAATTATTTTGAAGATAATCAATCAAACATACCTTGGAGCAACAATGACAAACGAGAACGAAGCGGAAACTCAAACGAAAATGCAAAAAAAAAAGTGAGGCTCACATTCTGAGTTTTTGGGGTTTAAAATGACATTTGACATCGGCCCGCCTTCATCACCAATGTTTAATTTCTAAAAAAATCCATTTTGGTGCTACTTTTGGGATATTTTCGAACCTTTTTGACGTCCGTGGAGGGGTAGCCAACATCTAACGTCTAAAGGCAATAAATAAACGACTTTTCAGTTATGGATGCATACCATTTGACGTCTGATATGAGGGACCAACGTCTATGTCGTAAAAAAAATAAAATAATATTAACGCTTAAAATAAGGTATTTTTGGACCTTTTTGACATCCGTGGAGGGGGAGCCGACTTCTCACTCGAATTAGACGTCGAGGGCTCTCTAACTGACGTTCAAAGGCAATAAAAAAATGACTTTTCAATTCTATATGCAGACTATTTGACGTCTGATCTGGGAGATCGACGTCTATACCTTATTTGACGTTTGATCTAGGAGAACCGATATCTATAAAAACGTTTTATTTACAAAACTGTTATTAGTCATTTTTTAACTTGAATTATCTTTCATTACCTTAAACGCATGACCTTAAATGCTATTTATAGCATTAAATACTTATTACCTACGTATCGAAGAATGAATACAACAATGTGGAGTTTCCATCATTGAAGTGCTCCAATATATGTATATATACATATATATATATATATATATATATATATATATATATACATATATATATATATATACATATATATATATATATATATATATATATATATATATATATATATATATATATAACAAGTTACATACTGTAAATTAGATTATAAAATAAAATCATATATAAAACAAATTAGTATGTCATTGTTATTTTTCAACACATTAAGAGACCATTCTTAAAGACACGGGTTTTTTTATGGAATAGCAATAAATTTAACGGCTTGGCACGGTAGATGAGAAACAAATATAGAACAAACTAAAAAATGAAATGATCCTACACTAGTAGAATACAGACTTTTAGTTCGTTGCAGTATTTCATTCATTAATAATTTGGCGTAAGCAGCACATCTCACGATGCAATGTCTGCAAAGAAAACGTCAGAAAGTAAATTCAGAAAACTCAAATAAAGTATATATGATTTATCAGAAACTATAATTCAATTTGAATATACCTGGTTTTAACTTCTTAAAAGCAAATAAGCATAGATGCATGATTTGAACTAGGATCAATCTTTTGCTAGGGATTGTTCGTGAGAACATTTTTGCTTTATTTTGTATTATTTAGCCCAAATGATATTTAAGTCAGTTGCTAAACTGTTATCGTTGCAGGAAAACATTTTAAGAGAGAACATATCTATCAGCAAGAAATTTAGATTCACACATTATTATACGGACCACTGCCAAGCAATACATGCTAATTATAACCACCTAGTACCTTAAAACACAGCCTATTTGTCACGCCATTTTCACTGATTAATTCTCCTCTGTCATATACCTAAAATAAAAGCAACCATCTACAACAGCTGTAAGAATTTAATAGGATATCACACACATTATAAGAATCCATGCCAAACTAAGAGTTTCCAATGTAACCGGATGAAAGGCACGCATAGCCACATAAATAAATTACTTCAACTTTTAAATATATTTTTTTAATCAAATGCAATTTAGGGCAAGATTAATAGTCATCAAAACTTAGCTATCTCCAAGCAAGGTTGAAGTACAGAAATTTGATTTTAAGACATCTTGGCTTCTTCAAACAGTACATTGACAAGCTCAAAAGAGCTACATATTATACCGAAATCTGTCAAGTAAAATTGCCATCAATCTGAATGAGATCTTAAGATATTTAAATAGAATTTTTCAGAACATTCTTTTACGTTTGGCATGGATAGCCAGTTTCTTAGCAGACTTGCATAGTTACATGATGTTGCCGAAAAATGTCTTAATTGCAGTAATTCAATTTTTTTAACATTACCTGCATGAAACACTGAATACAACTATATTTATCTTTTTGTTTATTTTTAAGCTTTTATGCATATATATATATATATATATATATATATATATATATATATATATATATTCATATCTCAAAAATATATTAAGAAGGACAACTTTTAGGTGTCTCATCTTAATGTTCATAAACATTTTCTTTGCAGGAGTGAGTCTGAGGTCATGTTTTAGGACCATACTTGTAGCACATGATATCAACTCGTAACAGTTCAAAATTAATGCAACTGTACCATCATTTAAAACTGTGTATGCGTTTATAGCATGAGACTTGAATCAATTGAGAGGCAACACCCATCAACCTAAACAAAATTTAAGGCAAAAATAAACAGAAACTGCACAATAGTCCATTACATTGAATCCACTTCAGATCTTTCAGTCGGTGGATCTTTATATCTACACATGAATATAATTTCAAGTTTTCTAACAAACAATATTGGACCACATACAGTTGTCTACCCAGGAAACTAACAAATTGAGCCGCTTCTGTTTGTCTCTAACTCACATCAACGCATCCCAAAAAAAGTTAAAGAAAGGTTGTTGAGATTATGAGACAAATGAGTACGACTGTAAGCAATTACGTGAAGGATTGTTTCTGTTAGATAGATCACTTTCATGTTTTGTAGAACCACACAAATACATGTAGTATAGTACTATCCAGAACATGTTAAAGTCTTTGTGGTCCTGAATTATTCACTGTGTGTTTATCACTCAAGCAGATACTTTGTCTTATATATGTTCATATACTCTTTCATATTCTTCTTTTTGTTAATTTTTACAGACACCACTTTCTTCCCTTATTAGCAGATAAATATTTGTGCTTAAATATGTATGTATGGGAAAGTGACTGATAATTAATACTGAGAAGTATTTAAACACATACAGTTGAAATTCAAAGAAATTAAACTGTATGAGATTTAAGTATGAAGTATGAGAAAGACTGGTACCTGAAATGGAGACTGTGGTTGAAAATGTACAAGAAATCATCAGTGAAAGAAATACTCTGTTGGTTATTGAGTGATTGAAGCTGCAAGATGACCTGATGGAACCACATCTTATAACAACAAAAAATTTTCTCTTTGGGTAGGTTTCTAATTCCAGTTTAGAACAAGTATTTTTTGAAGAATATGAGAACTTTGAAAAAAATAAAACAAAAGAACAAACCAGGTAAACTTAAAACCTGTTCCAAAAAATTTCATCCCTTTTTTCACCACTGATTGACACCAGAAACCTTGAATTTGAACTAAAAAATGAGTAGATACCAATTTTAAGAGTTATTTCATCTAATGGGTAGTGGCTAAAATCAGACATGAAATGAGGGAAAAAGAGTATGGTTGATTACCAGATCATGCTGGCAGCTTCAACCTCTCAAACCAACATACTTGTGAAAAGAGAAGAAACTCCATTGAATGATGGAAATCCTGTGATGAGGGTAGCTATATGTTGATGCATAGAAATTAGCAAAAAGGGACAGGCCATGCATGTTTGGAGTAATTAATCTCGTGATCCTCTTATCTCTCCACCGATCCATATGAATGCCTGTGCCGCAGCTCAATGTCTCTTTTCCTTCACTGTGCCAAAGAGGGAGTATTTAATGGTAGGTTTTGGTCCTCTTACAGCTATTGACAATGACTCTTTTCTCTCTCTGTCTCCCTCGCACTCTGTAGGGTTTATATTTGTTAATCATATTATAACTGCTATCAAAGGGGACCACATAATGGTCCTTAGAAAATTTAAACCCATTGTCCAAAAATTTGTATTACAAGTTAAGCTATTATTGGAAAAAAAAAAAAAATACCACTGACCTAGTCTTGGATGAGATATCATTTTCTTGGGGCAAAGCGATACATGTTTACCATATATAATTTGTGTGATAAAATATCTGTCTCCTACTATCTAAATCCTAAATTACTGCACAATTCATTGTTTTATAGTACATAATTATTTCAAAATTGTGCAGAATATTATCCTCTCAAAATCTAAATCGATTATTGAATTAAAAAAGAAAAAGAATTAAATGTTACAATGTCAACCCTATACTTGAACACAGAAGGTGTGTAAAATGGTAGTGCTTGAATACAGAAAGTGTGTAAAACGTTTATGTATACAAAATCAACTGATATAATTACTCACAGATTATAGACAGAAAAAGATCATACTGTTGATCTAATAATAATTCCTTATTCATGTTATTATTATTGATTCTACTAACATTCATGACAGATTGCAAAAGGATTGAAAAGAAACTGAATATGCCTTATTCATTTATATGGTAATTGATTGTCCTAATCAACTTTTATTAATTAGTAAAACCTAGTTATGATGATTAAATTAGCTAGTCAACAACCTATTTTAACCTAACCATAATCATTTATAGTTTGAGGAAGGGTGCGCAGAATAACTCTTTAATTTAATCTGTATTCACCTCAGTGAGTTACACAATGAAAACCAAATATATAAATTTCAAAACTATTTACAACTCTTGTCCATAATATAATATATATAAAATCAATCAGTACTCATTTGCTACAGATATGACAGCAAGGTTGTACTAAAGGAATTCAGATTTCCTAATATTGTCAACTAACATGATATGAGTATGGTAAAGAGAAAAGTATAAACATCTAATGAGTCTTATAACCAATCTTTGATATAAAAAAATGAAGTGCATGTGTGTTCAAAATGGTGATATATATACATATATGTTATTAATGGTATAATAAGATGACAGAATCTAAATGAATTATGTTAATAGTATAGAAGCGCGTTACAAGAAAGTGTGTCACGATGTTTGAGAACATTTGAAGTTAGGTTGGATTTGATTAATGGTGGTTAAAATAGGTAATGAAGATAATGTTAGCATGTGGTTTGAGAGGAGATGGATCCTACATTGAGATAATGAGAATTAAATAATGTGTGGTAATTATAAGTAATAAAAAGGGTATATAAATTGGGCAGGTTGGTGGAATGAGTTGAGTGTGTCCTCATTTTGTCTTTAGCTTTGGGTGGTTTCTCTGTCTTTGGTGTATTTGGTTGACAAACAACGACATATGGACAGACCAAATGGAAGACGAGGACCACAGATATGCATCTTTTTTAAATAGTTCTTCTGATTAGTGGATAGAGTCACATGGTTTTGCTTTTGTGTTTTAGCTCAATCACTTTGATATCTTCAATTGATTAAGGTAGTTGTGACTTGTATGTGGTGGTTGTGATAAAAACACTTCATATTAGGGCTGCTTCCTTTACCAAACGTATTAGGGTTCTCTTCTTTCTTTCTTTCTTTTTTTCTTTCTTTTGGTCCCACTTTTTTGTTGTGACTATGATAATTCAATTAGCTCCTTTATGTGTAGATATGGTTTTACTTATTTTTAATTAAGATGCCCTTTTGCTTTCCTTGCCTTCCATCTCACAGTTACTTTGTCCCTCATGCTACTTTTAAGACAAATTCACATTTTTCAACTTCTCTTTCACCTGCTTCATTTTTCTTTAACAAAAAATTTAAAACACTCTACTTTTCTTCTACTTTCACAATTACTTAAAATACAATATATAAGACTATTATCCATTCATATTTCTATAATTAAGTCTTTTTTTCAAAATGTAAATAGCTTATAAGTAAGTCCTCCCTTAAGCATATAGCCATTTATACATATCTTATTTAATTAATTTTAATATGCATATATAATAAGTTATATATATATATATATATTATAAATAATTAGTTATTATTATAGAGATTAAAATTAAAACTGAGAAATAAAAATGTACAGAAGATCTTCATCCCCTCACAAGTATTAAGCACTTTGTTAATTCCATATTTTCATGTGGATATTTTTTTCTTTATGTTTTGGTCACCTAGTCATCATTTTTGTTTAAAGTGAACAAGTACTCTAGAACGATGTGATGCATTTCTTGTCATTCCTATTAAAAATGTTAACAATCAATTAGATGATTTATTCAATGTACTTGTAACTTAAAGGTGCACTTGAGGACATTGACTTTTTACAACATGTGTATTACTTGAAAGAAATAACCCATTAATATTGTAGAAGAATATTGTAAATTATTATTAACTTCTTTATCACCATAATCAATTATTTTTATTAATAACATTTAGTTTTTTAAATGTTTATTACGGCATTAACATTTAAAAAGATAAAATCAATGACTTTTTAATTCATGAAATGCTAATGATTTAGATATTGATTAGAAATTTGAATAAGTTGTCATGGAATTAAAACAGAAAAGATTGAATGAATAATGTTAAGAATCAAACTATTTTTGATTCCTTTTATTGTAATATGAACCGAAGTCCATTAGCATCTTAGGTTTTGGTTTTTCTGTTATTACTTTAACTGTTTTTTGTTTTCAAGAGCACTATAAATAGAGCTCTTCTTTATGTCTTTGATGGTAATGGAAAACTGAGATTACAAGCAATATTATAGAAACAGATAAAGATTGGGTTTTACTTACTTGTCTCTCCATTCACTCCATTTTTCTCTTCTGCACTCCGGTCGCCTGAAGCCGCCGTACCGCCGTGCTGCCACCTCCATTTTCGGTCTCCAGGGAAGAAGCCTCTGGATTCTCCGTTCTCTTTATTCCTCACTCACACAGCCTCTGCCACGTTTGCAGAGTTGATATTTTCCCTCTGATAGATTTATCAGAGTTGTGGGCCATGAGCTATTGGGCCGCTCCCACTGCTTGCATCATTTGGGCCACAGATTAATATGGTATCAAGAGCTACTCTGCTTCCGCTACCCCCACTGATTTTCTTGAAATTTTCTGGGTTTGTTCTTTCAGTCTTTAACTTCCATGGAACTGGCAGATTTCAACAACCCTTCCAGCCCTTATTATTTACACCCGGGAGAGAACCCAGGTCTCACCCTCATCACTCAAACTTTAAGTGAGAATAACTACTCATCCTGGAGCAGAAGCATGAGAAGAGCTTTGCTGTCCAAGAACAAGATTAAATTCATTGATGGGTCAATAAAGAAACCCCAAAAGGATGACATCCTATATGATGCATGGGAAAGGTGCAACATGATGATACTGTCTTGGGTAACAAAGACTCTTTCACCACAAATAGCCGAGAGTGTCATATATGTGGAAGATGCAAAAGAATTATGGGATGAGCTAAAAGAAAGATTTTCTAAGGGTGATCATTTCAAAATTTCAGACTTACTCCAAGACATACATTCCATTAGACAGGGAGAAAGAGGAGTGAGTCAATTTTTTACTGACTTAAAGATTCTTTGGGAAGAATTGGAGTTCTTGAGACCCATACCCACCTGTACTTGCAAGATTCCTTGCAGTTGTGATCTTTCAAGAACCTTCTTGAAATACAGAGAGATGGAGCACGTGATATGCTTTCTAAAGGGATTGAATGAATCCTACAATACAGTAAGGACACAGATTCTGTTAATGGACCCTCTCCCAAACATAAATAGAGTTTTTTCTCTTATCATACAGCAAGAGAGACAGGAAAAGCATGGGACTGGTGACGTTAAGGTTTTGGCCAGCACTGCTGACAAAAGCAATCAATGGAAAGGACAAGGAAGGGGCTATGGGTCCCGTGGCCAAGGAAGAGGAAGAGGTAGAAACCCAAACTATGGCAAACAGTGTTCCTATTGCAACAAAATGAACCACACTATGGATGAATGCTACTCAAAACATGGGTATCCACCTTGGTACAAGAAAGGAGAGGGGAGTCAGGACAAAAGGAACGAATGGAGCTCTGCCCATGCTTGCCAGAATACTACTGAACCCGAGGGAGTCCAGAAAACGCAGGTTACAAGTAAGGACAACATATTTGGCTCCATCACTGCAGAACAGATGCAAAAGCTACTCCGAATGATAGACAAAGAAGAGGAGCCCACTCACAAAATCAACCAAGTTCAGAGGAATGATTTTGAAGACAAACCAGGTAATTCTTCCTGGATAATTGATACTGGTGCCACAGACCATGTGACACATGATAAAATGAACTTTATGACATATCATGAAATTAAACCTATTTCTATAAGGCTGCCCAACAATACTACTCTCATAGCTAAACATGCTGGTACTGTGAAATTCTCTGAGGACCTCATTATTTTTAATGTTTTGCATATTCCTGAATTTTATTTCAATCTGATCTCAGTTCAAAGTCTTATTAAAGACTTGAATTGTAATCTAACTTTCTCATCTAAGACTTGCCAGATAAAGGAGAATCATACTTCGAAGATGATTGGATATGCTAAGTCTTGGAGAGGACTTTACTATCTGCAGGATTCTCCTAAACCAGATCAAAGAAATAACTCCAGGAATGCTTTTTCTTTTAAGAAAACTGATGTTGACCTGTGGCACTATAGGTTAGGCCATCCAGGGGACAGGGTCATGAGACAAATATGCCAGAACTTTTCCTATGTTAGTTTAGGACATAATACTATTTGTGATACCTGTCATTATGCTAAACAGAAAAAATTGTCTTTTCAAAACAGTACTTCTACCACTGCTGAATGCTTTGATATTGTGCACTGTGATATATGGGGTCCTTTCAATGCTATCTCTGTTCATGGACATAGATATTTTCTCACTATAGTTGATGATTACAGTAGACATACATGGATTTTTTTTGATGAATAATAAGGGCCAAACTAGAGATTTACTGTAGAGCTTTGTTATTAAAATTAAAAATCAGTTCAACAAAGGGATTAAGACTATTAGATCAGATAATGGTCCTGAATTTAAGTGTGTGGATTTCTACAAATTACATGGTATTAATCATCAAAGAAGTTGTGTTGAAACCCCTGAACAAAACTCTGTTGTTGAAAGGAAACATCAACATATTTTAAATGTTACCCGTGGCCTCCTTTTTCAGTCTAACGTTCCCAATACATATTGGTCATACGCTGTTAGCCATGCGGTTTATCTTATAAATAGATTACCTACTCCCACTCTTAATAACAAAACTCCCCATGATATGCTCTATAATTCACCACCTACTTATCTTAATCTCAAAATTTTTGGATGTTTGTGTTTTGCTTCCACCCTTGAGCAAAATAGAAGTAAACTTGACCCAAGAGCTAGGAAAGCTATTTTCCTAGGCTACAAATCTGGGGTGAAAGGCTATCTGGTGCTTGACATAAACAGCAAGGAATTACTTATAAGCAGGAACGTTGTCTTCCATGAAGACATTTTTCCTTACAAGTATGTACAGGACAGCAGTTCAAACACAGAAAGTGGAAGGGACAGAGTTGACTCGCTCAGTGATTTCTTTAAAGACCACAGCTACACTGGTAATGACACACACAACAGAACTGACCATGAAGAAGCACAACAAACCACTACTGATGAAGACAGCAGTGACAGTCCAGAAGACAGTCAGGATATGCAAGTGTATAGAAGGTCTAACAGGCCTAGAAAGACCCCTGACTACCTAAAGGATTACATCCACCAGGTCAATCAATCCCTATCATTGAAAAATAACCTTAAAACCCCTTACCCGATATCTAATCTGTTGTGCTATGATAATCTTTCAGCAAAGCATCGAAAATACACCATGGCTGTCACTGGAGGCAGGGAACCTAGGTCTTACAGTGAGGCAAAAGGCATGCACGAGTGGGTAGAGGCCATGCAAAGAGAGGTCAAGGCTCTGCAGGATAATAACACATGGGTTCTAACTGAGTTACCCCCAGAAAAGAATGCTATAGGATGTAAGTGGGTGTATAAGACTAAATATAAAGCGGATGGTAGCATTGAGAGATTCAAGGCCCGCCTAGTGGCAAAAGGCTACACACAACAGGAAGGGATTGACTACGTAGACACTTTTTCTCCTGTTGCAAAACTCACCACAGTTAGACTCCTCATTGCTCTAGCTGCCTCAAACAATTGGTTTCTTCATCAACTAGATGTGGACAATGCCTTCCTACATGGAGATCTTAATGAGGAGGTATATATGGAGCCCCCTCCAGGTTTGACTGACTATAATAAAGGGCAGGTTTGCAAACTAACGAAATCTCTATATGGCTTGAAACAAGCCAGTAGGCAGTGGTTTGAAAAACTATCTTCCTTCCTAATATCTGTGAACTACACTCAATCTAGGTCAGATCACTCATTGTTCACAAAAACAACCCCTACAGGTTTCACAGCCCTACTTGTATATGTGGATGACATTGTTTTGACAGGTAATTCTATGATGGAAATCAGCTCCATAAAGGAACTCCTACACAAGAAATTCAGAATAAAGAACCTTGGGGAACTCAAATACTTTTTGGGATTAGAAGTGGCCAGATCAAAGAAAGGTATTCATTTGTGCCAAAGGAAGTATGCTTTGGACATACTGGAAGAGACAGGAATGTTGGGATGCAAGCCTTCCTCCACTCCTTTCTTAAGTGATACAACCACCTTATACAAGATGGACAGCTACCTGGATGACCCAGGTCCCTATCGAAGGTTAATAGGGAAGTTACTCTATCTCACAAACACTAGACCTGACTTATGTTTTCCTATTAATCTACTCAGTCAATTCATGCAGTCACCCACTGATTACCATTATCGTGCCATTCAACACATTCTCAGGTACATTAAATCTAAGCCCTCTGAAGGGTTATTTTTTGCTGCTGACTCTCCTATACAACTAAAAGCTTTCAGTGACTCTGACTAGGCTACTTGCCCCAACACCAGAAGATCCACAACAGGTTTCTGTATTTTCCTAGGATCATCCCTCATTTCATGGAAGTCTAAGAAGCAGAAGACTGTTTCCAGATCTTCAACTGAAGCTGAATACAGGGCACTTGCAGCCACTGTATGTGAAATACAGTGGCTTTGCTATCTCTTACAAGATCTCAAAATTGAAGCATCAGGGATACCTGCTTTATACTGTGATAACAAATCCGCGAGACATATAGCTCACAACCAGAGCTTTCACGAACGCACCAAGCATATTGAGCTTGACTGCCATGTTGTTCGTGAGAAAATCCAAGAACGCCTCCTCACCCTTCTTCCCGTGCGATCCGATGAACAGCTTGCTGATATCTTCACCAAATTTCCTCACCGCGTCAAGTTCAAGTCCATTATTCCCAAACTTGGACTGGTGACCATACACCGTCCAGTTTGAGGGGAGGCTGTTAAGAATCAAACTATTTTTGATTCCTTTTATTGTAATATGAACCGAAGTCCATTAGCATCTTAGGTTTTGGTTTTTCTGTTATTACTTTAACTGTTTTCTGTTTTCAAGAGCACTATAAATAGAGCTCTTCTTTATGTCTTTGATGGTAATGGAAAACTGAGATTACAAGCAATATTATATAAACAGATAAAGATTGGGTTTTACTTACTTGTCTCTCCATTCACTCCATTTTTCTCTTCTGCACTCCGGTCGCCTGAAGCCGCCGTACCGCCGTGCTGCCACCTCCATTTTCGGTCTCCAGGGAAGAAGCCTCTGGATTCTCCGTTCTCTTTATTCCTCACTCACACAGCCTCTGCCACGTTTGCAGAGTTGATATTTTCCCTCTGATAGATTTATTAGAGTTGTGGGCCATGAGCTATTGGGCCGCTCCCACTGCTTGCATCATTTGGGCCACAGATTAATAAATAATATAATGTTTAATCATGTCATGTTCTTGTAATAATATTTAACATACTATTAGTTATAACCCATTCAAATTATTCTATGATCACTAGAGATAATATAAGTGAGGAGATTATACTTTCTAAATTTTTTGGAACAAGCACGTAAATGTAAGTATTAATAGTTTGAGCCTCTTTCAGCTTGTGTTGATTGAGTCTCTTTCAAGTTTTAGGTTTTTATCCTCTCTTGCTCATTCATGGCTTTTTATCTCTCTTTTGTCACTAGTACGTCAGACACTGTTACCAATACGTCTAACCATGTCACCATTATGTCTGACTCGTCTACTAACTTTGTCTATGCGCATTTATCTATTGATAAGTTAGATGACATTAATTATGCGACTTGGGCATTAAACGTTAAACTTTGGCTTAAGAGTCACAAGTATGTTGATCATATTATTGAAAACGTGACAACTATTTTTTTCTGCTACGACTACCTGTTAGTTGAAAGTTGATGCTCAATTATGCATTCTTCTCAAGGGTACCCTTCACTCTTCTTTAAAACAAAATTCATTCCTAGGAAACATGTTTTGAAATCTAAGAACATGCCAAATTATTATACACCAATGATACCGAATGTCTTTATGGTGTTTATAAAGAGATTTTCAACTTTGTTGCTCCTCGACATCAAGACTCTATGGCTAATTATATGGCTAAAATTCATGCTCTTTTTCATGAATTTAATGAATGATTGTCTCCTATCTCTACTCTTGTCCAAGAAATAGAGTAACAGTCAAAGTTTTTCATGTTCTTAGTATTACACGGCCTTGCTGATGAGTATTCTCATATTCGTGATCAGATTTTGGGATCACCTATTATTCCCACTTTAACTTCTACTTGTTCCACTCTTTTGTGTGTACTTAGTAAACCCATCAATGATACACCTATTTCCTCTATGTTGGCATCTCAACGTCATGATCATAATCACTATCGCAAGGTGAGAAAAGGACGTATCAAGTGTGACCATTATGGCAAGCTAAGGCATAATATTGACAGGTGATATGCATTACATGGTTGTCTTCCTAGATTTGCGGCTATTGTTCATATTGCTCCTCCCTCACAATCACCTATTGGAGATCCTCCTTCATCCGATATTATCAATGACTATGTTATTTTCAATAAATTTCTCAAACGATATAAGGATAAAAAACCTTCTAGTTCCATTGCATCTGTAGCACACACACGTACATCTTTTATTGGTCTAACTCTATCTTCTTTTCTTGGCTCTTGGGTTCTTGACTCAGAAGTTATAGATCACATTACTAGTAACAAATCTTTGTTTTCTCTTTGTCTTCTTCAAATCTTTTACACTACAAAAAAGAAGGGCATTAACGAAGGCCAGGAGCCCTCGGTAACAACCCGAAACCGTCGGTAAAAGGTAATTACAGACGGCTTATCGACGGCCAATAAGCCCTCGGTAAATCTCTTATCGGTAACATTTACCGAGGGCTTTCGCCCTTCGGTAATTACCAAGGGCAAAAGCCTTCGGTAGTTACCGAAGGGTAAAAGCCTTCGGTAATTACCGAAGGGTAAAAGCCTTCGGTAGTTACCGAAGGGCGGAAGCCTTCGGTAGTTACCGAAGGGCGGAAGCCTTCGGTAGTTACCGAAGGGCGGAAGCCTTCGGTAATTACCTAACGTGGGTAGTTACCGAAAGGCAAAAGCCTTCGGTAAGTTGGAGGCAGATCTAAGGTACAATTGTATTTCTTATGAAACCAAACTGTTCACAAGACAAACAGACCTGCATAACATTTTCCAAGCACATACAAACCTGCATAATGTGCATCTCAATGATGCAATCATTGATCAGAAAAACAGTATAACATTTGAATCATCCATTAATCCATAGAACATGTATTTATATTTAAAACATAAAATAATGTAACATAATGATGTTCTAACATCCAAATCATCCAATTTATCTAACATCCAAATGATCTAAACTCCAAATGTTCTAATATCCAAATGTTTCTATAACAACTAATAACAAAATGAAACTAATAATGTACATAGTTATCATCAAAATGATCTTCATCATCTTGCTCCTCTATAGATGGCTGGACTGGTGTGGCTTGGACTCATGTGGGCTGGACTGATGAGGGTTGGAATGATGTGGGCTGCTGAGGGACAGCGGGTGACGAGGAGGGTCGTGGCTGGGTCGGAGGGATATTGAATTGATCCTGTGAAGTTTCAGGCAACACTCTCATGACCAAGGCCTTAAAGTTTGTAAACTCTGCTCTCAAATCAGTGATTTCCTGGTCACGTTGCTCCAGTGCCTGCGTGAGGCGGAGAACGACCTCGTCAGTAGTAGTGGTGGAAGAAGAAGGTTGGTGCTTCAGAGTACCTCCTCTCGATGTTGTATAGTTTGCAGCAAGTTGTCCTGCACCGTACACTCGTCCCTTTTTCTTCCCACCAACGATGTCGACCCAACACTGTGTCCTACGGATGTCGTCTTCTGCATTACTCGCATCATACGGTGTAGGAACTGACTCATGTTCAAATCTAACCTGTGAAAGTCTTGTAGAAAATTCTTCCTGTTGAAACATTAAAAGCAATGTTAGGGAATGATAAAATAACATAAATGAAAAATTAGTAATAGTAATAGTGTTATTTGCTTACATGAGTCTTTCGAGATCTTTCATCAACGAATTGATTAGTGCCCTTCCTTACGTGAGTCTGTGCAAAGACCTCATCAACATGGACCGCCCGTCCCAGAGCTTGTGCCTGTAACATAATTTAGAATTACTAGTGTACATATGAAATAGAAAATACATAACTTATATATGAAAGAAAAAGTTATGTAATGAAATTTTACCATATGAATGACATGCTCATGAATAGTTATCGACCCACCAGTATGCAGGGTGCCACCCTTTTCAGATGCTCTGTTCCTCTGGGCTTTGGCACACTTATTGCGAAACTCTACTGTATTCCAATGAGCGAGTAAAGAGTTCCAAATTTGTTCGCCCAGCCAATAAGGACGCTCTCCTGCATTGCGGGCATCCCTAAACATCTCTGACATCCGATGAAATGCTTTCATGTGGAAATTTCTTTGTATCTGTGTTTCATGTTCAGGTTTCCACTGCACCTTCATCTGTAACATTAAACAGAACAAACATTGATTAATGAACGTACTAAAATAAGAGGGAGAGTTAGTTTAATGGATTGTTCACCTGAAAGCGCTCCCAGAATGGTTTTTTGTCGTCATCAGGTATTGCTCCCTAAGTAGGCCATGGACTTAAAAACTGTTGCTTAATTGAACGTGTGATGGCCTGAGAAGCAACCCTAGATGGAATAAACCTGCATAATAAAAGTCATTTGAATTACAGTAGGGTTTAAACATCAAAATGGTTAAACAAGGGATTAAAATCTTACCCTTTACCATACGGCTCAATCCATGTTCGATCATGGAGGGGCGGGTCAAGACCTTCACCATCACCACTTGAATCTGCTCAGCAGATGGTGTGACAGTCTCAGAATGCGGTATACAAGATGAGGAAGGTATAGAAGTAGGGTCAGGGAGAGGAGTGGGGGTAATAACCACAGGGGGAGGAGTGGGGGTTATAATCACAGGAGGAGGAAGAGGGTCTGCTGCAGGGGTAGTAGAAGGGTGTGCTGCAAGGGTAGGAGAAGGGTGTACTGTAGGGGTAGGATAAGGGTGTATTGCAGAGCTAGGAGTAGGGTCTACTGCAGGGGTAGGAGGTTGTATTGTAGGGGTAGGAGGAGACCCCACAGATGATGTACTGCGGGCAGCAATGGTAGGTAGTTTAGCAGGCACCCTAAGTACATACTTTGGTGTCTGCCGTTGCCTCTTTTTAGGCCTTGCTACCCCCTTTCCTTTATCAGGACGTTATGAACCTTGTCCTGTCATTACTGCATTGAAATGGTTACAAATAAAGTGAAAAAATAGAAATGAATAAGGAAGGATCAATGGTTTTTAAGTCAATGTATAAATAATTCCATACAACTTTTAAGATAGTATTTTAGATAACTCGATTCAAATGATAGTTCAATTTGCTACAATAGATGTCCAACATTCAATCGTCGTCATCATGATCTTCATCTTCATCTTCATCTTCTTCTTCTTCATCATCGTCATTATCATCATCATCTTCTTCTTCTTCTTCGTCGTCATCATCATCATCATCTTCTTCTTCTTCGTCGTCATCATCATCTTCTTCTTCTTCTTCTTCCTTTTCTTCTTGTTCTTCATCACCTTGTATTGCTTCTTCTAATTCATCTCCATCACCATCAGGGTCGACCAATGCGGTTATACGTTCAACTTCAATAATTTCTTGTGGTTGTGACATTTGGTCAAGTTGGTAGGCAACATCTTCCTCAACCTCATTTGAGTCAATGTGACCTCTAGGCTTGGTTTGTATTGCTACGACCCAACCACACTTGTCAATATTGCAGAATGGTGGATATGACACATAATAAACCTGTTTGACATTGGTTGGTGGAATGAAAGGATCAAACGGTCCATATCTTAATCTCTGGTTGAGTTCGACAATATTAAAGCGTGGATCCACTCTAGTACCAGCTCTAGAAGGATCAAACCATTCACAATAAAAAAGTACTACTCTGTTTCGAGAAGTAGTGCTGTTGTACTCTAGCTCATATATTTTATGAATGATGCTGTAGAAATCATCATAACAACCCTCTGTTAGGCCCTTGACATACACACCATAATTTGATGTTTTCTTTCCTTTACACCATTCATGTGTATGGAATTTGTAACCATTGGTAAAGTAAGTGTGCCATTCTTTGACACATCTCATTGGCCAATTCGAGAGATGTCTTAACTCTTGAACCGTGGGAGTTAATGCCTGATTAAAAACCTACAAAGATACTAAAAAAATTATAAAAGCAAGAGTCAAATTAACCTTGCTCTAAACATAGGAAAAAGTACGGACCTGATTTCTAAACCAATGGGGAAACTCTGAGTGTATTCTAGCAGAAGTATTTCCTTCTGCGACTTGCTCAACCACAACAAATGAGCTGATACAAATAAAATTCATTAGTGTATAACAATTGTACCGTTGGAAAGATAAGAGATGGGTGATGACATACTCGAGGTACGACTTTACTTCACTACAATTGATTAAGACATGGACATAAGCAGAGTTGAATTCAACATCAGTTAACCAATGAGTGAATTCTTTCCCTACGTGACGGCCTGATTGTCGAAAAATTCATAATGCACCTTCGCGTGGTTCAACTTGCCATTGCATTTCATTTCTGACATGAGTGGGGGACAACATGAAGTTTTTGAAATAATGTGAACAAAAATACGTTGTCTCTGTGTGCAAGTAAGCTGGACAAATTAAGTCTTCTACTCTAGCTTTATTTTTAACTGAACGTTTGGATTCTCCCATAAACCTTTCAAATGGATACATCCACCTGTATTGCACAGGTCCCTTAAGCCAAGCTTCATATGCAAGATGAATTGGAATATGCTCCATTGAATCAAAGAATGTAGGAGGGAATATTCTTTCTAATTTGTAGAGAATAATTGGGATATTTTCATCCATCTTTTTAAGGGAATTCTCCTTTAGTGTCATGCAACACAAATCTTTAAAGAAGTTACTGATTTCTATCAGTGGATTTAAAACGTGCATTGGCAAACAACTGAACGCAAGAGGGATGAAAGTCTCCATGAATACATGACAATCATGACTCTTCAACCCTTGAATAGTACCGTTCTGAACATTGGCACATCTGGACAAGTTAGAAGCATATCCATCTGGCATTCTAAGCTCCTTGATCCATCGACACACTATTCTTGCCTCGTCTTTTGACATGGTGTAATTTGTTTTTGGTTTAAATAATCGACCGTTACCTTGTGTCTTCAACTCTAAGTCTTTTTGTCCACAATACAAAGGTAAATCTTTCCTTGCTTTCTCATTATCTTTTGTCTTACCTATAACATTCATAACTGTGTTGAAGACATTGTCAAAGAAATTTTTTTCTGTGTGCATGACATCGAGGTTGTGTCTTAGCAAGTTGTCTTTCCAATAGGGAAGTTCCCAAAATATGCTTCTTTTAGTCCAATTATGCCATTCTCCAAACCCTTCTATCCTATTCTGACCAGATTCAGTGACTTTTGGATAGTCTTTCACTCTTCTCCAAACGTGTGATCTAGTCAACTTCGACGGGGGCATATCCGTTTCAACTTACCCTTTGCGAAATGCCTTTTTGTTTCTTCTAAACAGGTGATCAATGGGCAAGAACCGTCGATGGCAGTCAAACTAACTACTTTTCCGACCATAACTCAATTGGAATGACTTTGTATGTTCCATGCAATGTGGACAAGCTAATCGACCATGCGTGCTCCAACCAGATAACATGCCATACGCTGGGAAGTCATTAATAGTCCACATCAAGGCTGCCCTCATAAGGAAATTTTGCTTCCTTGAAATGATGGAATCGTGCTTGACGTAGTCCTTCTTTTGTATTTTTACCTTTCATAGCTTAGCTCTTAAGGAGCATGGGTTACTATAAATACTCAGCTCCTCTCTTGTATTGACACTTTTGAGCTTAATGAGAATTTCATTTTCTGACCTTCAGAAATAATTCTCTCTTGAAAGTCAAATGCTAGAGAGTCCAAAGACTCCCTCTAGCCACCTTCCTTGCACATACCTCCATTTCTCATTTTCCATTAACTTTTCACTGTGCTTCCATTAATTGCTTTCCTCCAGGGCGCTCTCCTTCGTTATTTTTCTTCGTATGCGTGGCGACACTTCATCAGCCACATCTTTCTCTCAAATCTGCATCATCAACATCCACATCTTCATTCTCTCGAGGCTTCATTTCGCTCTAGCCTCTTCTCGCTTCTCCACACTCCAAATCAGGTTATCTTCTTCACAGATCTACTTCCACTACTTCCTCGTTTCAGCCATGTCGACCACAGTACATCATCTTCACCGAACAATGCTTCGTCTATGGCTTTCCCTAGGTTTTCCTTCATCTTTCTTCATTTTCTTTGAGTTTTGACCGATTAAACACCTCTCCAACCTTCGTTCTTTCCTTTCCACCGATTAATCGGTCAATTTAGTGATTCCTCACCGTTCTAGGGTTTCCTTCGTGTTTATAAGGTTTTCCACCGATTAAACCTCGGTCTAGGGTTTTGTTGTGTTCGCTCTCAGTTTTCCTTAGATTTCATTCGAATCATTCCTCGATCTAGTGTTCCTCATCATTCCGCTGCGTCTTTACTCATCGGAGGGAGCTTCGAGGAGTTCGCATCGCGCCTTTGGTCACTTCTCGGAGCCACTCGTCCATCATGTGGTAATCAGAGCTCAGGTTCCTCCGCGCTTCGCAAGCTAAGTATCTCTCTCCATTGATTCGCGTCTTTGATCTGAGTTTAAGTTTCTTGCGTTGTATGAAATTCACGAATTGTTTCGATTTTGTCTTGATCTTATTCATTCTTGTTGAATCTCTTCAATATTCGAGTTTTTCATTATGATTACTTCTCTGTCTTGTGTTGATTCATGTGTTTTGGTGTTGATCTGTTCATTAGGTTCTGGTTGAGTCTATTTGTATGTGCCAGCTTTACTTTGATTATTGTTCCTCATCTTAATCGATTGTTTGAGTCATTATATTGAGTCTTAGTTCATTTTAATTCGGTGAATCTTCTTGTTTGAGTCTTTTAGTTTTGAATTCCAATTCTGTTTTGTCATAGTCGTCATGTTAATTTTATTATTTGTCTTTTAAATCAGTTGTAATCTGTTCTTAAGGTTTTTGTTGCATGCTAGCTGTTGATCAACATCAGCACACCATATGAGCAATGACAAATTCATTAAGAGCTCGGGTGCTTAGTGTTTGACATGAGATGTAGATTTGCATTGGTTCACAACAGTTATTTAATTGGTGCCTAATCTGTTTCTGGTTATTTTGTGCACTTGACTGAGAATTTAGCATTGAGATGCATTTGATTGATTGAGCCAGTACCATGTGCATACCATGCAAGCAATGAATCGCTTTGGCAGAGCTTGGTTGCACTGAGAAAACTCCAATAAAGTCTCATTTGCAGTTGGCCGATCTGTATTGCTTTGCTTGAGTCTAGTTATTTTGTTTCAAATCTGGTTTAGCACATAGATCATTGCTAAACATCTTTCATTGTTGATTTAATGTCTTGTTCAAGTTTGAATTGCTGTTTCTGGTTCAATTTAAGTGTTCAAAGGTCATTTGATTCATTAAGTCAAAATTTGAGTGGAAGAGTTACTTAATTTGAGTCATTTGGGGCTGACTAAATCAAATTTTGAGATAGTGTGTTTCTGCATCCAGTTGCTTTACAAACAAGTTTGTTTTAGATATTTGAAACTGATGATGCAAAGAAACCATGAGTTAATAGCTGCCCTAAGCCTTTTCACTCTTTAAACCACCAAACTTTTGGCATTTTTCATTCACAAGTTGCTAGTTGTTTGCCTTTTCTGAAATTTGTGGAATTGGTGCATTTGAAATTGAGTTGTCATTGCAGCAAAAGCTTGGTCATTCTGTTTACATGTGAAACAATTCAAAAGAAACATTTATATAGTTCTAAAAAAGCTGATAGACCAGTGCAATTGACTTTTATGAAAGCTGATGCATTAGAAAAGCCTTTTCTCTTAGGCATTTTATGGAACAGTTTCAACCAATTCTGAACTGAATTTGAATTTGGTGCAAATGCAACTTGTTTGGGTTTTTTTATTGCTTTTAACATCTACTCTAGAACTGATCTTAGGATCCTGTTTGAGTGCTCACATTATTCATTACTTTGTTTCTTGCTTGTCCTGATTGGTTGTCTTAGTTTTGTCTAATTCATATGTGCATTTTGTTTTGCTGTTCTTAATTTGAGCTTTGATTGCTTTATTCATCTGATCTAGAGTTGTCTTAAGCAATAGATCTGTTGTGCTGTCATTGTTTTGTGACTGTCCTGCTCTGTTCTGCATATCACTTTGCCTTGCCTAGCCTTTGCCTGTTTGAGAAGTTGTTACACTCTGGTTTCTGGAATTTGAAAGAAGGTTTGTGTGCTTGGTAGCATCTTAGGTGGTGGTGGTCTGAAAGATTCTCCAGCTTTGAACTGCCAAGGGAGAATCTCCCTTACAAACCTTTCCATTTTGAGTGCTTTAAGCTTTAAGAGAGAAACCTAAGTTTGTGAGCTTTGTGTGGCTGCATCTAAAAGCCAAATATTCTTGTTGAGAGTGTGTTGTAATTTTAAGTGCTGCAATAAGTTTTGAACTTGAATTGTGTGCTAATTGTTTACTAGTGCAGCAAAGTAAGTCTGGTTAAGCTGGAATATAACTATTTGATCACGAGAGAAATCTGCTTCTGCCAGTATCTTAATTCCTGCCTTCTTATGTTTGTAAAATTCTGATTGAATTACTTTTGGTACTTCTGCGTATGACTTCCATTTCATTTTCTCTTATAAATGCTACCATTGGGAGTATATGTTGCTCTGTGGTGCAGATCTGAATTGAATCAGTGTAGGGAGAAAGTGTACAATAGAAGAATTTTAAGCAGCAACAAAATCTCAGTATAGAGTTTGGAGCAAGCTACAAGCAGTCATCTGAACTGAAGGGAGTTTCTTTCACCTTAAATTTCTTTTGTTTTGGTTGAACTATTCTTGTTATAGCTTGTCTTTGATTAGCATAATTTCAAGTGTTGAATCTGGTATGACAGTTTTTGTACACTAGGATTAGCCAATCTGAATTCTAAATTGGAATTGTTCTGCATTGTATTGGATTAATCTGATTTTGATTAGATTGGGGTGGTTGTTTAATCAGTTTGGTTTCAGCTTAGAATTATATCCCTTTGAATCTGGTATAATGACCATTTGCATGTGTCTAATAGAATCTGGTTTGATTTTGGTGTGTGCAGAGCTGATAATTGAGAGTTTAGCTTGAGCAGAAATTTACTGAGAAAACAGCAACCTAAGCACTTAATGTGGAAGCTTTGAACTAAAGGGAGTTATCTAGTTTAATTGCTTCTGACTATTTAAACTGTTTTGGATTTAAATTGTTCATTGTTGAATTACATGATCTGCTGAATTGGTGTGAATTATTTGTGCAGAGTTGCTTTCATTGGAATTCAAATTGTCCAGGAGTTTAATTGAGCAACTGCAGAATCTCACTAGAAAGCTTGTGCAGCCAAGAGAAAGGGAAGTTCTTACTGCCCTATATTTTTTGTGCAAACTAGTTTTACTAAGGGTGTAAGTGACAGCAGCCTTGATTCATTTGTGTTGCAGGATTGGACAAGTTAATTTCTTGATTTAGGTTGAGAGTTGAAAGGAATATTTAGACTCTTGAAGATTTCGTGCAAAATGGAGAAGTGGACCAGGACCGTAGCATAGTTTGTTTTTTGTATTTGATTTGTTCAAATTGTTTGTAATAGGCTTGTGTTAGCCCACTGTTAGCTTTAGCTTTTGTTTTGTAAAAGGGCCATTTATAAAGTCTAAGTTCTTTGGAAGAGTCCTTGGTGCTCTTTCAAACTCTTGGCAACTTTTCTTGATTGCTTTGATTTTTTTTAGCATAGCTAGACATGTGAATGTGTCTTGTTAGCCAAAGCTACAAGCTTCACCATAGGAGTAGACTTTAATATTGACTTGATTGGTGTATCTCGTAGGGGTCATTAGAGTCTGCTGGTTACTTAAGTGTTTTGTTTGTTTGATTTTGTGTTCACATTTAGGGGTGATTAGGCTAAAAGGGATTAAACTCTAAGCCTTTTCACATTAGAGTCCGAAGAGTCTAGTCTTTTAGTGTTTAATTGTTTGTGATTGTTTGAGTTGTGTACTTTGTTTCTAAAGGTGATTTTAGTTTAAGGGGTAATTAGTTAGTAGCCTATGGTACTTAAGCAGCTCTTTAGCTCACCTCTCTTACCTGGGACTTGTCTAAGTGAAAGTTTTGAACCCTTTAGATTAAGAAAACTTTTAAAAACAAAGATGTCTTCTTATAGTTCATATAGGTCTTCTAGGTTAGATAAAGTTGATGAAATGTTTAAACAAGCTAGGAATCTTCCATCCTTTGGTAAAGACATAGGTGCATTAACATACCTAGCTTGGGAAAAAGAAATTGATAAAATAATTCCTTGGTTTTATGGAGAGAGTGAATATTATGTCCTTAGCATATATCTCTCTAAGTTAGAAGAGCATGCAAGTGAGTGGTGGGATGAAAGACAATATCATGTTAGGAAAGGTAGAAAGTCTTCTATACGTGATTGGCATGAGTTAAAAGCTTGCATGAGAAGAAAGTTTGTGCCTTCAAGTATTAAAAGAAACCTGGAACTAATTAGGGATTGCATTGATAATGGAAAATTATTTCTTGAGAGTTTAAAAGATCATGGGTTTCTTCGTAGAGAATTAGAATTTGGGGCAAGACTTAAAGAGATCAAGGATAAGAAAAGAGAAAGAGAGATTGAGAGAAAAGAAGAGGAAGAAAGGAAAGAAGAAGAGAAGAGAGAGAGAAAAGAAAACGAGAAAAGAGAAGAGAGAAGAAGAGAGGAATTAAGAAGAGAAGAAGAGAGAAGAAGAAGAGAAGAAGAGAAAAGAAAAGAAGAAGAAAGAAAAGAAAAAGAGAGAAAAGAAGAAAAGAGAGAAAGGCAAGAAAGAGAGAAGAAAGAAAAGGAGAAATTGTTGCTGATGACAAATTCTATTCTTTCCAAGACTATGGAACCTAAAAGGGAAGGTTTTCAAATCTTTACTTCTTTTCCAATCATGGTTAATTCTTCAAATATTGACTTCTCTTTCAAACCAATTGTCATTATATATTCTATGAAAACATTTTCAAAATATGACAATTCAAATCTTGAGTTATTGTTATCTTTAAGAAAACAATTAACTCAAGACAAAAGTGAATTTGGACTTCTAAAATTTACAAAGACTACTAAACAAAATATTAGAAGTTCTTATTTCCTTGCTTTTATAGAAAAATTCTTTCTTGGAGTCATATTAATTGAAAATATATTTGATGTTTATTACAGATTTGTGTTTGATCCAAGAGGAAGAAAAAGTGAATATAAAAGAATAAGGCCACTCAAAGATGGCCATGCTCCCAAAGATTGTGTGGAGCTTCTTCATAAGGCGATTGCCCAGATTTGAGGACAAATCTTTTTTAAGAGGAGGGTATGATGGAATCGTGCTTGACGTAGTCCTTCTTTTGTATTTTGACCTTTCATAGCTTAGCTCTTAAGGAGCATGGGTTACTATAAATACTCAGCTCCTCTCTTGTATTGACACTTTTGAGCTTAATGAGAATTTCATTTTCTGACCTTCAGAATTAATTCTCTCTTGAAAGTCAAATGCTAGAGAGTCCAAAGACTCCCTCTAGCCACCTTCCTTGCACATACCTCCATTTCTCATTTTCCATTAGCTTTTCACTGTGCTTTGATGGACAAATTTGTAAGCACCAAAATATGATGTCACAAACTTGTTTCACAATCGGCAAGTATGACCGAATCGTTTCAAGTAATAAACTTGGTAAGACCAAGTATCGTTCTCCCAAAGGACTCACGGCCTAGTTTAGTTATGTGGTTTCTTGATTAACTAAGACTTACAAACGAAATATTTGAGTTTAAAATGCAAGACAGAAAATAAACATGTATGCATGAATTTTGATCAATGGCAAAGACAAAAGATAAACACTTTCAATGGAATATATGAATGAATATGTTGTTGGGGGTCAATTTCATCTCATCCACTCTCATATATTTTAGGAATTCAACATTCAAATCATCATTGTTAATGCCACTCTCTAATGTACCATTCTAGATGGCTTCTCCCTAATCAAATAGTTCATACAATTCCTAGCATTCCTAATGATTAGTTCATGAGTGCAGGAGCTTAAAGGCAACCAATAGAATATTGTCAGTATAATATTGGGAGAAATTCCCCGGATCTAGACTTCCCCGTACGTGTCCGTATCGACAAAACCAATAATCATGCATTAGAATGAGTTAAACAATGCAAGCATTGAGCAAAGAGGAAAAACCCTAACTAATGATGAAAGAAAGCATATGTCTTAATTCAAAGATGTACTCAACAAATCCATATATGAGAGCTTCAAGAGATTACTTTAATTCCCCAACAAACATACAAGGTTTAGTTCACCATATTCATGGTGAACCTAGATGAATTACAATGAAAGTATGAAAGAATAAACCCAATAAAGGTGAAGAGGTAGCCTGAGCATCCAAGATCCTCCTTCAAAGGGGTGAAAGAGAGAGTGTTTGCCTTGTTTCTGCCAAAGATCCCTAACTAAAGGACGTGCAAGCCCTTATATACTAATCTAGAGTTACAAAAGATTACAAAAGCCCAAGCCCAAAAAGTGCCGCTCAGCGCCATTTACCGCTCAGCAGTGGTTACGCGTCTTCTTTCTTCCCCTCAGCGGCCATTTGCCCCTCAGCGGTTCCAACGCCACCTCTTGAGTGCCGCTCAGCGGTAGTTTGCCGCTGAGCGGTGCCTTCGACTTCTCTTTTTGCACTCTTTCTTGTCTTTTCTAATGTCCTCTCTCTCATTCTTCACTTCTTTCACCAAATTCACCTCAAAACCTGCACAAAAACACTCAAATCAAGCATAAACCTGTCCAGCTCTCTTATTTCTGAAAATATAAACAAAATGCATGATTTCAAGCTAGTTTCTAAGTCTAAAGGTTGCTTTTAGTATCACTTTTAAGCATGAAAATAACAGTTTTTCAACTGTTATCACAACCCCAAACTTAGAACTTTGCTTGTCCTCAAGCAAACAAAATGTAACTCCATCTCCAACCAATTCATATGATGGTTCACTCATTCAAAATCCTCTTTTCAAGATAAGTAATAACTTCACTCAAACTTATAACCAAGAGTTAATTCAAGATGTGCACATGCTTTAGTGTTCACAAAGTCATTTAAGTTCCAACAAATGCTATTTTTCATGAATGATCAATCAATTAAGCATGGATGTTCATGTGCTTATGGAATCTTTCCTCACTAGGTAAAGTGTTTCACTCAACACACAAGTGTATAAGAGGTAAAGTGTTTCACTCATTCACTCCACTATCACAATGTCACATGAATCAACTTTGCCTTTCATTTTACCACAATCAAAAACATTCACAAGCATGCATCATCACAAGGACTTTTCAATGGCTTATAATGTGGCTGGGCTAACAAGAAAATTGGTTTTTCTGGATCACAAAATCCTTGAGTTAAGAGAATCATAACAACACAATTATTCTTATTCATTCCCAACTTTCTTTTGCCTTTTTTTTTTTGCATTTGCATTGAGCTTTGCTTCTTTTTCTTTTCTTTGCTTTTTCTTTGCATATTTTTACTTTTAGCTCTTAGCTCAATGCTTTTCCTTTTTCATGTTTCCCCAATAACCCCAAACTTGAACATTTAACAATACCACACAAGATCTTCTACTTAACTCAAGGTAAAGATTTTCAATCAAGGGTGTTCAGTGTATGTTTAAGGCTAAGGGTTCAAAGGATAGAACACAACGTGTTCTCTTTTAGAAGGCTAACTTTATGAATTTGGTCAATAAAAAGGGTTTCAAAAACACGGCCTTTGATCATATGATGCAAAACAAGCAATTGATTCAATCATAGAAAACCTGGGCAAAGTCATTCATGCTTTCAAAGTAATAGCATTCAATAATAACAACTCTGGAGCTCAAAACCTCACATATAAGCTCATTCACATTTGACATACACATCCTGCTTAATTTCACAATCACAATCATGATATCATGCATTTGTTCACAAAGCTTGTGAATCACCTGTATAAGCATTTAATGTGCACATCATCTCAACATCAATCAATCAATAAGCATCATCAAGCATTACTTATCAAACAATCACAGTTAATAGCAAACCATCATAAGAAACCAGGTGTTCAATAGAGTACATCAAACCCTAATCTAAAAACAAAAACAAATAAGTTCAGAAAACTTAAACCACAAAAGCATAATCATATGATAGCATTCATCAGTAAATACTATCTCAGCTCCTCATCAGTCCGAGCTCTCTGTATCTTCCTCTTCCTCTTCATCATCATCTTCATCAAATGCATCCTCCTCCTCAGCTTCATCTTCATCCATGTCTCGGGCTGAAGCTTCAGCTGCTTCAGCTCCTCCATGCCATGGTTCTTCTGGCCAAGCTACCACATTATGGAATTCATCCATAGTCCACCTGTGTGCTGGAGGGGTATCATACATCCCCACTATCATCTCAGCCGTGGCCACCTGCCCTCTGTGGATGGACTGCAACTGAGCACCTATAAGAGACATATACATGTCCCTCATCTGGAATGGTTCTGCCTCATGAGTATCAGCAGAAGTCCTGCTCTGTGCTGGCCTTCTCTCTCTACGAGCCTGGCGTGGTGGAACTGGCTGGGCTGCCTCCTCACCTCCACAGTACTGTCTGTAATAGGCCTCATCTATAGCTTTTCTTGGCCTCTCAAATGGTGGAACAGAAGTATCCACCCCAGCTAGCTTGCAAAGGTGAGTGATCAAAGAAGGATGTCCCAGTGGTGCTTTGTTGTTTGAGGTGTTAGCACACACACTAATCTCATCAGCTATCACCTGCCCAATATTAACATTCAAGTTTCTGATAGCACAGTAGATGAAGAGTGCCCTGCTGAGAGTAATATCTGACACATGTGAACATGGCTGAATGTTGGCATGAGAAAATGCCATCCAATACTTTGCAAGAGGAGTCAAATCTGTCCTCCTAATATTAACCACTGAGCCAGATCTATTCCTTTGGAAGTGTCCTCCAGGTATGCACAATACTCTCTCAACATCCTCAAAGTCAGCACCTTCCTCCATGCTAAGAGCAAACTGGCATTGCTCACCAGCCCACACAGTATCCAGAAAGTTATTGATGGAGTCAGGATCATACCTGATAGCATGGCCTCTAACATAGCCCAAATAATTCTCAGCTGGATAATCACCAATCTTCTTTGCATTGGTGTAGAATTCTTTCACCACAGCTATGTTGGCAGGTGATGGATAAGTGGCTAGCTTCCCCCAATCATTCCCTAACACTTGCTCTCCAAATTGAGGAGCAAAGTTAGGTATCATTCCAACCTTTCTCTCCATTAGAAGTCTCCTGTCCTGAACCACCCTAAAGTGCTTCTCATGTTTCCTAGAGAGGAACCTGCCATTATGGGGCTGCTCTGGTTCCTTTTCCTTTCTCTTGGTTGCCATGGTTTTCAATCTCTTTCCTGAAGAGGATGCCATTCCTGCATTCAATCATAAATCCAAAACCACAGAACATGATATTAATCATTAGTAAACACAAAACAAAACTCCTTTTGAAGCTAAACCACCGCTGAGGGCCAGAATTTCCCCTCAGCGCCACCAGTGCCACATTCAAACACGCAACAAACCAGAAAAAGCAAATCTGGCAGAGTGCCGCTCAGCGGTAAATGCCGCTCAGCGGTGATCTGCAGATTTTTGCAAATCTCGTTTTTAAACTGTCCTAACTCCACCCAAATGCAATTTTCAGTTTTCCAGTTCATAATCAAGCAGTTTAATCGGTTCAAACATCAAATATATCATCAAATCATGCATAGAAATCAAAACCCCTAAATATTCATGCTTTGACAATCACAGTCAATTTCAAGAACCCTAGAATGAACAAAATGCATTTTACTTACTTGGGTGGAGATGCTAGATGATATGAGAATGCTTCCAAACTAGAATGCTCTCTTCCAACCCCAAACTTTAATAGCACACTAGTGAAAAAGTGAATAGAAGAGAGATTTTCTTAAGAGGGAAGAGTGAAAAGATGTGGAAAACCTAGGAGAAGGTGTGTGGAAGTGTTTGTGCAGAGAGAAGTCTGGAAATAAACCCTAAAACGCAGCTTGGGGTATAAAAATACCCTAATGGGTTCGGGTCCCGCTAAGGGGAACTAAAACCCAGTCTGCGAGAGTACCGCTCAGCGGCACTTTCGTGATGTGCTCCTCTCCTTCTTTTCTTGACCTACGTGCCTTCCCTACATGTCCCTCATAGGTTCCCTGCAATTCAATGTTAAAAATGCTTATGCAAACCCTAACTAAAATAAACAAACAAAAACAATCAATCAACTGGGTTGCCTCCCAGGTAGCGCTTGTTTAACGTCACGAGCCTGACCCAAATTCCACCAACACCCATCAGTAGGTGTTTCAAACTTACCAGCACCCATCAGTAGGTGCAAAATCTTCTCACCAACTCCCATCAGTAGGTGTTACAAACTTAGTATCCTTCAGTAGATACTTAACCACCTAGCATCCTTCAGTAGATGCTAAATCCAACAAAAAAATAATTACAGAATAATATCCACAATTTAAAAGTTACAAAACCAAATCAAAAGTTTTTAAATCCACTGGGTTGCCTCCCAGCAAGCGCTCTTTTAACGTCATTAGCTTGACCCAGTAAAGCTCATGTTCCTTCTTCTTTTTCTTCTTTCTACTGAACTTCTTCAGAAATTTGATCAAACCAGGAACCTGTTGCAATGTCTCAATCATAGGAACTTTAATCTCCAATTTCTTGAAGATTTCCATAAAGCACTTAAATTTCTTTTCCTTCCTATGATTCTTCTTTAGATGAGGATGTGATTTTTCATATGATTTCTTCTTCTTTCCTCTCATCTTCTTTTTCTTCCTTTTTCTCTCCCTAAATTTTCTCTTTTTCTTTTCTTTTATGTTTTTCTTCCCTTTTCTTTTTCTCCTCAACTTCTTTATTTTCACACAAATTTTCTTTCTCTCTTCTCTCTCAACCACTTCTTTTTCTTTTTCTTCATCTTTATCTTTCTCACTCAACTCTTCTTTCTCTTTTCTCTCTACCCTTTCCTCATCTCCCTTTAATTTTTCCTCATCAAGAATCTTGTCACTTTCAGTGATAATGACTTGCCCTTCCTCCTTAAGGTTAACATCAGTATTAACATCATCATTTAATATCTGACTAATGTGACGAAGTTGCATCTCCATTCTTTTACATGATTCTTCAATGCTTTTCTGAGTAGAGTCGGAATTTTTCAAAAATCGTTGAAGGGTGTCCTCCAACCTATCCAAACTTCCTGATAGAAAGGGTTGTTGCTGCCATTGTTGTTGTGGTTGGTTCTCAAATTGTGCAGCAGCTTGCCAAAATTGGCTTTGATCCATGCTTGAGTGAGGTTCCCACCATTGGTTGAGATTACTTTGGTAGAATTGAGTGCCCCTATAGTTAAACTCTTGACCAAATTGCATTCTGCAGACATTAGGCACAAAACCCTAAAAACAATTGTTAGCACAAAAAGATAGAGAAAAGAAAAAATCAAAGGATATAATTGAAAAGATAAGAAGATAGGAAATAAAAACAGAAAAATAAAAACATAAAATAAAATAAAATAAAATAAAATACAAACAGAAAATAAAATAAAATAAAATATAATCTAATCAAATAAAATAAAATCAAATAAAAACCGAAAAATAAAAAAAACAAAAAATAAAAACAGAAAACAGAAAAACATAAAACAGAAAAATAAAATAAAAATTCGAATCTAATCTAAAAAGATAAAAATAAAATCTAACCTAAAAGATAAAAATCAAATCTAAAAAGATAAAAAAAAAATAAAAACAGAAAAAATAAAAACAGAAATTCAAAATTAAAGTCAAAGGTAATCAATAATCACACAAATTAACCAGTTAAACCATGAATCCCCGGCAACGGCGCCAAAAACTTGATGGACAAATTTGTAAGCACCAAAATATGATGTCACAAACTTGTTTCACAATCGGCAAGTATGACCGAATCGTTTCAAGTAATAAACTTGGTAAGACCAAGTATCGTTCTCCCAAAGGACTCACGGCCTAGTTTAGTTATGTGGTTTCTTGATTAACTAAGACTTACAAACGAAATATTTGAGTTTAAAATGCAAGACAGAAAATAAACATGTATGCATGAATTTTGACCAATGGCAAAGACAAAAGATAAACACTTTCAATGGAATATATGAATGAATATGTTGTTGGGGGTCAATTTCATCTCATCCACTCTCATATATTTTAGGAATTCAACATTCAAATCATCATTGTTAATGCCACTCTCTAATGTACCATTCTAGATGGCTTCTCCCTAATCAAATAGTTCATACAATTCCTAGCATTCCTAATGATTAGTTCATGAGTGCAGGAGCTTAAAGGCAACCAATAGAATATTGTCAGTATAATATTGGGAGAAATTCCCCAGATCTAGACTTCCCCGTACGTGTCCGTATCGACAAAACCAATAATCATGCATTAGAATGAGTTAAACAATGCAAGCATTGAGCAAAGAGGAAAAACCCTAACTAATGATGAAAGAAAGCATATGTCTTAATTCAAAGATGTACTCAACAAATCCATATATGAGAGCTTCAAGAGATTACTTTGATTCCCCAACAAACATACAAGGTTTAGTTCACCATATTCATGGTGAACCTAGATGAATTACAATGAAAGTATGAAAGAATAAACCCAATAAAGGTGAAGAGGTAGCCTGAGCATCCAAGATCCTCCTTCAAAGGGGTGAAAGAGAGAGTGTTTGCCTTGTTTCTGCCAAAGATCCCTAACTAAAGGACGTGCAAGCCCTTATATACTAATCTAGAGTTACAAAAGATTACAAAAGCCCAAGCCCAAAAAGTGCCGCTCAGCGCCATTTACCGCTCAGCGGTGGTTACGCGTCTTCTTTCTTCCCCTCAGCGGCCATTTGCCCCTCAGCGGTTCCAACGCCACCTCTTGAGTGCCGCTCAGCGGTAGTTTGCCGCTGAGCGGTGCCTTCGACTTCTCTTTTTGCACTCTTTCTTGTCTTTTCTAATGTCCTCTCTCTCATTCTTCACTTCTTTCACCAAATTCACCTCAAAACCTGCACAAAAACACTCAAATCAAGCATAAACCTGTCCAGCTCTCTTATTTCTGAAAATATAAACAAAATGCATGATTTCAAGCTAGTTTCTAAGTCTAAAGGTTGCTTTTAGTATCACTTTTAAGCATGAAAATAACAGTTTTTCAACTGTTATCATGCTTCCATTAATTGCTTTCCTCCAGGGCGCTCTCCTTCGTTATTTTCCTTCGTATGCGTGGCGACACTTCATCAGCCACATCTTTCTCTCAAATCTGCATCATCAACATCCACATCTTCATTCTCTCGAGGCTTCATTTTGTTCTAGCCTCTTCTCGCTTCTCCACACTCCAAATCAGGTTATCTTCTTCACAGATCTACTTCCACTACTTCCTCGTTTCAGCCATGTCGACCACAGTACATCATCTTCATCGAACAGTGCTTCGTCTATGGCTTTCCCTAGGGTTTCCTTCATCTTTCTTCATTTTCTTTGAGTTTTGACCGATTAAACACCTCTCCAACCTTCGTTCTTTCCTTTCCACCGATTAATCGGTCAATTTAGTGATTCCTCACCGTTCTAGGGTTTCCTTCGTGTTTATAAGGTTTTCCACCGATTCAACCTCGGTCTAGGGTTTTGTTGTGTTCGCTCTCAGTTTTCCTTAGATTTCATTCGAATCATTCCTCGATCTAGTGTTCCTCATCATTCCGCTGCGTCTTTACTAATCGGAGGGAGCTTCGAGGAGTCCGCATCACGCCTTTGGTCACTTCTCGGAGCCACTCGTCCATCATGAAACGTCATACCTCTAAACACCATTCCATAACTTCTTCAAATCATCAATCAAAGGCTCCAAATAAACATCAATCAATGATTTGAGATTAGATGGACCTGATATTATACACGATAAAAACATGTAAGGCTTTGTCATACACATCTCAGGTGGTAGATTGTATGGGGTAACTATCACGGGCCAACATGAATATGGTGATGCAGACGCCTGAATGTACGGGGTAAACCCATCAGAGCATAGACCAAGTCTGACGTTACGCGGTTCACTAGCAAAGGATGGATGTTTACGATTGAAGTGCTTCCAAGCTTCACCATCAGAAGGATGACGCAAAAATCCTTCAGTTTTGTTATCGTCATGCCATGTCATGTGTTTTGATGTTTGCATTGAAGTAAACATTCTTTGCAATCTTTGAATTATAGGCAAGTAGAAGATGGACTTTAAGGGAATTGGTTTTTTTTGCCTCCGTCCAGCATGCATCGTATGATATCGAGGTGAGCCACAAAACTTGCATTCAACCAACAATGCATCATTTTTGCCACTGTCATTGTCATAGAATAACATACATCCATTAACACAACAATCAATCTTCTTGACTTCCAATCCCAACTTTGAAACACATTTTTTGGGTTGGTAATAATTCTTCGGCATAAAATTGTTTGGTGGTGTCAAATCTAACATCAATTTTATATAGAAGTCCACTGCTTGAATGGGAACGTTCCAATTAGATTTGTCAGCCATGAGTCTAATGCACACTAACAATTTTGACTCAGATGAACCTTCAAATACAGGTAGATTTGCCTTTGTCAGTAAATTGTAAAACCTCTGAGTCGTTTCATTTGGAGACTCTTCATCATGACTATCGTTTGCTTCTTGTTCAGCATGACGACGAAGAACATTGTTGACCATCTCTTGCATATAGGCAAATTGATCTATCTCAGATGTATGTACAATAGTATTTGAACCTGATGCAAGCCGCTTTTCAGCTGCAGTGGAGGTCGATGAAATTTCTTCACCATGATATGTCCAAACCGTGTAATTAGGCATGAACCCTTTTTGGTAAAGGTGAAGTTTGACCACTTCATCTTTCAAAATCCTTGTACATTAACACTTGATGAATGGACATCGAATCCCTCCATCAAGGACATAATATTGACATCGTCGGGCCGTCTCCACAAACTCTTCAACTCCGATGACAAAAGATTCCTTCAAACCTCTCCTTCCACTATAACAACGGTCGTACATCCATCCACGATGATTGGGAAAATGGGCCATGTTCTGTGACAAGCCAAAGAAATCAAAACTTAGCCAAAATAGCAACACTCCATGTGACATAAGTAATAAACCTATTACTACTCAAGTCGAACATGGAAGGCAATTTGAACACTATTGTCATAGGCATTCAATAAGGGCATGCAAAGACAAGTCCTCAATATTGAAATGTCTTATCCATCCTAAGTGGTTGTGTATTAAATTTGGGGGAGTCAATTTTCTGACATTATTGAAGTTCTCTTTTATAGAGTACTTCCACATATTTTGTACATTGTAAGTGTTTAAGGTACTTTCACCCTTCTCATTCCATTGAGAATGTGTGTAGTACCATAGGACTTTAAAAGACTACTTAACTTAATCAAGTTGTAGCCTAATAAATGAACGTACAATATAGAGGAACATACAATATATACATCAACATACAACATATACATGAACATTCACTCATGGTCTAAATGTAGGTTTGATAACAAATTTCTGCAAGGAAATAAAATTCTCACCTACTTTAGTCTATTTATAGGTGTTCAATAGTCAAATTCTATTTTTCTTTTTATTTTTCAATTGACACTTCATTTTTATCTTTCTTTTATCTTTTAAAAGTGGTGTAGATAGTTAGTTTACTGTTTTGGTGAGTACTTTAATAGACTTTGCATTCTTTGCACTTTTAGTGTATTTTCGGTACTACTTTTAGGTTTCTAAGTTGTCAAATTTAGAGTTTTAAGTTGTAGTGTGAGTTCTTAATTAGGTAGGTTCTACCATTCTTAACTTGTTAGGATTGTTTATTTGTAGTATTTTTTTCTAGTTTAGTGCAGTTTGCAATTGTAGTACAATTTTTTTGAGGTTTGAGTAGTGATTTTTAGCTATTTCATCTACTTTTTTAGGTGCCAAGTACACAAACTTTGAGATATAGCTAGATCATCTATTGTGTCATGTTTCTTAGCTTCCTTTAACAACTTTAAACTTGTTATGGATGTTCTATATTGTTTTCGATCATATAATTTCATCTGGAAACGTCATACCATCTTTTGTCAATCCAGAAATAAAGATTAAAGTTTGGCAAATTTCAAACAGCACATGAAATGCACACTGCACCAGAAAATGACTTTGAAAATGGTGGTTTCAAACCCAAAAAGGCTTGGAAGTGTTTCAACAACTCAAGTGATGCTTCAAGCAAGTTTATATCATCAATTTGAAGGTGTTCAATCACTTAAACAATAAAGATAAAGACTACACCACAAAATCAGGTCTACTTCCAATTTTAGGCAAAATTTGGTGGTTTAAAGGGTGATTTTGCACAAACACATTTGGACACATAATTTGATGTTTTAAGCAACTTTGTATCATCAATTTGGATGTGTTTAAACACTGAAACAACCAAGAAACACACTGCAGCAGAAAATCACTAGTTCACTTCCAATTTTAGGCAAAAGTGATGGTTTAGGAAGTGATTTTGCATAATGGCTCAAATTTGACCAAATGAACAGTGCATACAAGTTCCAAATGACAAAATAAACTTCCACTAATGGTAAAAATGCACTGAAACAATCAGATTCATCAAATCACCCTTGCTGCAGCCAATTATGCAGCATTTTTTACACCATATTTGCACAAGAATTGAAAACAAATACTAGAATCAAACTGGACAGCACAAACAAAGCTTATGGAAGTCCTAATTCACTAGATCTAGCTGCAGAACATTAGCTACGAGATGTTTAAAGACATAAAACAGACGCAAGGATATCAATCACGGTGAAAAGATTGATTACAATCTGCGACAACACTTTGCTAATGGATTTGAAGCAACTTAGATATGCTTTTTGATATTTATGGATTAATACAAGTTGCCACTACTTGAGACATGTGTAATAACATCAAATGAACGTGTTCAAATCTTGAGAACAACAAAATGTGCACTGAAATAGGTTTCCGATATTGCACCAGATTTGAAAATTATGTGCAGACTTTGAAAACCAGAATAACTTTTTTTATGCTTTAGCTTATATCATCCAGGCTAGACATTGCCTCATTGCCTTTTATGGATTGATATATTGCTAGACATGCATCTAAACACAGATTTGCAAAGAAAACACATAAAATAAAGTCTGGAACAGAATCAACACTTCATGACAGAAATAACACTGCACATAAGGCACACGACTTTAGCCAAAACTGGAAAATGAATATGCAAGCTGGAATTCAACTCAAGCAAACGAAATTCACTGATTGAAATAATGAAGAAACATTAAGGAACATTGGAAGTACAAGCTCAACAAGTACAAACACGATTTAAACCAATTTCTCACCTTTTTGGTACACTTTTTTAGGTTCTAACTACTCAAAATTTGAGTTTTAGGTAATTGTTTGCTTTTGAGTAGTTTCCTAGTGTCATTTCACTACTTTAGACTTGTTCGGATATTAACATTAGTTATTGTTAGTCTACTTTAGGTGAATTGCCTCTTTCTCACCCTTTTAGTAGACTTTTTTAGGTTCTACATACTCAAACTTTGAAGTTGAGGTAATTCTTTTCTTTTGACAAATTTCCTAGCTTCATTCTACTAGTTTAAACTTGTTAGGATGTTAAATATAGTAGTACTTTAAACTTGTTAGGATAACAACAATATACTTTCTTTGGTTATATTAGGTGAATTTCGAAATTTTCACCTATTTTTAGAACACTTTTTATGTTTTAAGTACTTCAATTTTGAGACTTCACAATTGAAGTCCAAAATCATATGTTGAACTTTGACTTTAGAGTTCACTTTCACAATTAAAGTCCAAATTCATGTACAGGTTGTTGGAGACTTTAAGAGACATATCTTTTAACATGTTGAAGGCCAAATTAATCACTGGAGTGCCCTTAACCACTACCAAAGCATGTAGGTCCAAAGCATATTGTCCATCACGGTCTGATTATAAACAAAGCTACTTACTTCTTCATCATACACAATTACCACTTCATATTATATATACATATATATATATATATATATATATATATATATTTGTTTATTCAGATTCCATGGTGGCTAATATTACTTGACTGTCATATGCAGAGATTTCTACACCAACAAAATGAGACTTGTAGTCCACCATTTCAAATGATAATAAAACTAGTTCAGCTACTTTTTGAAAGGTCTCGAATTTAGCTCCTAGTAGGTCGAATTGTTAACTAATTAATCAAGCCCTTTAATTAAATAAAACACTTTAATAATTTGTGGAAGAGAAATAAAAAATTAATAAGGATAAGATGGTCTTTCCTCTAATATTTTATCCATGAATCATTTACTTAATCATATAACTTCCAATTCAAAGACATTAAGTCATTTGCTCTTTTGCTCTTTAACCTATACTGCATTTCCTCATTATTTACTCTAACCACACCTCATTATTTCATTTTTAATACATTATTTCTAGCATTTTTCACTTTTTAACATCAACTTATTCATATAAATATTTTCACAGTTTATTTAAAGATTTCTAATTAGATTTCAGAATCTAAATCATACCAACAGAAGACTTAGTACTCTGGAAACGTAATCAAGAGGGAGGAGATATGATAGCAACGAGGACTCTACACATAGAGGGTATACAACCTTAAATATGTTTGCACATCAGTATGTTAAGTATTTTGGCCAAAGGTAAACCCTTACAGTTACATTATCATTGTTCTAGTTCCAAACTGGTAAAGAAGGTTATAATTTGAATGTAATAGGTTGGCTATCAAAGAAGGAACATAACTCTCCCGGTTACAACTCTTGTGCAATTATACTACAAGGAAGAGTAACTCCTGACCTCAAAGCTCATGCAGCAGACAGTCCAAACAAAAATTCCTTTGCATATATCAGATTATTAAAAATCAAAACCAGATTCAAATGTTGCAATACTAAAACGTTCAGCGGGTCCTTGTTTTAGTTTCCATTGGATTAAGCTACTGATTTCATGAGCTATTATGTTCTTCATGGATTTAAAATGATTGAGGGTAATAGCTCTGCATCTCAAGGCCGAAAACAAGTTTGCTCATTAAGGAAAACCCTGAAAAATCCACACTAAAAGAGAAGAAGGATTTTAATACAACAAATTCACTCTCGGCTACTAAACCTTTGTAATTTCTGATTCAAATCTCATAAATAGGTTTTGGCTTCATTCACCCTCATCAGATTGGAATACAATTTAATGAGCAAAGGTGTCTTTGGTGCCAACTAATTCCTACGTATATTCATGCTCACAAGGCCACGATTTTAAAGAAAAGAGAAATGAAGTAAAGCTTGGTCTTCCTTATGAAAATATTTGAAAAAATACAGACTAAGGAGGCTCCCTCACACAACTGAACCAACTAATAAGAGTGACAAATGAGGAAGGTCACCATACATGTTTGAGTGGAGACAAAACTAAGGACAAAGCTATCCCAAACTTTAACCATCTAACGTGAAAACTAGAATAGGAGGCCACAGTTCTCTAGCTCATAAGCCCACTTTGAATTGGGTCCGTCTATAATCATGGATCAGTCTTAAAAAAATATTTATTATAAGGAATAATGAAAGCCAAGCCAACACTGTGACTAGAGGGATGACCAACATTGGTTAGTTTGAAGCCTTCAAATAAATATTTAGAGAAGGAAAGATGACCTACTACCCCAGCCAACAACGTGAATAATTGAGGAGAATTGAGACAAAAACAAGTTACATTGGAAGACCAACTTTGTTCTAATCGACATCTGCCAAAGAGGAATCAGGTAGAAGAATACTACCCTACCTATGCTTATCTTATAATACAATTACGAAATTATTACTCCTATCCATGCTTATTTAAGGCAAAAAACGCACACAATGAAATATAAAATGTTCCTCTTCAACTTCAATTTATTAACAGTGGTTCCATCATATAAGCATAATCAAAAATAAATTCCTGACAGTAGTAAACTATTCTGCACATCTAGGAGAATCGCTTCATCCAATCTAATTGTAAAAATAAATATAAGTCTTAGACAGACACAGAGAACATACCTCGACGCAATGGTCTCCCAAGAGCCTCCCTTGACGAAGACAAGCACCCTCCTGACAGCAACGTCCACACACCGTGATGTTAACAGACCACCCTCCTGACTACAAATGCACTGCAACTAGAGAAAAGAATCAAACCTTAGCTGGAAAAAAAATTCTGCACTAGAAAAAGTCCCTAGTTTGGTGGTTTGATACTAAAAAACATATGCAAGTGATTTAAACACACAACTGAATGTTCAAGTAACTTTATTTGATGATTTTAATTGTCTTTAAACTCTAAAATGAGTTATAAACAGCCTGCAACTCAAAATCACTACTCCACTTCTATTTTAACTCAAAAAGTGATGGTTTTCACCGTGTTAAATGTCCTTGCAATGTCCAGTTCGAGTTTGATCATGCTTAGTTGTTGTTTTCAAGCTTAGTTTAGTGTATTTACACTTTCTACAGTCATTTGCATTGATAGCTAGCTGTTTGAATCATTATAACTTAGAATGAGGTGTGTAGTTGTTTAATTTGCTACATTATTAGCTGTTATAAGGTCAAATTTTGGAATATACTATTTTTATGCCAAATAATAGCTCAAAAGACTTTGTTTTGATGATTTAAAGTTGTTCTAAAATTCTAATTTAACTTATAACCACTGTTGTGCAATTTCACAACTCAAAACCTCAATTTACAGTTCATTTTTTCTAGTGCAAAGTTGAATCCAACTTTGATTTTTGAATTTGTGCATTTGTAATTGGTTTGGGTTGTAACAAAAGCTAGGTTGTGATTTGAATTGAAACATGTGAAAAAGAAACATTATACAGGTGCTAAAAGGCATTTACTCTAATGGTTTGATTATGAGCACACTCTTTTTTGCAAAAGTTTATTGATTCTAATGCTTGAGACAAGTGTATTTGATACATTCACACGTGTTTCAAGTGCTAACAATCAGAAATTATCACTAAATCTCAAAAAGAGTAGTTGAGTTGATAATTTTGCTAGTTTTATCATTGTTTCTGTTTTTTGTAGAGCTTTGCACCGTGCTTTAGTCTTTGAGTGGTTTTAGGTCACTTCATATCTCCTAGTTGATAGTCTGCAGCTAGGTATAGTTGATTAGGACCTTCTTATGCATTTAATTGAACCACCTAGCATTGACTCTGCTGTTTCTCCATTCTGCAACAATTATTAGTTAAATTTTCTGCATTTATGGGAATTGCCACTATCAATTGTTGATTCTATGTGTGATAAGCATCTTTTTAATTTTTACTTCAAAATTGGTTGGCTTCTTCTACTACCTTTGAGTACTAACACATGTGTATTCCTTTAGATTTTGAAACTCTATCATCGAAGTTGGTTAGATTAGAAGTCCTTGACATAAGTTGGAACTATTTGACTAATGACATTTTGCCATCTCTTAGAGGGATTCACATCTCTGGAAGAACTCTATTTATCTGGCAATGAATTTGACTCAGATAATCATATCCAAGGTGGAATAATTTTCCCATTTCATTTGTAAAGCTAAGGATACTGATAAGCTTCAGGATAATATATATACGTATGTAATGTAAGACACTTTACCTTGCAGGTTTATGCTCTATGTTGAAGAATCTTGAGGTCCTTGACTTGTCTTACAACAACTTCAATGACAGTGATATTGCATTCTCAGTGGACTTTCATCTCTAAAGTCTTTAAATTTAGGTTTAATGTCTCGGTAGGTCCCTATTTTCGACGTGAATCTCAAATAGGTCCCTTTTCTTTTCGGCGTCTCAATTGAGTTCTTTTTTGTGTAAAATTGGAGCAATTAGGGGTCTGCCATCAAATTGAACAAACGGCCATTTAAGTTTGGCCTACGTGGTATAGTCAGTGTATTCATTAATCTGATGTGGCATTAAAAATGAATTTTGTATTAAAAATTTGGATTGCACAAATGTGGATTCAGATTTAGGGAAGGGCAAAGTGGGCAAAATCTAAAACTTTAATTGTAGTCCCCTGTCAAGGGTGAGTGCTCCTCAATGCCCAACGGCAAGGCCAAGATGTGGGAGGAAGATCGCCATCAGCAGGGAGGAGGGATGGATGAGTTGCTCGCGGCGTTGGGCTACAAGGTTCGTGCTTCCGACATGGCAGACGTCGCACAAAATCTTGAGCAGTTGGAGATGGTCATGGGGAGTGCCCAGGAAGAGGAAATTTCCCACCTTGCTTCCGACACCGTTCACTACGACCCTACGGATCTCCATTCATGGGTCCAAAGCATGTTGGCCGAACTCAACCCCGAACCCACCAACACCATCCTGCTCTGTTCTTGCTTGTCCTGATTGGTTGTCTTAGTTTTGTCTAATTCATATGTGCATTTTGTTCTGCTGTTCTTAATTTGAGCTTTGATTGCTTTATTCATCTGATCTAGAGTTGTCTTAAGCAATAGATCTGTTGTGCTGTCATTGTTTTGTGATTGTCCTGCTCTGTTCTGCATATCAAAGCTCAAATTGTGTATGATGAAGAAGTAAGTAGCTTTGTTTATAATCAACCCCGAACTCAACCCCGAACCCACCAACACCATCCTCGATCCCTCCTCCTTCTTGATCGAAAACCCCTCCCACTCTTCCTTCATCCTCACCTCCAACTCATGCATTTTCAACGGCAACTCCGAATATGACCTCAGAGCCATTCCTGGAATAGCCGCATACGCTCCTCAAAACACCACAAACAACAATTTAGAAAGAGAAAGAGATGGAGAAAGGGGACAAAAGGGTTCAACTTTTTGAGGGTGAAAGTGAGATCGGTTATTGAAGACGGCGTCAGCGGTGGCGATCCTGGTTCGTGTCGGCAACGTCGCAGGGAGAGACGAGATTTCTCTCTCGCGCACAAAAAGGAGGTCGAAGTTTGGGCTGCTCCGTCCGGCGTGGGTGGCGTTGTCGAATCGAAGAAGAAAAGAAGAAAAGGGGTTTCCCCTCCGCGCTTCCAATCGAAGAAGAAAAGGGGTTTCCCCAGTTTGCCTTTTTTGCCCTTGAAGATATCTGATTTGACGTTTGCTTAATCCATTTTTTAATACAAAAATCAATTCAAACTCATTTTTAATAACACGTAGGCAAACTTAAACGACCGTTTGTTCAATTTGACGGCAGACCCATAATTGCTCCAATTTTACACAAAAAAGAACCCAATTGAGACGCCGAAAAGAAAAGGGACCTATTTGAGATTCACGCCGAAAATAGGGACCTACCGAGACATTAAACCTTAAATTTAGGATATAGTGAATTGACTCCAAGATCAATTCTTAGTATGTTACACTTCCTATATCTCAAATCATCATCATGCTTTTTGGTTGAAAATATATGAGTGTAATGAGTATGTATATTACTAGATATATCAAAGATAATGTCTCTGGAGATTCTTGAGATGGAGGGGAACCAATTGAATGAGGCTATTTTTTAGCGTTTAGGTTAGTTATTCTTATTCTTTATTTAAGATCAAACCGATTAAACGGATTGCTCAAAGTGGGCTTCAACGTCTCAAATCCCTTGATTTAAGATCAAACCGATTAAACGGATTTCTCGATATAAGTGGTTAGTAGAACTATTTTTTTTATGGTGGTTGGACTTAGACTTAGACCTAAAATTTGTAACCTATAAGTCCTACTAAGTACACTTTAAACCATTCAATCAATATCAAAGGTTCACTTCGTAGTTGAAGTTTTGTGTAGTTAGAGCACACAGTTGCACGCATTAGAAGCAAAGGCAACAGACCAATAAACTTTCTCAATCAAACAACATCATACACTGCTGCCACAAGAACATCAAACAGATTCAAGAACATTGTAACTCATAATGAATTTTTAAATGCACAACTTACCTCAACCAAGAAAGCCCTTGACGATGGCAACCTTTGTACAACACGACAGCCACACAAGCCCACAACGACCCCTCCAACGAAGTCCCTCAACCAAGTTCCTTCAAGTTCTGAGCACACCGTCTTCAGGTCGCCACAACACCGTCGTCACGCCGCGAACACCACCTTCGCGTCGCGCTGCTACGCCGCTCCGTCATTGGACAGCCACTGCCGTGCCGCCGCCGCAAGCCCAACGCCACTGCCGTGCCGCCGTCACCACCACGCCGAGACCTTCGTTCATCTTCTCCCTTCTCGAAACCCAATCGCAACATCTCCTCGCGGGACACCTTGTCGCCTCCTCCGAAATCATCTTCATCACGTCGTTCCATCATTCTCGCGAGGCCACCACAAGTCTTTCGCTCGCACAACAATCGCAAATCGCGATTCCGCCATGGACGCCATCAACGAGCATCATCGCCGCAAGACCCCCGTCACGCACAGCCGCTCTCCTCCATTCGTGCCAACACCTTGTCGCTCCGCAATCGCGCCACCGTCTCCACCATCAACACTCAGACGCGAGTTCTTCCCGCTGCCACACCGCAAGGCCGCCACAATCTTCATCTTCACCACCATGAACTTCTTCTCCATTGATCACGACGCATCACCTGCAAGAACAAACCAAATTTAACAACCACACAGAAATCCAATTCAGAGGCCGTGAGCCATCTCCATTCGAAAATCCTAGTGCGAAAAGCAAAGAAGCGTTTTCCATTCACGGTGCAACGCAGGTCGCGTGATGGCACAGAGAGAGCCCTTTCCCCCAAGAGCCCTTTCGCCCAATCTGCAAAACCCTAATTTTGGGTGGGAAAGGGTGATGAGTCAATATTTTCTCAATTTCACTTAGCTTATTGTCCCAAATTTAATCGGGGAATTGTGCTTAATTGTCCAGTATTTTCCTATTTTTTTAAATTGTGCTTAATTTGACCAGAAATTGTTATTTTAATTAATTTGAATTATTTGAGCTTATTATTTTCATTTTGGATTGTAGGAAAATTTTGAAAATACAATTTGGGACATTTGAAGCTTTAATAAGAAATGGCAATTGGATCCAAAGCGCGTCCAGCAGGGGAATGGGAAGCACACACGCAACAGCCGTGAGAGGGTGATTCATTCACTTTAGAAATCATATGTCCAACAACGGTCTAGCAACTTAAAGAGGAAATAGTCCAGCAAGCTCCACGGCCCAGCAGCAGAAGAAGGTGTGACAAGCAGAAATCAACACGTGGTCCAGCTGGAAGAAAGAAAGGCACCGAGAGAGGAAGGAGGTGCACGAAGAAGCCTTCACGGTCTAGCAGCTTGAAGTGGGGGCTAGAAAGTGGACACAGGGAAAGAGCCTCACACGCGAACAACAAGAGGTGATGCACGTCCAGCAGGTGTGTTTGGAGAGAATGGGAGGTGCACGAAGGGCTTCACCACGTTCCAGCAGCGTCCATCATTCCAGCACAACAACTTTTAAGAGGGGTGGCGCGCACCAATTCACGCGGGCTCATCATCCAGCAGCAACACCACACAGCTTTCGGTCCAGCAAAAAGAAGTAGTTCAGCAAGGGGCAGCCACGTTAGTACCAGGGGGTGCTGGATGGAATGAAGTGCTACGTCCAGCAAAGCGGTCTGGAGAACATAGAGGTTACGGGGGATTCACTTCTGGATGGAGAAGGGGCACAGGGGTGATTTGAAAGGGGGCTTGTCCTTCATTAGAGAGCCGCCAGAGTAGAAAGAAGGGGGAGGAGACAACACTAAGGATGGAGGGTTACGGTTGAGTTCTTCTCTACGTTTGAATTGAGCTGGAAGGTAGTCAAGGCCTAGAGGAGGCTCTCATTTTCTTTCTCTTCCAGTAGCTCTTGGGTTTTAATCTTTATTTTGGAAAAAGTTGCATTTGTTTCACGGAATGAAGAAGAGGTGCACGCGGTGATTTTGATTCCAGCAGTGATTTCCTTTGTTTTTAATCATGGTTTTTCTAGCAGAGAAAGTGGTGTGCATACGGGAATCAACTTTTGGTTTTCATTATTTTTAGAGATTAAGATGTGGTTTTAATGAGGAGAGAAGGTGATGAGATTGGAGAACGGTGCAGCACATGTCACAGCCTAGAGCAAGCACACGTCCAGCGGATGTGTGACTCATGAATCCATTTCTTTTGGGTTTTCATTCCAGTAGCACGAAGATTTATTTTTTTTTTCTTTCCTTAGAATATTAGCATGGTGATTGATTGTAGAAAGATACAAGCACACGCTCTGGTGAACATTTCATTTTATTTCATTCATCCAGCTACTGTTCACGTGCTATTTTTAGTACCATTTCCGTGATGGATATGCATTTCATTACTTCACTTTTTAGCTTACTCATTGCAATTCAATTGGGTTATGAGTTTTCTTTAATTATTTATTTCATTTAGCTAGGTTCATATGTGCATTTCATTTTAGCCAAGTTGTTTCTTTATTATTTGCCTTATTTTAGTTAGTTCACACATCTTGCTTTAGGACCATTCAATTTACTGTTTTTGATGTTGTTTGTTTTGTTCGGCTTCTTTATCTTCTTGCATTTCCAATTTCCTCACTTGTTTTAGAAATCGTTCGGTCTCAATGTAGAACCGTTCGGTCATCTGTTGAACGGTCTTCATGCTTTGTTCATTTAATTCAATGTTTTCAATTATGTTTGGTTGTATTTAAGTTCCAATTTTAATTTAGTTCATTTCAAATCACAAAAAAACTTTCAAAACCCCCCACTACGTGTTTGATCCGAGACTCGAACCACAATATTGGTCCTTGAGAAACGACCTAGGAGTCACTTCCTAGTACTATACTGCATTAATTTTGCAAACAACTTTTGTGGGAGGTGTGACCCTCTCAACAAAATGGCGCCGTTGCGGGGACCAATAGTTCGGTCTTAGGTCTATTTGTTGTGTTAGTTGTGTTTTGTCTTGTGTTGCGATGTTCTGTTTTGTTTTTGTATGCGTGTCGTATGTGTTTTGTCTGTTAATTTAAAAAAAAATTGTGACGTGTTTTGTTTGTTTCGTAATTTTTAGTATTTTTCTTTTTCCATGTCTACCTATTTTGGTTATGTGAATAGTGCTTATTCTGTGAGTGCCTCTGATCATGATTCTCCTTCTGCATGGTACTCTGATTGTAATTATGCTGATTTTTATGCTGAGAACAATGTGGCTCATCCTCAAATTTCTGAGAGCTCTCCTCGTGAGCCGGTTCCACCTACAAAGGATGATATTCATTGCGTTCTAAGCACTGGACTGATATATTTGCTCCCTAAGTTTCATGGTTTTGCAGGAGAATGCCCACATAGACATTTGGAGGAGTTCCACATCATGTGCTCTTCAATGAAGCCTCCACATGTCCCTTTGATCATATTTTCTTGAGGGCATTTCTCCATTCATTACAAGGAGCAGCTAAGGATTTGAAAGACTTTCTTCCTCTAGGATCCGTTACCGATTGGGGATATCTTGAGCATTAGTTTCTGAGCAAATTCTCCTCTGTGCAGTATGGTTACAACAACGATCCTAGATGGAATGACCCTAGCTTGGGATGGTATGATGCTCCATAGCAATATCAGGAACCACCATTCCAGAGTACTTTTATGTCTCCACCAGTCAACAATACGAGAGTCAGCAGTATGATGCTCCTGCCCAAATAACTCCTCCGCCTTCTACTTCTGAGCCTACATTGTAGGAGTTGTTGGAGCAGTTGACCATGCAGAACCTGCAGTTTCAGAGAGACCAGAGCGTCCATTCAGAGCTTGAATGACCAGATAGGGCAGATGGCTACTCAATTAAATCAGGAACAGTCTCAAGATTCAGAGTTACCATTTCAGACTGTTCAGATTCCAGATGATGATGATAGTGGCATTAACATAGAAGATGGGGAGAAGAGTCATGAGCTTACTACTGTGCCACCTACTTTCCCGTCGTCCTATGTCCCTACCCTTGCATCTGAGGAGACTGATAAAGATCTTAAGGAACAGGCAAAAATAAGCAGTAATTCTGAACCAGGTAGACTACCTTCATTTTCCCACACTCTACCAATCTTCAAGGAAGTGGAGGTAAACATACCTAATTTTGACTATGCTGTTGAAGAATATGTTGTTGATAGGTATGTTGATGATTGTATTATTGATGAGTCTGTTTTTAATTCTTCCTCTCTGCATGATGAGAACCAATTTTTCATGTCACATCCGAATATTTATTCTCCATGCACTGAACTTGAATCTGAGTTTGTGGTTGATATTGTTTCTAAATTTGAAAGTGATTCATGTTCTGAGAGTGTATCTGAGGTTCAGCCTGTTACACTAGGATTGGGTGTTATACCCCTGCATGAAATTTCTGTAGAGCCACATTGCACTAACCCTGTTGCAGGAGGTACAAATGAATTTGATCAACAAACACCCACAGTGGACAACAAAGGTGCTGACACTGACAAAAGCTTCAAGATCAATAGGCACCTGCTGAACCCACTCATCAACAATCACTTCTTCTTAGATCCAGCTGTGGAAGACATTTCCCTGCTTGATCAAATATGAAGGATGAAGCAGTTCTTCCTCAAAACTTCTTTGCTGGATCCAATGGTGGAACACATCTCCCTACAAGTCAAGATTGGCAACTGCCACCATGACCAGGGGAGTTTTCCTTCTCTCTTCTCCCCATTTTCCTACTTTTATTACACTTGTCCATGATCTGTTACTGTTTTAATTTCTGATCTTATGCTTATGAACATTGAGGACACTGTGTAGTTTAAGTGTGGTCTATTGGGGGAGATTCTGATTTTTCTTTGTTAGTTTTTGTTTTATGTGTTAAATTTTTTTTTATTTTAGGTTGTTTTTGTCGCGTCTTGTGTACAGTTTTACATATTTCTCTTGATCTCTGGACTTTGTTTAGGTTGTAGGTTTTTCCTTCACTTGATTGATACTTATTGGTTTGAAATCCCTTGCTTTTCTCTGGTTGGAAGATGATTATGATGTTTGAGAGGTTGAATTGATTGTGACAATTACCCTGTGTGAGATTTGAGCCACTTTATGTTCTTTCTTGTGCGTGATATGTCTCTTGATTGCTTGCGCATATGCCTTGGCTTGACTCTTGTTGATAATTCTTGATTGATATGCATGTTTGGAAGTGATAAAGGCAGTTTTGTTTTTTAGCCTCTCTAGCCAAATAAGCTTACCTTGTTCTGATTCTTTGAAAACCCTTTTTGAGCCTATACTTTCCTCATTTCTTTGTTTTGAAGCTCATACACTAGCCCTAAGTGAAAAACCCATGATTACCTTAACCTTAGGGAATTTTGGAGCTTTGAAAGTGTTTCGGGAACAAGTGTGGTCTCCTTGGGGACTTTGATGAATTGGCTAGTTGGTTCCTCATCTTGTGTTGTTTTTGGAAATATGATCCTGTTGAGTGATAAAGAAAGAAAAGAAAAGAGACAGGATAGAAAAAAATGATGAAAAAAAAATGAAAAAAAAAACAATTTTGTGAATAATGGAGTCTAGAAGAGGATGAATTAGAGGTGTGGGTGATGTTTGACTGTACTTATACTTGTTCCCCATTGCTCCTCTATTTCTTCTGGGTTGTAGCTACTTATCCATATTTTATCCTCCCTTGTCCTTGGCCCCATTACAACCATGAAAAGATCTTTTGATTTGAACATGCATATGTTTTGAGTGTTGATATTAGAGGCTTGCCAAGTCTGTTGTTGCTTGCTTTCTTGAGTGCATTGAGTTGACATTGCTTACCTTAGACACTTGAGAGAAACACTGATAGTGCATCTGTGAGGTTTTGTTACTTTTGATTCACCTCTTGAGCTGATTGATCATTTTGCCATGTCTTGAATTGCTTGGATGATTTCATGAGTATCTGCTTTCTCTGATTGATTCTGTGTTGGATATTGTCTACTTCTTTTCTTGGTCCAGATTCCTTGAGAACTGTGTAATTCTGTTTTTGTCTTTTTGTCTTTGTTTTCTGTGTGCTGAGTTGTGTCACTTCCCTGGATGTCCTCTGAACTATTCCTTGATTTGCGTCTTGATTTTGCTCAGGAGTGTAAAAGACTAAGTGTGGTTTATTTTGATGAGTCAATATTTTCTCAATTTCACTTAGCTTATTGTACCAAATTTAATCGGGGAATTGTACTTAATTGTCCAGTATTTTCCTATTTTTTTAAATTGTGCTTAATTTGACCAGAAATTGTTATTTTAATTAATTTGAATTATTTGAGCTTATTATTTTCATTTTGGATTGTAGGAAAATTTTGAAAATACAATTTGGGACATTTGAAGCTTTAATAAGAAATGGCAATTGGATCCAAAGCGCGTCCAGCAGGGGAATGGGAAGCACACACGCAACAGCCGTGAGAGGGTGATTCATTCACTTTAGAAATCATATGTCCAACAACGGTCCAGCAACTTAAAGAGGAAGTAGTCCAGCAAGCTCCACGGCCCAGCAGCAGAAGAAGGTGTGACAAGCAGAAATCAACACGTGGTCCAGTTGGAAGAAAGAAAGGCACCGAGAGAGGAAGGAGGTGCACGAAGAAGCCTTCACGGTCTAGCAGCTTGGAGTGGGGGCTGGAAAGTGGACACAGAGAAAGAGCCTCACATGCGGACAACAAGAGGTGATGCACGTCCAACAGGTGTGTTTGGAGAGAATGGGAGGTGCAGGAAGGGCTTCACCACGTTCCAGCAGCGTCCATCATTCCAGCACAATAGCTTTTAAGAAGGGTGGCGTCCAGCAATTCACGCGGGCTCATCATCCAGCAGCAACACCACACGGCTTTCGGTCCAGCAAAAAGAAGTGGTTCAGCAAGGGGCAGCCACGTTAGTACCAGGGGGTGCTGGATGGAATGAAGTGCTACGTCCAGCAAAGCGGTCCAGAGAACATAGAGGTTACGGGGGATTCACTTCTGGATGGAGAAGGGGCACAGGGGTGATTTGAAAGGGGGCTTGTCCTTCATTAGGGAGCCGCCAGAGTAGAAAGAAGGGGAAGAGACAACATTGAGGATGGAGGGTTACGGTTGAGTTCTTCTCTACGTTTGAATTGAGCTGGAAGGTAGTCAAGGCCTAGAGGAGGCTCTCATTTTCTTTCTCTTCCAGTAGATCTTGGGTTTTAATCTTTATTTTGGAAAAAGTTGCATTTGTTTCACGGAATGAAGAAGAGGTGCACGCGATGATTTTGATTCCAGCAGTGATTTCCTTTGTTTTTAATCATGGTTTTCTAGCAGAGAAAGTGGTGAGCATACGGGAATCAGCTTTTGGTTTTCATTATTTTTAGAGATTAAGATGTGGTTTTAATGAGGAGAGAAGGTGATGAGATTGGAGAACGGTGCAGCATATGTCACAGCCTAGAGCAAGCACACGTCCAGCGGATGTGTGACTCATGAATCCATTTCTTTTGGGTTTTCATTCCAGTAGCACGAAGATTTTTTTTTTCTTTCCTTAGAATATTAGCATGGTGATTGATTGTAGAAAGATACAAGCACACGCTCTGGTGAACATTTCATTTTATTTCATTCATCCAGCTACTGTTCACGTGCTATTTTTAGTACCATTTTCGTGATGGATATGCATTTCATTACTTCACTCTTTAGCTTACTCATTGCAATTCAATTGGGTTATGAGTTTTCTTTAATTATTTATTTCATTTAGCTAGGTTCATATGTGCATTTCATTTTAGCCAAGTTGTTTCTTTATTATTTGCCTTATTTTAGTTAGTTCACACATCTACTTTAGGACCATTCAATTTACTGTTTTTGATGTTGTTTGTTTTGTTCGGCTTCTTTATCTTCTTGCATTTCCAATTTCCTCACTTGTTTTAGAAATCGTTCGGTCTCAATGTAGAACCGTTCGGTCATCTGTTGAACGGTCTTCATGCTTTGTTCATTTAATTCAATGTTTTCAATTATGTTTGGTTGTATTTAAGTTCCAATTTTAATTTAGTTCATTTCAAATCACAAAAACACTTTCAAAACCCCCCACTACGTGTTTGATCCGAGACTCGAACCACAATATTGATCCCTGAGAAACGACCTAGGAGTCACTTTCTAGTACTATACTGCATTAATTTTGCAAACAACTTTTGTGGGAGGTGCAACCTTCTCAACAAAGGGGCTGACACGTGTCAGTCTCCCATTTACTGCAAAAAACTGGTCAAACAGAATTTATTCTGGTCAACTAAGGGGTTCAGTTGCAATTTTGGGAAATTCAGAAGGGGCTAAAGTGTAGATAGAGACAATTTCAGGGTATTTGTGCAATTTTGGAAAGTCAGAAAAGATAAAAAAATAAAATTCAGTTGTTGAATTTGGGAATATCAACAGAAAATATCTTCCAAATAATGTTATAATTATTCAAATCTTTTAGTTATTTGGAAGATATAAGATAAAAGATTCTATCAATTGAATATTCAGAGTCCAAGCCCAATCAAGCCTATATAAAGAGACCTAGAGGACTTCACTTAATTCATTCATTCTCTCATACTCCTCTCACTTTTCTTTCATCTTGTATTCAACTCCATTCATGGAGAGCTAAGCATCTAGGGCTATTCTGCTGTAATTCCATGACGAATTCTGAGGTTACGTTCAGTTAATGCAATTGTTTACTTTGATTATTGATTTAAGTTGTTCTCTCTATGTCTTTCATCTCTCTATCTTGTTAAAAGCAAAGATTTTTGCATCATAATGTGTTTGAATCTACATGCATATTGATTATATGAGTTTTAGGGTTTCTAGGTTTAAATTGAGAATCTACTTTGATTTAATTTAGGAACTTTCATATGATTAAATGATTTTTACTATCAATTGAGAATGTACTTTGATTGATTAGTAATAATTTCAACTATAATCAATTGAGAATTTACTTTGATTGATTAGCTTTTAATTTGGTTAGGAGATTTAAGAATAGACATGATTAAACACAATAGAATTTGATTGAGAATGTACTTTGGTTAAATTTATTGTGAATAATCTAGAAAGGTTTTGCATTTGATTGAGAATTTACTTTGGTTAAATGCATGATTGCCCTCGAATTAATTAAGAATGTACTTTAATTAATTTGAAACTTAAACAATAATCAATTGAACAATTATCCGTGAATAACCGATGATGAATCTATATTGGAAAAGCAGTGGAATTAGCCTATTTCATCGTAACTGTTTTTAAGTTTCTTATTTGTTCTTTAAACATTCTCCAAACATTACTTTTATCCATAAGCATTGCATAGCATTCGTAAGAGTCAGATATCCAAAAGCAATTTCGTGTTCGTTGGGAGACGACTCAGGGTTACTTTAGCCCTATCTACCTTCTTAAATACTACTTGGCAATACTAAAGTTGCCTTGAAAAGTAGTATTAATTTGATAGCTTCAACGACAGCTTATCAGTAATCTTTTAAAGTGTATCAAATTTTAATTGACAAAAATACTCTCATATATTATGAATTACAATTTTCAAAATCAAAGGTATTTGAATAATTTTTTATTTTTTTATTTTTTTATTTTAAATTAAAAATAAAAATCATTAAAATATCTTAAAGTATATATTTTTATGAATAAGAATTTTTTTGTCAACTAAAATTTGGTACTTTAAGAGATTACATAAATTAGCAAACTCATATATATATATATATATATATTATATATATATATATATATATAACTTAATAATAAATTATAAATATAAATATTTATATGCTAAAAGTTTTATTATTTATGAATATAACTGATTATATATTTCAACAGTAAAAAAGAAAGTTAAATAATATACATTACAAAGAAAATTTATTATAGTGATCTAGATATTCATTACTAAAACACATAAATATGTTAGTAATGATATCATGTGACAACAAAATGTCACTAGTATAATTCTGACAATAATTTTAAATGATATTTAAACTAAATTTTATTGTGATAAAAGAAGTAATTGTCACTAGTTTGTGTAATAGTAACAATGAAATATCAAAAATATACATAATGACAATTTTATTATCACAAATATATTATTTGTAACAGTGATAATAACAAATTATCATAAATATATAAGACAATAAAAGTAAATCAGTTTGTCTCTATTATTATTATTATTATAATATTATCAAATTGTATATGATAATCAATTGATATTTATTATTATTATTATTATTATTAGAAATTATGTGATGGTAGTTGCTAACGATCATGAAATAAATAGAAAAATCAAATTTGAAAGTTTGAAAATAAATATCAATTTAAATAAATAAACAGGAAATATAAACATAAAATATTCATTTGTTAAAATGACAAAGAACTAAGATACGTAACTATATGTCCAAAATGTACATGTCAAATGATACCTGTAAGGACCTAAAAAATTGGACTCAGGGTTATTGGGCCTTAATTGTGGCAGCCAGACCTTTAGCAATTTGGACTCATGACCTAAAAAAAAAAGTTGAAGTTCATTTTCCAATTCTCCTTTCTCTCTCTAAAACCCCTTTTCCCAAATTCTTTTCTACCTTCTCTCTAGCCTCCACACTGATTTAGCCATTGCATGTTCTGTTAGGTGGTACCCTAGCGACCGTCTCGTAGAGAGCTTCAAAACCATCCGATTGGTTTTACGTTCTTCAGCCGGGCACTGCTTAAGTTCTTCCCGGGGTAGGATACTGTTGAAAGTTGTGTTGTGTGCTAGACTACTCAACTTTAAGGTACGTGGAGCTGGTTATGTTTATTTGATTTAATATTATATGCTCTTTATGTATGATAATTTGATCGGCATGTTGTTTGGAATTTTCTGTTACGATTAAGAAATATTGGGTGTTATGTGTTGAAATTATAAAACTGTGATTGATGGCTTTTGGAATGTTTGATGAATCTAATTGTTTCTGAATGAGTTATTGACTGTGATTGATGATGTTTTGGAAAGGCTTTGGGTGAGACTTTAATTAACATTGTTTAGGTAGTACTTGGATGCATGAGTATTAGTTCAGAGTACTGTGAGGGGGGGTAAAATATAAAAATTGGGCGTTTGAGGTTTAAAGCACAACAAACTAGTTTAGGTAACTTAAATAAATTAATTAAAATTGGTTGAGAGTCTTTCCTTGTTGGTAGGATAGAGGGGACTTAAAAACCTTAGTTGACACATCCCTGATCATAGGGCAGCCCTTTGGGTAGTGAGGGGAGGTTGGGAGCAAACACTCTGTGGTAATGAATAATTTAACAGGCCCTTTCATAATTAAAGAAGTATTGTAAGTTATTCGGGAGTAATACGTATCATAATATATATATTATTATAATATATTATATATATATATATATAATATAATATATATATATATATATATATATATATTATATATATATATATATATTATATACGTTATTAAATATATATATATATTATATTATATACGTAAGATAGTATATATATTAAATATATGTAACATATTATATACGTAACATATTATATATTATATTATATATGTAAATTGGTGCATGCAGTGGCTATATATATACGTATTATATATACGTAATATTAAATTAATTTTTGGTGTTTTATAAATGCTTGGAGGGTATTACGTCACTTAATATTATTATAACATATATTGTATAGGAGTTTAGGCATTGGAAATAAATTATAAAGATTCTGGTATTGAGAAATTTAGATTAAATTTATGGAGCTATTACTTTTATAACTTGTGATGATTGAGTTAATGTATATTGTTGAGATTATATATGTTTGTATGCAATGTAAAAGTGAAACGTTATATGTATATTGTTTCATATGGATCACGGTTGGTTATAAGTATGGTTGATGGACGTAATTCCATGATCCTCAAGGGAGGTTACATGGTGGTGCCCTGTGATTGTTGTGATTGACCGTATGAATGGGCGGAGTGTCCTTATGGGGTTTATCCTGACATTCTAATGATCATCCATGCTCAAGTAGAGAGTGATGAGTCATGTGGTGAGAATAGCAGGAGGTCCTAGCCCATAGGTTCTTGGGTGAGTTATAACGGACTAACCTCGGGTGGCAGTTGATGGTTTTCCAGTTACTACATCACCCGGGTGCACAAACCCCTGGAACTTGACATTTCATACTAGTACGGATGGTCAAATCACGTGGTCGGTCATTGGTATCAGGATAATGCATTCGGTCCTAGTTTGTATTGTGTTATGATCCTTGCATGCTTGAAATACTTGATTGTTACATGCTTATATAAATGTTAAATTGATATGGGTTGTATGATTTTTATATAACTAGCTCACCCTTGCTTGTTTGTGTTTGTGCCTTCTTTGTCTGTGTTTTCTTTTGCGATGATCATCCACTTGGATGTGAGCAGAGGGAGATGAGGCATCTGTGTAGTAGGAGCTGGAGGGTGCCAATGTTGTTGAGTAGCCTAGGAGCTTATAGATTTACCTACTTCTATTCTTTTGAAATACTCTACTCTTTTGTAATTCAAGTTTTAATTTCCTAGCTCTTTTGGAAGGATAAATGTAATCGTATTGCCCTAATCACTTGTCCTAACTGCTTTATCGTATTATACTTGATGACGTCTTATATTATATAATTCCTATATAATTGGGATGTTACATTTATGGTATCAGAGCAGTTCGTTCTTAAAACGACCTGTGAGTTATGAGTCTACCGTGCCTTTCCTGTGGAAAGTCGAGTCTGAATGGTATGTTCTACCATTTCCTCCAAGTCTAGATAGTAAAATTTTGTATCTAACTGGAAGTATTGAGAACAGAAAACATCTTGATAAGAGTAGTAAGGGTGCACACTCATGACCCTATATCAGAGATGATTTTCCTTTCTTAATTCTGAATGTTCGGGGAAAAGAATGAGTTGTGATTCTAGTGTAATTGTCGATAGAAATTCTTATCTTGTTCTTGCCTTTGTGGTAGTGTTATGTGCTCTATAGTAGTAGAGGAATGCATATTCAAGGACAACTTGGCCTGTATGCCTTCTTTAGAATTGATTTAAGCCTTTGAGAGAAATTCTTGCCTCGAAGATGAGGAATTAGAAGACTAAAACTTTTGAGTTTCAAGGAATTGATGGAGATGTGGGAAGGTAGAAGCGTCACTTTCACTTGAAGAACGGAATTAGGGTTTTAAGACTCAGATTCAAGGCAAGTTGTGTGGAAAATTGAGAGTTTGTTATGTTACAATGAAGTGTGTATGTTTAAAAAGATACTGTGGTTAGAGTCAAGTTCATGCTTCATAATATGATATGTACTAGCTATAATTTGAAAGGCTTGGAAAAACATGAGTTGTTTACTATTGTACTCTATTTTAGATATTGTTTCAGTGTTGTTCTAATTATTGTTTCAGCATTGTTTTAGTTATTGTTTTAGCACTATTTTAATTACTGTATCTGCTGTAAAATGATGTTGTTTGCTGTTACAAAATCTATATAAAACACTTTGTTGTTTGCTGTTACAAAATTTGTATAAAACACTTTGTTGTTGCTGTCAAAGAGGCTTGCTGTCATTGCTGTGTGGGTTAAAATTGCTGCAGGGAATTGTTTGCTATTTGATTAAAATGCTGCAGAAGATTATTTGCAATTTGGGTTAAAATTGCTGCAGGGAATTGTTTTCTATTTGATTAAAATGTTGCAGAAGATTATTTGCAATTTGGATTAAAATTGCTGCAGGGAATTGTTTGTTGTTTTGATTAAAATGCTGCTAAAACTTATTTGCTGTTTTTCTTAAAATCCTTGTTGTATTGAGCTGTTTTGATTGTTGTTACTGCATTAAAATCCTTGTTGTATTAGGTTGTTTGACTGTTGTTACTGCTATAGAAAACCTTGCTGTTTTAATATAAAAGTACTGTAGAAAACCTTGATGTTTTAGTATAAAAATGCTTCATGAAACACTACTGTTTTGCAACTTTATTGGGTTGTTCTACCAACATTAAAGCACTACTATTTTGAACTGTTTTTGAGCTGGTAGAATAGATAGTTGGTGGTATATTTAAAGTAACATGAAATAAAATAAAATGGGTACAGAGGCAGTGTGCTGAATGCTAATGATATTCCTGATTTGTATTCCTTTTGATGTTATTTTGGTGGTTGTTTTAAGTGTAAAATTACATTTCCAGGGGTTATTAAAAACTAAAAGTAAGGGTGTCATCGGTGTCTTAACTATGGCTGATGTAGTTAGATGGATGGATGGGGTTTTGTTGTTATGTACATGTACGTGTAGATAATTTGAGTATATAATTCTGATATTGATTTGGATTAGTTTAACAATGATCATGGCTCCTTGTTCATGCTGGAAGGTGACACTAATTAGAATAATATGATTATTATTCATATTCATGCATTAGTTTCTATAATAGGTTCATTATGGTCCGTAAAGATGAATTGTTCTTATTTTAAATGGTGGAAATTAGTTACTTATTTTAAAAATTTATATTACTGTTGTGCAATATGTGGTAGAATTGCTTAACATACTTGTGTGAACTACTTGGTTGTTATAGTTGTTCGAATTATGGTTAAGGTATATTTTTCAGTCATGTGTATGATGTTATTGAATGACTAGCAGTCTAGTTTGATTTAAGTGTGTTCATGGAATATGTGTTGGGTTGTGAATGTTATTATACATCCTTGTATTCAAATGCATATATATATATATATATATATATATATATATATATGTATATATATATATATATATATATATACATATATATATATATATGTATATATGTATGTATATATATGTATATGTATATATATATATATATATATATATATGTATATATGTATGTATATATGTATATATGTATGTATATATATTATGTGAATTGACCTGGTTGTCCAAATATAAATCTTGGAATGGGTGCATGCTTGGTTTGATAATATTGAATGATTGGATGAGTATTATGGTGAATGTAATGAATGGTCGGATGTTGTCCAAATTGATTTGATATATTGTTATTTGAGTATCAATGCATATACTCCTTTATGAGTGGATAGGAAATAGTCCAAATTATTAGAAGTCAACTATGAGTGGTGAGATACCTTGTGTGTTACTCTTGAGTGATTCAAGAGTAGAAAGTGGTCTAGGATAGTTGACAGTAATACCCTTAAGGTTAGGGTCTCTGTTTCGTTTGCGAAAAGTAGTGGAAATGAGTGCTCTTCCGATTGTGAGAGACATTAAGAGTGGGTTTGAGTACCATACTCTCTTGTCTACGAGAAGTAGTGAAGACAGGAAAGTTGTTTAGCCCTATAACTGGCTTGAAGCTAAGTGTAGTACTTAGTGTGAGATGCACCATAGTTTTTACTCGTAAGACCTTGAGGAATAGGGGAGATAGGTCCTTACCGAGATAATAAGACTATTCAATCCCCGATAGGGGTATAGTTACGGGAATTTGTCAGACCACTAAGGAGTCTTGATGGGGAATGTTTGTTATGTTGAATGCTTAGCTCACCCATACATTTGTTTATTTTTGGTTGTGTTTGCTGCGATGGGTCATATTATGGTTGTGATACGAGAGCTATGTGATTGATGAGAGAGGGGATATGCAATGGGAGTTTTGAATAGAGTTGAATTATTTTATGCACGTTACTTGCGACAATGAATTGAATTCTGTTTCATCAAGATTTTAACTTTTGGCATTAAAATTGTTGCGTATGAATCAAATAAAACCCTACGGATGGATCAAATTCACATTACAGAGAATTTAATTTTCTTTCATGCCAATAAAATAATTAAACATCTGGAAAAATTAAAATCCCTAAATTTTTAAAATTCAAAAATTAGGGTTTCAAAAAATTGAGAAAATTACCATTCATGGAGAATCATAAAATTCAGAACCTGGCTTTGATACCACTTGTAAGCAATTCTTTAATTTTCAATTGAATGAAAAACACACACAGGATCTTGAATTTTCATGATACTCACTATTCTCTCATACACAGTGGAAAAGAACTTATCTGCATCCATTGTATAGTTTCTTCCTGTCAATGTTCTCCATTCTCTTACTCCTCTTTAATGCTTTCTTGATGATATAGAAATTTTGAGGGATGTCACAGTTTCTTTTCTTTTCAGAGAACGTAATCTTTCTTCCTTTCTTTTTAGAAACTTAACCTGTCAACCATAGTAAAACTTTTTCCCTCTTTTATGATATTTAATCAATTTAATAAAATACCAAAATGCCCTTTTTTAAGTGCGAAGAGAGGGATTAATTTTAATAACTCTAAAATAATCCCTATAACTTTAATACATTATATTCTAATAATCATCACATTAGAATATGTACATCAAAGTTATACTTTAAATTACATGAACCAATCTTAAATATTAATATAATTTAACAGATCTTTGCAAGAAATGCTCTAAGATGATGCAAGAAATTCTCATGTTTTATAATTATTAATTTCTTATTGTGTTGTTCACTAAGTGACATGATATAACCATTTAGGTATTCTTATAGTTCTTATTTATGTTTCTTGGTGTTGAACTTTTCTTTATTATTATTTAAAAATTGATTCATAGATATTGTTTCAGGTATAGGGTTGGGATCACATTCAAAACACTCCACTACACACTTTTCTCCAGGCCTTCTAGCATCGTTCTCACAGTTTCAGTTATAAAGTTCTCCTAAGTCATTAATACTGCTTTTCCAAGCCATGCGAGAGTGTACCTGCCAAAGGTACTCCGACGCTCAACTCAGTAATATGACCATTCGGTTAGCATAGTAAAATCTTAAATTTACAACAAATGAAATCACCTACCTCCTTACCTTAGACTTGTATTTATAAGTTTTGAGATAGACTTATAATTAATATAGGATTAATCATGGCCCAATACCTGATAAACACATATTTTCTATAAGCTTGATTATTGGTGATACTTAAAGTGTTAAAATGTTTATGACCGTCCGACCATTCCTGTAGTCTGACAAAGTGGTTGGTTAATTTGAGCTCTAGTGTGCTCCTGTCGTAGACCATTCGATCAATTACTGCTTGACGATCATACAATATAGATATAAAAAGTTTCACATCATTAATAATTCAATCATCAACACTCTACTTCTTGTAATAACATAAATTGAGGAAGTTAATTAACTAGGTCTCACTTTTATTTAGTTGAGTTATACAATATGAAAGTTGTATACTATTAGTATAATTTCATTATAGCCAATAGCTATCTTGAGAGAAATTATATTTTTTTCTTAAATATACTTTTAAACCCATTGAATTTATTTTTATAAAAATAAGTTTTTTTTATATATTGTTTTTATTTAATGAATCTTTTCACTTCCAAGTTTACATATTTTAATATATTTTAAATAATAATATATATTCCTTATTTTTTAAATGTCAAAATTTAGAAAGCATTTTTTTTCATCTATCTTTTTAAAAACTTTAAAAAAAATACTCTTTTACTATTTATACCTCTAATTATTATCAAAATTTCAGTTAATTAAAAATTAAATACATATTGAAGAAAGAAATATCTTATAGAGAATTGGTCTCTTCTTTTTTAGTGTTAAGATAAGATGGCTTAAGCAAACTTTATTTTTAAGTTTAACATAATTGTCTAACAAAGTAACATCTATCAAATGAACACTAGTGCAGAATTGGGCTTTAACGTCACCTCGTAAACGTTGGACCACAAAATAACCAACGTAAATTATTGACCGGTAACATTTTCGTAAATAAGTGGGCATATAGACGTCTGTTAGGAGGGGTCCCGACGTCTTATAGACGTCGGGGCCCCTCCTAACAGACGTCTATATGCTTGACAAGTAGGTGAATAGTCATTTTTTTCCGCCTTAGAGACATCTGATCCCGTCACCCCGACGTCTATATTTGATTATAGACGTCGGTGCCCCTCCTAACGGACGTGTATATGTCTGACAGGTGAATGAAAATTTATTTTCTCCACCGTACAGACGTCGGATCCCGCCATCTGACGTCTAAATGGCTTGACAAGGTAGGTGAAAAGTTATTTTGGACGTCATATTAGTGAGGGCCCCAACGTCTAGGCCACAATAGACGTCAGTTCACTTGGGGAGCCGACGTCTAGTTTGCTGTTAAATCAGACATCAAACCCGCAGTTACGAGCACTTCATCGTCTTCCTTCTCACCTTTTCGCTCCGTGGTATTGCTTTTCCAGGAGCGTTTTTGTCTCTTTTGAACCGTTTAAACGTACTTTTATTCCGATTATATTAGTCTTTGGTTGATTATCTTTCATTTGAACCAATTAAAATGAATTTTTGTTGTGTTTTGGTGTAGTTTTTCTCGTGTCTTTTGGTAGCGTAGTACCGCATTCTCCCTTTGCTAGTTTCCTCATAAGAAAATCTTGCGTCTTTTTGATGTCTTATAGCGTTTCAACCCAAAACCGAACTTCGATCCTTGCCTAGTTCTATTGTCACCGTTCGTTTTCATTAGCGATTTTAATGGAACTAGGCAAGGACCCAGATTCGGTTTTCGGTTGAAATGCCATAAGAAATCCAAAAGACGCAACATTTTCTATGACGAAACTAGCAAAAGAAGAAGGTGTTACTACGCTACCCAAAGACACGAGCTGTAGTAGACGTTGGTTAATGCAATGTCTGACGTCTATAGAGTCATTTAGACGTCGGATCATGCAGTAACTGACGTCTATAAAGACGTCGGACCTGTTGAGTCCGACGTTTGATTAATGTCACCCACAAACACGTCGGTTATGGAGCAGACGTTAAAAGGCCAAAATAACAGACGTTAAATGCCTTTTCTACACTAGTGGAACCGTTTAGGATAAATAAGTTAAACGCCAATTGAATAAATGATATCCTACACGTTAAACATTACTCAAATAGACTATGCTTATACGTTTATAACAGACAATGCCTAAACGCTTAAGAATGTCTAACGCTTTTAATGCATGTACGAAATAGCATTGTATTATTTATTGTGTTATGCTCTCTGTTTTTTGTGCATATCAATACAGTACAAAGCTTTATTCAAAAGTTCCATTCGAATCAGAAGAACATTAAGAGATATGAAGGTATTATGGAAATGTTTTCTTTATGCCTTCTATCTGTCTCATCCATATAAGCAATATAGGTCCCTCTACAAGAAACAACATAACATTTGACCTCGTACCAAAAGTCTACATCCCTACATGAAAGTCAATGCTCTAAGTAAAAAATCTTTTTCAAAGAAGTCTATATAAAGAGGACTGCATGAAAAGAAGACAACAACAAGATTTGTTATTGCTTACTCTTACGCTGTTGTTTTTCTCTTAAGCTTACGTCGTCTAGACTTTTTCTTTGAAAAGGAAAAGTTTCATTACAAGTTTTCAGCTTCATTGTATTGAATTTATATCCTCTCGAAGTAAGTAATTATTTGTTCTTGTATTTCAAAAATACTTTGTTGTTTTGTATATTCAAAAGTGAATAAAAAAACACGTGTTAATTTCTAACTCCAGCATCTTAGTTTTAAAATCATTGTAAGTATTTGTTTAATCTTAATTACTTTTTTTTTTAGTTAGTTTATAATTTTGCATTATTAGGATAGTTGTAGTGTTTTTATATCTTAACCTAGGTTAGTTTCAATAGTTTTGAATAGATAAAATTACTAACTTGTGTTTTGTGCATTGATGTAACTAAAATAAATTGATGTCAGTGATTTAAAGATGATACAAGATTGATGATCAAGAGAACAAGAGGAAACCAACCAGCAAAGAAGAAATTTGAACCAGTTTTGGCAAAAAGCTGTAGAGTTGACTTTTGACTTAACTTTTGCATTTCAGCTCCAATTGTTATGCCAACTAAGGGAGAGGCTAATGTGGAAACTAAAATACACTTATGCTAAGTTGGACTGGCCCTAGAAAAAAGATGAAGTTATCACAACTTACCAATCCTCATTTTCACTTATGTAGTTGATTAGTTTAGTTAGACTCTAGTTAACGATTCTATTTTTTTCAGTTTTAAGAATTAGAATAATTAATTTTGACCCCCACTTAAGGATGTAAATTATCCATATTGGTTCAATTGTAGCACAACAAGGTTGTATCCACAAGGAATTAGTGTGATAAAACAATAATCTATAATTTATTGAGGTTTGTAATAACATAATGATAAATGTTTGACAATTTTGAAAACAAGTTTGAATAAAGATGAAAAAAAATGATATTGACTAAGGTGTTGCGATTGAACTTGTCTTCTTTTCACTAAACTGTAGTACCCTTAATTATCTATAAGTTTTATTCTTTACCTTAGTGTTCCTAGAAATACTCTTAATTGTAATTCTAATCTCATGTCTGTAGTATTAGAACCTAAGGAGAAGGAAAGCTTGCACCGAACTGGGACGAACCATATCACATTACAAAGATAGACCTACTTTTGAGAAACTCCAACGACGCTCAAGACTTTTAGTAAAAGGAAAGCTTGCACCGAACTGGGACAAACCTTATTGCATTATAAGACTTCCTCCAAAACAAAGCCTACAAGCTACAAGAACTTAATGGGAAGCTAATCACTGAGTTCAACTTAAGACAAGCCTTAAGAAGAAATAAGTACGAGGACAAATATACACTGATATAATACCTAAGATAGAACAAAGATAGATATCCACTAATGAAATGCCTAAGACCTCATTTGCCTATGGCAAAATCTTGACAATGCCCACCAAGTTAAAGTAGAATAGGAAGGGCAATGACACTGATAACCACACCCTACTCTCTAAAATCACTTCTCCTCTTTCTTCCAAGATACAAAGGAAACATTATATTCCCAAAAACTTTGTTTATGTGGGATCTTTTATCTTCCTTTTTTTGTTTTGTTATTCATTTCTACTTCTTTATGCTAACGATGGTTGTAACTAGCAATGCTACAATTATGATCACTTGTCACATAACTTTGCAAAAAAAATCATATAGGAAGCACAAGGACAAACATTTACTATTAGAAAGCATGTCTAAGATGGAAACACATACAAAGTTTACCTAAGACAACAACACATACAAATATTGCCTATGACGACAATATATGCAAAGTCTTCCTATGATAGCAGCACATACAAAGCGTCAAATAATATTTTGCAAATGGATATTCTCCATCAAAACCATCAAGATCATTAGAATCATCAATTGGATCCTGCCACCTGTCTTACAAACCCATACACTAGATCATGATAAAAACATACACTCAAGGTTAAAAAAAAATATGTAAATCCACTTTTTTGATAATTAAAGAAGAATTTAAAACAAAATAAATAAAACACATTAAAAGTAGGTTTAATACCTCTTTTGGTCCCTCGAAAGGGGGCAAATGTTCAATTCGGTCCTACCTTTTTTTAGAAGTTCAATGTGGTCCCAACTTTTGTAAAAAGTGTGCAATCAAGTCCTTTTTGGAAACTGATGAGTGCACATTTATGCCCACATTTATGCTTTAAAATTCAAATTTTTGATGGGATAATTGTGCTTAAATGGTTGATTTTAAGTGAATTTGTGATGATTGGAATTGTTGGGTTTGGAAATAAAGAGACGTAAAAAGTGAGTTTTAGCGCATAAATTATTCTTGGATGTTCTAATGTTTATTTGTGCAGCTGAGAATATAAGTTTTATTGGTCCAAATGGCAATTCAAGGCCCAAAATCAGATTTTATTTGGAAAATTCAGAACGGGCTAAAGTGCAGATAGAAGAAATTTCAGGGCATTTGTGCAATTTTGGAAAGTCAGAAAATCTAAAAGATAAAATTCAGTTGTTGAATTTAATTTGGGAATATCAACAGAAAATATCTTCCAAATAATTTTATCATTATCTAAATATTTTAGTTATTTGGAAGATATAGGATATAAGATAATTAAGTTAATATCTATCAAATATTCTTTAAAACTGATTTAATCTAATGAATATTTGAAAGATATATATATCAACAGAAAATATCTTATCAACAAACTATTCAGAGTCCAAGCCCAATCAAGCCCTATTTAAAGAGACCCAGAGGACTTCACTTGACATTCATTCTCTCATACTCCTCTCACTTTTCTTTCATCTTGTATTCAACTCCATTCATGGAGAGCTAAGCATCTAGGGCTATTCTGCTGTAATTTCATGACGGATTCTGAGGTTACGTTCAGTTAATGCAATTGTTTACTTTGGTTATTGATTTAAGTTGTTCTCTCTATGTCTTTCATCTCTCTATCTTGTTAAAAGCAAAGATTTTTGCATCATAATATGTTTGAATCTACATGCATATTGATTATATGAGTTTTAGGGTTTCTAGGTTTAAATTGAGAATCTACTTTGATTTAATTTAGGAACTTTCATATGATTAAATGGTTTTTACTATCAATTGAGAATGTACTTTGGTTGGTAGTAATAATTTCAACTATAATCAATTGAGAATTTACTTTGATTGATTAACTTTTAACTTGGTTAGGAGATTTAAGAATAGACATGATTAAACACAATAGAATTTGATTGAGAATGTACTTTGGTTGAATTTATTGTGAATAATCTAGAAAGGTTTTGCATTTGATTGAGAATTTACTTTGGTTAAATGCATGATCGCCCTCAAATTAATTAAGAATGTACTTTAATTAATTTGAAACTTAAACAATAATCAATTGAACAATTATCCGTGAATAACCGATGATGAATCTATCTTGGAAAAGCAGTGGAATTAGCCTATTTAATCATAACTGTTTTTAAGTTTATTATTTGTTCTTTAAACATTCTCCAAACATCATTTTTATTCATAAGCATTGCATAGCATAAGAGTCAGATATTCAAAAGCAATTCCGTGTTCGTTGGGAGACGACTCAGGGTTACTTTAGCCCTATCTACCTTCTTGAATACTACTTGGCAATACTGAAGTTGCCTTGAAAAGTAGTATTAATTTGATAGCTTCAACGACAGCCTATCAAATTTGGCGCCGTTGCCGGGGAATACGGTTAGTATTTTGAATATTTAATTCTTATTTTTATTTTTTTTTTATTTTTATTTTTATTTTATTTTTATTTTTATTTTTATTTTTTCTTTATTTTATTTTATTTTTATTTTTTTTATTTACGCACATACATTTAATTTAATTTGAGTTATTTTGTAGCCTTTAGTCATTCTTGTTTTATCAAAAATCTTTGTTCTTGTTTTTATTAAGAATTTCTCTTGAGAAATACTTGAGGCTAGTTTGAATACACTCTGGCTAGGAAAGACTTGGTACTTAAGTTGTCCATTGTGACGCACCTCTCTTTCCTGGGAGTGGACCCAACAAGTCTCTCTTATCTCTTATTTGAAATCTTTCTAAAAAAAACAAGAAAAAAAAAAAAAAAGAGAAGTAACAGAGAAACAACTTCCAGCAGATTGCGTAGTGCATGACCAGAGCTAACCCGGGAGAATTTTATCAAATTAACCCGGAAGTTGAAAGGAATTTGCGTAAGCTGCGGAGAAGATTGAAATTTGGGTGTTCTACTGAGGGAACACTTCCTACATCTGAAGTCATTCCACCTTCATTATCTCCATCACAAACATACCATCCAATCCTTTACCTGATCCTAACCCAAATAATATGGCACAAAGAACCATCAGACAGTTAGCCACCTCCCACAATACAGCTATCCGAAGTAACATTGAATACCCTAATGAGGAGTGGGAGTTGAGACCTGACCTGTTAAATGCCTTACCAAAGTTCAATGGGTTATCAAGGGAGAATCCACACAAGCACTTGAGACAATTTCACATGTTGTGTGAAAACTTTAGATCTCCCAGGATCACAATAGAGAGCCTTAAAATGAGAGCTTTTCCTTTTACTCTTCAAGGCGCAGCTCAAGATTGGTGGTATTATCTCTCTGCACGGATTACAAATTGGGAAACTATTGAAAGACTCTTTCTTGAGAAGTATTTTCCTGCATCCAGATTATCAGCTATCCGCAGAGAAATTCAAGATATAAGACAGAGAGATAGAGAGAATCTTAGTGAATATTGGGAAAGATTCAAGAAATTATGTTCTTCATGCCCTCAACTCCAAATGGAAGATTTTATTCTAAGCTTTTATGAAGGCTTAAGTCCTACTGATAGGTCATGGGCAGATGCTGCAAGTGGAGGATCTTTCTTAGACAGGTCACCAGAAGATGGTATAGATCTAATAGAACGAAAGGCAGTAGACAATCAACAATATGGCACAAGAGAAAATTCAGTGACTTTGCTGAAGGGAGTGCATGAAATTGAAAATGGTGCAGTTGATGGGAAGAGATAGATGAAAGATTAAATAAGCTAGAAAGCAAACTTGACGAGATTGCAAATTTGTTTAAAACCTCAACTCCACAAATTGCTAAGAA